>NC_134654.1:26441656-26747258 GCF_030463565.1 Pelecanus crispus | reverse complement strand
GCGCGATGGACACATCAAGAGCAAGTACTGCC
The DNA here is from genome assembly GCF_030463565.1 of Pelecanus crispus. NCBI lineage: Eukaryota > Metazoa > Chordata > Aves > Pelecaniformes > Pelecanidae > Pelecanus > Pelecanus crispus. Next base: position 26,747,226 of record NC_134654.1, on the reverse strand, counting down.
CACTTGGCAATAGCTGCCACCTGCGTAGTTGCATCAGGATTTGGGGGGGCTTGCCACGCTCCACATCGCTGTGAATGATTCCACGAATAGGTGTCAACCCCCTCTTATGCTTTAATAATAAAGGAAAAACATGTTTCAGCAACACTTTTTCTTCCTTCCCGGTTATTTTTATACAGTTTCCCTCAAAAAAAAAAAGCAAAAAAAAAGCAGCAATTAAGAATACTTTATGACACAAACATTACATTACCAGTTCCTTCAGGGTGGTAAACAAGAGAGAGGGAATTACAATTTGAATTTTGTGCCCAACAAAACACAATGTTGGTCTGTTTTTAGGAGTGCTGAGCACCTTCATTTTCCAAGCAATTCAAGCATTGCGAAGCATTTCTGAAAATCAGGCCTGAGAGAGATCAACCTTGGTTTCCAAAAATGGAGACACCTAAATCGGAAACCACTTAGAGCTTGAATTGTTGGTCTTAAATGCCTCAGTCGCCTTCTTTGCTTCTCCTCTTATTACCCGGAGCACAAACTTGAGTGCAGCTCGTTATCGGCCTTGATAGTAGGGCTATAGCAGAAAAGAGGCGACTAAATGCACAACATCCTCCAGGACCAGCTGCTGTGGTCGGACGAGCCATCTCCATGCTCTCAGACAGGAGATAGCTGCAGAAGAGTGCAAACATCAGAACCAAGAAATAAAATAATCCCTGGCAAAGAGAACTATTGGACTGAAGTTGAATTGCCTAACAAAGATCTCAGCAAATAGCTTCTTTTCGTCAGGTTTTTCACTGTAGCAAGTACATCTCACTCACTTCGGGACTGGTTTTCAGTGCAGCTTCAAAAGGCAGAAACAGCAAACAAAAGACGTTGGAATGAAGAAAATTTCAGGCATCATAAAATGCTGAAAGTACCGATGGTTTTCAATAAAGCCATCTTGATTTATGATTTCATTTTCCAAAAACTGCAGATCTTGATTATTCCTGGGATATATTTAAAGAAAAACACCCAACCTTGAAGGTATTTTTGTCAAATATTTTCATTCCTTTTCCAAAGGAAATAGTTGATTTTATAACTGCAGATGCCTCTTCGTGAGCTGTTCAAGAAAAATCCCATGATTTTTCCATTCATTAGTCAATCCAGGCTCACTTTTGCATCCACAGTAAGGTGTTGCCATTATAAAACTGGGACACGGTGTTTACATTTTTATGGTGTGCTCATAATTAGCAACCACCTTCGATGTCCCTCTGGTTACTAATTAAAGAGCAGCTGACACTCAATGGAAACTTTAAGAACATTCTGGTTTGAGATTATTCTGCCATATTTTCTGCTTTTTATTAAAACTAAGGGTAATTCTACAAAAATAAGCTCATTATTATTTAAGATAAGACCTGGTGCTTCCGCATACTACCCAGCTGAAACTGTGATGTTACTGTGTGACATCATAACGTTACCCATAGCAACTAGCTCTGATGCGACAGTCATAGAGATGTGATGTCAGGTGGGAAATTAACAGCTGGAATAAATGAAATCTGAAGTTCAGCACATCTGTACAGGAGGAGAAAAAGCAAATAAAAGCTAAGCAAAAATATTTTCTTCTAAAATGTCCCATGAGCAAGTGTTCAGAGGGCAGGCTTTCACCAGTCAGATTTACTGGTGGACTTTCACAGCTGCAAAAGCCTCTCTGCGTTCCTGCCATGTGCTTGTTTCCATGCTGCTCCCATAGTGCATGCACAAGCAGCTCGATGCATGGCCATTTCTGCGCTCAGGACATCTTTGTGCATAAGGAAGTAAGGCAAACTATCCAAGAGAGGAAAATATGTCTCTGAAAACACTGTGCACCTGCTATGCTTGCTAAAATTATAGCAAGAAATGGGTATTTTTTGCAGTCCCTCATACATGGGAATTCATCTGGGACAATGAGAGTGTTTCCACCACACAGGTGCCTCTCCTTTTCCATCCAGATCAAGCTTGTGGAGTCCAGCAGAGGCCCCAGTCCTGCGAGGTACTAAGAACACAAATATCCCATGGGTTTCCATAGAGCCAAGACCAACCTGCTCCTCACCAGAGGTCCATGGTCACCAACAGCAGAAGACCCTCTTGGCTCATGTAGACCTTTGCAGAAGTCCACTGAGGCCAGCAGGAATTGGGGTTGGAGACCCTCAGCAGGTCTGTAGAGAAGCCTTTCTGATACTGCAAGTTGTTATTTATGCCTCAAACTCCAGATCTGCTATGTAAATCTGATGAAAGTTGTTCACCCCCAAATTTCATGTCCCTGGAGAGGATTTCTGTTTGGCTAGAAACTACTGAAATCTGTCATAAAGTTGGATCCCTTCCATATAAACACTTACATGTGAATAAGAGGAGGACTGTTAAATCTGTCTGTGTGTAGCATGGGGAATTTTTGCTTTATGCTCTGCCTGTGTCCAGGCTTCATGGTTTCATTGCCTGCCAAAACAAAAAACCAAACCAAACCAAACCAAACCACCCCCAAAGAAGTCATGTGATCACCCCAGAGTCCTTGGACTGGAAGGTAATTCTGAATTAAATGAAGAACTGGACATTTACCGAAGGCTGGCAGATACTGCATCAGAGCCTTTTGCCTTTTCTCTTCTGATGGGTTACTCACTTCTAGTAAGCTGATACCTTTTCCAGGTTATATGGGATACAAAATTGCTCCAATATAGTATTATTGTCACCTTTTAGCTTTGCAATTCTCTTGCAAATTGCCTCTTTTAACGTGGTTTTTCTGTCTGTCTGCCAGACATCAAAAGTAGGGAGAAAGCAAGACAAGGCAGAGAGTTTGTTTTTCCCACTGGTTGACAAATTTCAGGCTCAAGAGATCACTGTGGGCATGAACTCAACTTTCTGTATGGTTCAGAGGGTAGAGTCTCCCTTCTCCTCAAGCTCAACAGATGATTTTGTAGGTAGGACCATCTTCCAGGGGGCATCTCAGCTTGACAGAACAACTCTGAAGGAATTTTGAAAGACTTCACCATTTCTTTTTCTCTTTTGCTCCCTCCTACAGCTATTTTTGGATTCACCAGTTCACTGTTGCTGATTCTGGCCAATGTTGCCTTGCAAAAGACCATTTCCCTGCATATTTGCTGAGTGTAAACATAATCTTGCAAAACAGAGTATGTGCTTCCAGAAGGTCTGAGGAATAGCAGAGGAAAGGGGAGTTGCTCAAAGCACATCTGATGCGAGATCTTGTATTAACAACAAAGCGTTTCTCAAATAAGAAATCTGGCTGCAAGATTTCAGTGTCTCGGGCTACTGGAGCAGTTAATGAGTGAGGAAATAAATAATAGATGGAGAGAATAAGCCCTGCAAGCAGATTGGTGTTTTATGCAAAACTTAAGTACTGCATTTAGCATCCTGGTATGACGTTTCCTGGCTTACAAGTTAATGAAACTTTAGTACCTGCCTTGTATCAGCTCTTTGGGGAGGTGTATCCCAAATTCACACGTCTGGGTTGCTGCTAAACAGGGACAAACCAGACAAGCCTCAGAAGAAGCCGCTCAGTCCAGACCTGACAGAGTCCTGCCTTGTAGCCAGCCTGAATTTTCTGCATGATACTTCAAGGCTGTGCCACACCAGGGCTACCCTTTGCTCAGCAAACATCTCCCTTTTCCCAGCTGCGATGGCAAAGTTTGGTTTTTTGCCTTTGCAACCCCTTGCAGAGACTGCTTAAAATTTAAAAATAAAACACAGGTTCTGCCAAGAAAACAGGTGTCCGCTCATTAATTCCTCATCACATGGATTTTACAGCAAGTGAAGGGACAATGAACACATGGGAAAGTATACGACTCTGATAGTGCATTGTTTCTTATATTTTTATATCAATAAACACTGACTCACCTTCAAAAGCGTAATCCAAAGACAATAAAGGGAAGTACATAGGGATCTCATGGTCTTTGCTAACTTTGTTTTGTTTACGACCCCACAACACTGTAAAAGAAATATCCATAAGCATGTCCTATGTCTGCAAAGTATGGGCTACAGCGCCGTGTAAGAGCTGAAAAATCATGTAGAGCCTCTGCTTCCTGACACAGGGAGCTGTGAACATCGTGAGTAATAACTAATCACTTCAAGTTTGCACATACGGTCGATTTTTTTCTAGCTATAGCTTCTTTCAGAGAATGAAAGAGTACCATATTTTTCTCATTTGTCTTTTTCTATCCCACCAAATGTTGCATTTCATAACATTTGAAATGTTGGTAAAATGTATTTCCGATTCTTAAAGGGGACCATGCATGAAGTCAACTCCAAAAGGGGCCAGCAATGCTCATAACTAATAAACATCAAAGGGGAACATTCTTCTTCTTGCACTGCTTGCTGTAAAAGCACCAAAATTCCCACTTCAAAGTGGATCTGCCGAGCTGCAGTGACGGGCATTAGGAACATGTCCCAATCATGACGTACCAGTATTTTGATGAAACGCAACAGAGAAGTGACCCTAAAAATACTGTGCAACCACATGTGCTAGGACAAAGGTGGTGAGATCTCAAGCTTCACGCCCTGATCTCTTCTGCAGGGAATCAGGAAGGACATCCAGACATGCCAGACCAGGAGGTGGTTTGAAGAGCATCTCTACGAGGTGTAGACTATTGGCAGAGGGAAGGAGCCAGGTGTCTGTGGGCAGCGATGCTCCGGTCCAGCATGGTAAATGCTTCCTTGCACAAGTATTACTCAATATGAAAACTGTTCTATGCCCCAAAAAGTCAGTGGGAATTTCTTGTTATTCTCACTAACACCAGGATATTACCTTGCATGTCCTAAAGCCTACCAAAAATCATTAGAAGTTTTCTCATTAAAAAGAAAAGAATGAAAATGGCAGTTTTCCTATAGGCGCTATTGGCTTGTGATGTGTGAAACCCACGCTGCCGGGATTTAAACTGCATCCTTTAATAGCTTTCATTTGAGCTCACATTCACATATTCCCACAAGGCTCAGGGTGATGAGGTAGGTGTAACTCCCCAACCAAGATTAATTGCACAGCTCTGAGGAGCGTTTTTGGTGGCAACAAGTCCTGGACAAGTAGATGATAGTGAACAGTCAGAGCAGTGTCTCTCACAGCACATTTTATTGCAAACCACAGCCCGAGCAGAGGCGGGGACTGGCTCTCGTAGATACCCACCAGCAAACCAGGCTGCATCCCTGCGACCATCCGCCCGCAAATGGAGGCAAAGTCCTCCGCTCCCCCCAACACACACGCGTGCCGGTCCGCCGTGCGCTAAACGGCAATCGTAGCTGCAGGCAGCACTCCCACCAAGGCCCCAGGGCGTTCCTCTTCATCCTCCTCTTCCCTGCATCGCCAGGTACTCGCTCGGCCCGTGCCTCTCCCCGCACCGTGCGTGGGCAGACGTAGGGAAGCCGGTATCCCGCTGATGACAGCTTGCCTGCGGCTGGGCTGAGGGCAGCAGGGCTTCAGGTCTCCGCTCTCAAAAAACAACTCGGTTGCTAAAACAAAGCCCTCATCCCGTCTGTGATAGCTGCTTAGCTTGTTACGTTTACCTGCTGTTCCAAGAAAAGCGACTACTTTCTTTTCCTTGATTTTCCTTTTATCACGCACGAACATCCCACCTAAATTTCTCTACATCTCCCTTTTTTTTTTTTCTTAGTTACCACATAACAAAAATGTTTCTCTTATATTAATTTTGTTACTCAGGCAAAGTAAACCATCGCTCCTCTGTATGTCTTATAAAAGCCAGAAATGGAGTGACTCAGTCATGCAGGATTTTATTTAAACCATTTGTCCTGTGGTCAGAGTAGATTAAAGGCAGATCAGGTTGCCCTCGGAGCAACGCTGGGACAGTGAGAATGAGAGATGTTGGCACTTGCGCCTTAAACCACATGCGGCTCGCGTGACTGCGGCTTCCTCCGGCCTCTCTTTGCCTTCTGTAAATGCATCTCCGTGCGACAGCACCTGTGAGCACGTGGGCTGGGGGGGACCAGCGTCTCCGCGGCCACCGGCACGTTCGGGCCACTGCAGCATGGTGGCCCCCAGGGATGGCCAGTAGGCACCAGGGATGGGCAGGTCAGGAGGAGGAGGTGGTGGGAAAGCACGTTTAGCGTTCCCTCATCCCTCCCCATACCGATGGGTACCTGCTGGTTTTTTCCCCCTGCTCATCTCTGGAAGGTTTAATCGGTCTGGGAGCATGAAGCGGGTACACTGAAGGTTTTGGGTTGAAAATCCAAAGCCTCATAGGAGATCTGAAATGAAATACATGTGATAAACTGGCTGTTCTCTGCAGAGATATCCCTGCTGGACTCCTAATGATTGCAAAAGGATCCAGGCATATTTTAATGGATTTTAATGGTTGTTGTTACAGCGTCACCACCATGCACTTGGTGCAGACTTGGGGTGAGGTAAAAGACAGCAAAAACCAAACCCGTTGAAGGTGCCCCAGATCATGGTTTCACACTATGAAGTGGTCAGGGATGATCCCGGGTCATTTCCTCTCCCCAGCAGCGTCTGCTTGCCCTCCTACTACCCTGAGCAAGGATCCCGCCTGTGCCAGCACAGCTGGCCATGCAATTGCACCGCGAACCGGACTGGGAATTGATCTGGCTTTAAAATAACCCAGCAGCAAAATAACATTTGGTTTAATTTTAAGGAGCATCATTTCCCTGATCTGGCTCTCAGCATGTGCCAGCACTAGAGGAGCAGGAGCCGCAGGACAGGAAGGGAAGCAGCAAGGGAAACACCTTGAGTTGCTATCGTTGCAGGTAGCCACAGCCTTCCAGGAATGTTAACCATTTATTTAGAAATTTAATTTAGGGCTTTATTAGCTCTAAACAAAACATTTACAAACCTGAGCCTTTCTTCTTTATCCATCACATGGTGACTCTGACAGCAGATGACCAGGGTGTCTTCTGGCTCTCTCACCAAAACACAAAGCACAAAACCACAAAAGTGCTGTGAAAAGAGAGAATAAACACAAACCTGCAGTGTGAACTGTTGCAGACTGTCCTTTACATGGCTACAAAGGACATTTCTAGGGGCTTATATATACACATGTGTGCATGTGTGTGTGTACGTATATATATATATATATATACACACAAATATATGTAGCACATAGGAGGCCGGCTAGGTAAATCCAGGCAGTGCCCGTGCCATGCACCACAAATTTATGCAAAGCTTTTCTCCCAAATTTATCAATCCAGCAACTCATATAAACAATAAGTTCCCCCATATTAAAAAAAAGTGTTGAAGGCTTTGATTAACTGCCTCGTCTTTCTGAACCCCCCATTTAGATCCAGGTAATGGGGTTGCAGTCTGGGATGCATTCTGCTAATGTCAAATCAACTCGTTACCCTAATCCTCTGAGAAACAAAGCCTGGCAGCCTTGCATGGATTTTTATTACAGATTACAACTCTTGTGATTAGTTAATCCAAGAAATTACTCAGTTCTTCCAGTTTACAAAGTCAAAATATGATTGCTCTTCAAAGAATGCGAACTTGTATGAATTAATCTCTTCATCTAGGGATCTAATGGGTTTTTACTAATTTTATGCAGAAATATTACCATGTGTGGGCTCCATAAATCTGTCTCACCCTGTTACTAGTTACTTTCCCCAGATGCTTTGAACTCTTGCAAAAAGTTGCTTAACCAAAAAAACACAGCTGCCACATGTTGTAATTTCCTCTTTGGGGGCATCTGTTACCGTCTTTACAAAGGTTTTGCCAACTTTTCTGAGGATTTTTTCTCTATTTGTTGTATTCCTCAGTATCTTTTTAATTTTATCCCAGAAAACCAAACTGCTTGTTACTGTGTTTTCAGCACCTTCCCAATACCCTGAAGGATGCAGTTGCATAAACTCAGGTTATATTCAACGCTTAGTAAAGAAATTAGATTTCCCAGTCCTTTGAACTCTATCAGACAAGTTTTCCAATGTTTAGTGGGTGTCTGGCTTTTTGTCTGACCAACATTGGTGTCGAATTCAAGGGAGGAAAGGAGAGAGGAAAAACTTCCATAAGAAAATAAATGTAAAAAAAAAAAGAATAAAAGGTCACGATGTGAAATTTACCTTTATGTTCTACTGCCCAAATGCTTCCCCTTGTGCTCATGAGTGCTTCTCCTGACTTCAAAGGGGTTATTTTCGGAGAAGGTGAGTAGGACTTGGCCCATATTCCTGATGACAAACACTGACATTCCTTGGGTGACCTCTAAGCCCAACACATCAAAAGTTTTGCTTAAGTTGCACCTACAAAATATGTCTGCAGAGGCACAAACAGCTTCTCTATTGTAAGACAAGCAGGCACATGCCAAAATTTATGAAGCAACAGGCAGAAGGCCATGAAGATCTCTGTGCTCTCAAGAACGGGGTCTTTGAGATGGAAATAAGTGAAATTTAGACTGGGGTAGTGTGCACCACAAAGCAATGGGGGAGCATTTTCAGGGTCCCCCCACGGTGAAGAGCGGCCATCTGGAAAATGCCCGGCCGTGCCCTGCCGTGGCGGTGGTCCGACATTCGACACAGGGAATGGGAACAGCGGTAACGCGGTCCTGATGGGTCTGTAACGCACATCGGGGTGCTGGAGGAGTCGGGGTGGTGCGCTGGAGGAATGCTGCCTCCCTGTGAAATGAAAAATTACCCAGAAGTTTGTGTTGCAATGCAAAATTATTTGCATGAGTGCTCCTGGGTTACAGCCGCATCCCCTCCTCGCTGACCTGGTGCGTGCTGGTGCAAACAAATTGCTTCTCCTCTCCAACATCCAGCAGTGCTGTAGATCACCACTCTTTGCTCTTTCCAGCCCAGAAACTTCCCCACTTTTGGAAAAAGAAGCAAAGTTTGGCAGGAAGGGCACTGGCTGTGTCTCCAGTAGCCACCGCCGGCTCCTCAGGCTTACTTCTAGGTACCCTCCTGCTTGTCCTCAGCCACCACGTGCGGAGGTGAGTCACGGTGGGTTTCCAAACACTGCAGTGGTATGGAGATACGACACAAACAACCGCATGCCCACGCAGCAAATTGGCTCAATTACTCCATCTCTTCTGTAGTTTGCGTTAACTAAATGGTCTAAATAACCGTACCTATTTCCAGACCTGGGGGGCATAGGTGCCATTTTGCAGCGACGTGCTGTTTCCCAAGAAAATACAGAGCAGTTCAAGGAGCTCAAGCAGGGATCTTGACTCATTGTTTTCTAACTATACTTGGGGATCTGTTTGACTGTGTGGCCTTCTAAAAGTTTATTTCTCTCCTGACTAATATGAGGAGTGAGTGAATGATTTTATTTGGCAGATATTGCTCATTTCTCCCATTGTGTTTTTTACTGGCTTTTTTGGGGGTTGTTTCTTTTTTAAACCACAGATAAAATTAGCTGAGTTTGAGTTTTGTTTTGCCTTCTGCAGCTTAATTTTAAGTGCAAACCTTGTCATCATTCCCCTCCCCTGAAGACAAGGAGCTGAGAGAGGAGCGTGAGTAAGCCAGCACTTATCATCTCCTTCCTGCAGAGGAGATGTGTCTCGGGTTGTCGGAGCACTGGTAACTCTGAGATAAAATATCAGCCTGAGAGTAAATGTTTGACTTTTCCTTTTAGCTTCCTCTTAAAGAAGTCTACCTTTTTCATCATGGCTAAAGCAAATTTGATCTAAAAGCTGGCATGACTCAACAGGAGTCGCCTGTTGCCATGAATGTCAGGGTCCAGAGCCTGAGTGATGCAAGAGGAGCGACCCCGGTCCCTCACTTCTCCTGCACACTCCCACGTGAGCCACCACGTGCCCCGTCCTACAACCAACTTCCCAGCAGCTGGAGAACCAGCAGAGAGCTGGAGCTACATTTGGGGGAGTCCGAGTTATCTTCCGCCTTCCTTGTTTTGATTGCACTGACTAATACGTCTGGGGTTTTTCTTATCTCCCCATCAAGGCTTATGGGCATGATTTGTTTTGTGTCTGACGTTGCTATTTAGGGCTTAGGCAGTAATTACCAATAAGCACAAAAGTAATTATTAGGTATCTCCATAGCCCATACGACTGGCCGTTCATTATAATCCTAGGCTTAGTACCCATGGTAGCTCTGCTCTTGCAGTAATGCAATATACTGTCAGAATCGCAGCAGGACAGTTTTTCAAACACATCATTCTATGGAATGCCAGCATGAAATTTGAAAAGGAAATAGGGGAAGAAAGGCCAACCTAAGCTCCAGGAGCTCAGCACCTCCAAGAGTTGGGCCCTTCGGAAGCAATACCCTAGCAGTGGTCCCTGCTGTCCTTCTCTTTTAATGACCCATTTGACTACAATTTGCAGAAGCAGACTCTGTAATGTAATTAATCTTTGACTATAAAGTAACTGCTGTGCTGCAGTGAGGTTGAGAAAAATATGCCTTCTGGAAAGTGCTTTGTCTTATAATACACTGCTCTCCTAATATGTATTCTAATAACAGTGTAAAGGGGAAAACCATTTGGAAGGGTTTGTTATTTCTTGGTGCTTCGTGTTGGAATTCATGTCACTGTAGAAGTTATTATTGTAATAAAAAGTAAAAATGAGTTCTCAAAATACACTATAGCATATTATTCGGGACAGCCTGTAAGCAGAGCCTTAATGTTAAGCACATGCATGGATCACTCTGAAGTCAAACCAAAGACTTCTGCTGCAAATAGGGATGAATTTAAGCTAGCTGTTTTCCTGACTCAGGACTCCACGCCGACCCTCCAGATAATATAAAAAGACAGACACAAACTCTTGGGCAAAAAAAATCCTAATCATATTAAATCAGTGGTAAATTCCCCTTCACCATATTGCAGCCCAGACTTCATTGCTAGTTTAGGACAGAGTAAATTACTGTATTTGTTTTTAGAAACATTTCTGTGCTAGCTGTGAAGCCAAGCATGCATGTGGCACTGCATTCGTATGCTCCTTGCCATTGCACAGCACCCATTTCAAAAGGGATTCAACTCCATCTTTTGGTTGATTTGCCTCTTCTACAGATATGGGAAGGTCGTTCCAGTCCCTCTTGCTCTGATGGTTAGAAACTTTCCCCACTGCATCCAGGATCAGTTTTGCCTTCTCCCGTAGTTTACAGCTCCTCTCACTACTTACAGGTTCTTCCTTTTCTTATACGTATTTTGAGCCTTCGTTGTACAGAGCTGAGCAAAACCAACCTCTCTTATTTTCCTGTTGTAGGACAAGGTCCATGTTCCAGTCATCTAATAGACCTTCTCTGAATCTGTTCTAGTTTAAATTAATTTTTCTTGAAGAGAGTCACCAGAACCGCACAGTTTTTTGAGATGCCTTTATCTGGACTTTGCACAATGACAGGAATATTCCCTTATCTCTCTTGGAAATAATTGGGTGGACACATGGAGAATTAAGTTTGCTCTATTCATCAGTACATCATGTGTCACAGTGTCGTTATTATGCCATAAAAGTGTAATGCTCCATCTCCTTCTCTTTGGTTTCCAGTTGATGAAATTGCTTCCCAACTTTAACTGTGATTTTTCACTGCTTGCACCTTATCATCCTGCTTCTGCACCTCTGCAGCTTACAAAGCCAGAATCTCAGCCCGGGATCTTCCTGTGCAAAAGAAACCTGGGTTTCTTTATTTCTTATATTCTTGATTTTTTATATTCTAAAAATAGTCTCAGTATTAAGACTATAGCAAAAAAATTTAGAATGATGCTCTCAACATTCGCAGTAGGAAATATTGGGCCCTCGGGGAGGTGTCCCACTACTTTCGTACACATCTCAATTGACGATCAGGTTCACGCTGGAAAACTGAATGCAGAAGGCAGCATCAAACGCCGCGTTAGGCTTGCTGAGGATGGTTCACGCCGTCGTTGCTCGAATTCTAGTAACGGAGAAGGGAAGCCGTAATCTGGAGCGTTGCACGCGCCACGTCTCGCGCTGCCTGCTGCTACCCTGGCAGCAAAACACACTCCTGCCACCAGCAGAGCAAGCGGCTCATCAACAGAGAAATGTAAATGGGACAGTGTTTTTAATAGCGGGGGTGGAACGCATTGCAACGATGTTCATTTTAGACGGCACTTCAGATGTCTAGGCATGAGATCGGGGTCTCTTGAGGTCTTTGTTTATCAGAATAGGAGAAAGGTTTGTTTGGGTGTTGTAACTCAGCTATCACCTCTGGGTTTACACATATTCCTGCAGTAGGTTTCCTGGAGATTTCTCTGTTTTATTAAAGATTTATTGTGTTATTTTCATGCAAAGAAAAAACAGGATGCCTTATACTCCGGAAATACTAATAAGACCATAAGAGCTGCCCCAACAGGGCAGATGAGCTTCGACACCAGCATCCTGTCCCTGAGAGGTGGCTGCCGAGGGAGGGGTGTGACGTACAGTGACCTCGTAGGGATGGCTTCCAAAACGCTCTGCCAGCCCCAGCGACCACGGCTCGGGCACATCACGAGCGAGAGAATCTGCCCCGCGATTCCTCGTACAGGTGCTGCTCCGTGCCTCCAGCATCACCCGGTCCCGCAGGGCTGTGTGTCCATCCACAGCTCTCCTCGATGGTGCCTGATAAACAGGGGTGAGATGATGGCCTCAGTGCCGGCACTAACAAAACCGCAGGTGACCTCAAAGGGAACGGGAAAATCCCTGACTCTTTAAGGAGCAAATGCAGGAGAAGCAGTAAAGCAGAATATGTGGCAAATACAGACTGTCTGAAATGCCAGGAGATCGAAATTCTGCAACTTAGGCTCAGGTTGTTCAGAAGATTTACAAAGTATAATAGTGGCGCATGCAAAACATTTTAACAAACCCTCTGCATAACGTTTCTCATCAAAAAAAACCCCACGTATTGGAGTCAGCACAATGTTTTTGATCTTTTACCTGGTTCAACTTCCATCACCCTGAATTCAGGGGAAAAAAATGCAATACGTTAGAAAGATTTCCCAGCGCTGAAGTTTTGTGAAGAGCATGCCCTGCCTTGCAGGGATCTCTAGCAGGGACAACTGGTGCCACCTAGGCCAGGAATGCTGATAAATCGAGCCGGCAGCAGACAAATTTCTTGAATAAATAATGAAAACAAAATAATGCCCACAGATACACCCACGCAAACTCATTTAAGGCTTTGACACTATATATGAATTAAAATGTTTCATTACTAAAGACTTTTAACTGAGATCATGAAATAGGGTTGCAAAGTAGATGGAAAGCGTGCCAGCAGTAAGTCTCCTGCTTTTTGCTTTTTATTTTTAAACATAGGTGGTTTGGCAATACTTCCCCAAGAGGTGAAACAAGCCACTACTGACCCATACCTACCCATCTGGTGAAACCTGCCAAGACCACAGTTCTGCAAAACCCATAACCAGTCCCTGCTTTATCAGGAAATAGAGTGTGTAATAACCCACACTATTGCCAGTTAACGTGATTCAAAGACGTATTTCTCATCCTTTCCATCTCTTCAAGATAGTTGCTCATTACAAGAACTCATTCAGGCAGAAGTCAAGAGTGAAGCGGCCTTCCTTCCTATCGTGCAATTCGTCTAGATACTTAAAAGAAATGTAGGAAAGCAAACCCGCACTGAGCACCAGACTGACAAGGCAGAGAGCTGCCAAGTTATTATTACAGCATTTTGTTATTATTTAATAGGAAGCATCCCAGACATCTCAACAAATAGGAGTCCCTTGCGGCTATTTTGCACAGTATTTCTTGGATACGGTGACTCAGCACTTTATCAACACCACAATGATATAAAAAATAAGACTCAAAGACGCAACGAACAGCAGTTGCAGCAGATCAGGAGTGCCTGGTGCATTTCTCAGGACAGCCTTGGTGGCTCCTGTGCGAACTGCAGGAGCCCCCAGGCCTCTGGGCTTGTCCCTTCTGACACAAAAGTGGCCACCCCACTGCCCAAAGAAAAGATGCCGCACCGATGCTGGGTAAACAAGGTAGCGTATCTGTCTAAAGGAAGACTCCAGTCATGCTAGCGCGCTTCCCAACCTCCTCATGGTGGCCATATGAGGGATGAAAACTGGTTTCACACCAGCATTTGCTGACAGCAAAATATAATGAAAAACATTTATATGAAACAATGTAGACCACATACTAATTGGCATTTTATGTAACCACCCCGAAGATCATAAGATTTCAATTTAGCATAGCTAATCACAGCATCAATTGCGTTCCCCTGGAGCCGTGCGTTACTCCAAGGGCGTACGGCTCCACTGCTGTCCTGCAGCTCCAAATCACGTCCGTGGATGTATAGTCTCATCTTGTCAAACCCTTCAAAGCAAAAACAATGCTGAGCACAGGAAGCCCGATGGTGGTGGCTGTGAAACGGGTCCACAGTTGTGAAACAGGAAAAAGAAGGAATGAAAATTCAGTCCAGTCCATTGAACTTGGTCACCACTGGTGTGTCAGTAGCTGTTAGGAAGCCTGAAAGTCTCTTTAATCATCTTCAAAGGTACCTGGACCCTGGGACCTTTGGACTTTACATCTTAGGTAAGGGCATATAAAGAAAGGCAAATGCAAGGGGACAGGAGGACATGGCTGTGGAGGACAGGAGGACACGGGCAGGTGAGGACCCAGCAGTTTCTCCACCTGCTGTGTCGGTGGTTCTGCATGGGACAGTGTCCCAGCCATCAGTCCAAGCTCACCCAGGACATTTCTTCTGTTCCAATGAACAGATGCCGCAAAGCAAGATCTGAGCTGATCCTGTTCGAGAGTTGGGTCTGTGTTTTCAAAAATACAGACTTTTTTAAATGTCCAACCCATCCTCTTGCTGGCTGGAAGGAGAGCAAGCTCTCAGCTCTGGGCCACGTCCAGGGATGTGGCAGCTGAAGCAGCACACCCGGCGTGTGAGACCCATCAAGCCGGCAGCTCGGCAGAAACCCTCATTCAGTGGTTTGCACCACTCGCTAACATCTGAGACCTGGCATTACCTCAAGACCTGGAAATGGAAACATTTGTATGCACTGTGACTTCTAATGAAGATTGCCAGGCTGAGCATCTTGCTTCAGACCTGGAGCTCATCCCAATTTTGTCTGTGAGGTTAGCAAAAATTCATGATGGACCTCTTCTAGGAGTCTCTTCTTTCTACCAAATATTTGCTAAGGAACCAAACACCGATGCTGAACTGAATGAAATAATTTCGTGTGCTGGTCATGACCTGCCACTGTTCTTGTGCGTGTATGTAAATGAAACTAGTTGCATCACACATCAGTTTTTAAACTGCTGAGTCATTTCTGTCTAAACATAATTTCTGGCATAGCACCTCAGGCATTTTCTACCTTAAAAGTTGGGGTTTTTTCTTTGCAGGAACCCCAGCTGCTGTAAAAGCCTTACTTTTAATAAGAATCAGGGGTTGGAAAAAGCAGCAGAGACGCTTTTCTCCCTTTTGCAGGCTGGGCAATGCAATGCAGCAGTTTGGTCCCTCTCGTGGTTTCCCCAGGTGTCAGTCTGCTCCCCCAATTACCCCGCCATTCCCCCCAGCCCTCTTTGCTCCATGTCCTGAGAGCCAGAAGCAAAAAAAGACAATGCAGAAAGTTTTGGTGGCTTCGCAGTGCTCTGGCGTGGGGCTGCTCCGCTCCTCCCGCTCCCACCTGCTGCAGACCTTCTCCAAGGGAGCAGCAGCATCTCGCAAAGAGCCTGAAACCTCCAGAGCTGCATTTTGCTTTCCTCCTCTCCTCCCCGCTCCGCTCCGGTCCAGGGCATAAAAATACAACCAGTCACGCAAGAGAAACATTAAAAAAACCCCCAAGAGCCAGCCGCTGCAGCAGCAGGGAGGAGAGGGTGCTCGAGCAGGTCCACGGCTGCTCCGCAGGGCTGGTATGTGGGCGGCCGTGAGCGCTGACGAGAAAGTAGGTCCAAGGTAATCAGAGTTAAAAACAAACCCACCACGTCCCGGGGTTGTTGTTTTCTCGTGTGAGGTTACTCAGGAAGTTTGCAGCAGGATACGCTGATGACCTCTGCTCGGGCAATCGCGTTAACACTTCGCTTACCTTTTCTCCCACAATAAACGGCATGTTTCCTCCCTGGGAATCTGGTGTTGGCTGCAGGTTTCCTGTGCTGGGGAGCAGCTTAACCCTTTGGGAGGTCCCCTGCCCTCGCCCCCCTGGGCACCTCATGGGCTGGTGGGGCCGGGGTCATCCCATGGGCAGGGTGGGAGGGTGCAGGTGGGGCCCCTTTGCTCCCCAACGGGGACACCAGAGCCAGGGCAAGGTGGGATGGGGTCTCCTTGGAGGTGGTGGGGCTGCCATGGCGAGGTTTGGGGAAAGGAAAGAAAATGGAGGAAAAGGGGAAAATGGAAGAAACCAGCATTGGCTGATATTTCCAGGCAAAAAGCAAGCAGTGTTTCAGCTGAGGGGTGGAGGGAGATGGGCAGGTCCAAGCCCGTGGGGATGGGTTCACATTAACCTTTTTTCTGGAGTCACCTGGAGGGAAGCAGCCGTGATGGGGAGGCAGACAAGGCAGGAGATGGGTTCAGCCCTTACACAGGAGCCCAAGGATGGTCCACAGGGCTGCAGGGTGATGGGGAGAAATTCCTGCATGGAGACCTTGGCAAAAGGCAGAGTGTTGGGCAGGCTGCGGGGTGGTGCTGGAGGGAGCTTGCAGGACCTCTCATAACCTGGCAGAAGAAACGCTGCAAATAACATTAGGATAACACCTACTGATAACCACAGGGTATGGGAGTGGAGGACGGCGACCTCCTCCATGTGCCAGGACAGCCCAGCCACTCGCAGGGCTGGTGGGACTCGGCCCAAGCCAAGTGCAACAGTTCCCGAGGTTAAGAAAACATTTTGTTCTCATCCAAACAAACCGGAAAAAAAATCTGGGAACAAGTCGTATCATGACAGTCGGACACTAATAATAACCTGGGGTGGCAGGGAGGCACCCCAAAGCCTGGAGGGGCTCGGGCTGTGGGAGATGTGGTGCAGGAATAGCCCGCGCTGTTCAGCCCTCCCTGCCTGTCCAGTTGGACCCCTTTGGGATACTGGAGCAATTTGGACTCATTTGCTGCCAGCAACGCTGTACTCAGTTATCTGTGCTTTATAGGATGGAAGGAAGGAATACGTAATGAAAAACAAACTAACAGGTTGTTTGTTTGGGTTTTTGTTAAATTGAAAATGAAATTGAAGTAATTTTCAGTCAAAAAATAGCCAAAATTCAGGGTCTATGCAGGGTGCTCTTGCTTAATGCCATGACCATGGAGGCCAGAATATCATAGAATCATAGAATCGTTTAGGTTGGAAAAGACCTTTAAGATCATCCAGTCCAACCATTAACCTAACACTACCAAGTCCACACTAAACCAATTAAGGGTAGACTAGACGGATGGTCCATTCCAGAATCATGCAGACGTTCTACCACGTGGATGCGAAATAAAGGTTTACGCCCCAGAAAAACCATCTTCATTGTAGGGAGTCCTGTGGAGGGACCTCTCTGGAAGGAGCATGAGTGACTCCTCGGGAAAGCCTTCGCGTTGTCCCAAGAAGTGCTCTGTCCCCATTGCTCCCTCTTATCTTGCAGCCCCTAAGAAGCTTTGGACTAAATATTCAGGGCCTGGGGGGGTGGAAATCACATCCTACTCGTGTATTTCAGCCCCTTTGAAACTGGAAGTGCCCTGGAAGAGAGCCAGGAAATATTCTTACCCTCCACCTCTGCAATACCTGCCCTTGCTGGGTCCATCCGGGGCTGTAGCCTTGCCAGAAGGAGCAGGGCAGCACCATCCCCCAGGCTCTGATGGCTCCTACAATCTTGGTTTAATTGCACTTTGTTGCTGGCAGTGAGGGGGGGGGGCCGTGGGGGCTGCAACAATGGCTCGAAAACAGGCTCTGGAAAGAGCGACTCACTTGCTGAGCCATTGAGGATGTTGTTTATATGTGAGATCCTGTTTTCTTCCTCCAGCAAAGTGCTTCTCCTCCCAGGTGCATCTCCCGCGGCTCCCCACCATGCCGGGGTGAGAGCCAGCTTCCTGCCGGTGTGAACCCGCCGGGCTCGGCCGGGCTCGGCCGGGGGTACCCCCCCAAACTGCCCCGTGGGGCGATGCCGCCTTGGCCCGGGAAGAAGCGCTGCAGCTGAGGGCTTGGGCTGGCCAACGTTGCAAGGCCGTAAATGAACTCCCCCTCATCCCCGTGGCGGTGAAAGCGAGACCTGGGTTGAGCACGATGCACGCTGCTGTCTCGCCCGTGGGTCCATGCGGGGCTCCGGGCATCCTTCAGCCTCATCGGGGACTACGGGGCAGCACCACTAAGTGTCCGGGGAGCTTGGGGTGGAAAGGGTCACCATGAGACCCTCTGTGGGTCACCATGAGACCCTCTGTGGGTCACCATGAGACCCTCCGTGGGTCACCGGCCAGCCCATGGAAAGCCCTCGGGAGCTAGTGTGAAGGAGCTTTAGGTGTGCGCAGAGGCTCCCGATGCTGCGGCGTGATTTTCCACAGCAATTATTCCTGACAATGCTTCAAAATGACAGAAAACGGGGCACCGGTGCTGTTTGCAGCACACACTTGCCAGAGCTGCTCTGCAAAGGGAGACATTGACTCAGGGGGACGGGAAAAAAAATTGATATTTTGCTCCAAGGGAGAGAAGCCGTGAGCCCAGGGAGGCTGCGCAGGCGCCACGGCGGTGCCGTGCGTGTGGACATGGTGGTGCCACCAACTCGAGGGGCTCTTGCTGCAGTTTGTCCCCGCGGGGACCCACCTCCCACCCTGCCTGCAGCATCTCCCACCTCACCGGCGGCCGAGGACGCTGCCCGGGCTGACACGTCCCCTCGTTAGGGGAGGGGAGACGGGAACCAGGACATGGGCCGGGAGCGCAGCAGCTGCCAACATGGGAATGTTTGAACAAGGAGCGAAACCTCATTTAAACAAATAAATAAACAAGCTGACATCCTCTGGGCCCAGGTTTATGATAATAAAAACAGAGCGCACAGCTTGTGGGAGGAAAATACATCGTGTATTTTCACATCTCCCATTTCCTCCTAGACTGTCGCAAGAATTTCCTCCGAGTCCATCACTTCCTTCTGACATTTTCGAGCTCAGAAATCCATATCTGAGCCTGGTGCCCTCTCCTTGACGAGTGACGCAGGAAGAAGCGGCTTTGAAGGATACCTCTCAGCCAGATTTTTGCGCCTGGTTGCTTTGAAGTGCTGGAGGCAGGGCAGAGACAAAGCAGAGCCAGGGATGGGAGCCGACCATGTCCCAGCCTGGTGTTTTCCCCTTTTTCCAGCCTCCTAACGACCCCGGATTGCTGTGCAGAGCAGCACTGTCCGTGTTCATTTACCCTCATGAGGGTCTTCTCCTCCAGCCAGGCTCTTCCTATCGATTTCCAGGGGACTTTCAAGCATATCCCAAATTCTGAGAAAATAAAATTCAGCTGAGACCTGCACTTGCATTTCCAGCTGAACCCATTCCATTTTTTTTTTTTAATTAAAAACCTCTCTTGCAGTTTGCAGTTGAGGAGTGGATAGAAAAAACCACCTCACACAGACGCTGCAGGGCGCAGCAGTCATTAACTTAGTGCAAAGCCGTGGTTTTTATGTGGGTAAACTGAGGCACCAAGCAAAGCAACTTGCTTAATCACCCTCCCAGCTCCATGGCAGAGTCTAAAATAGACTCCAGAAGCCTTTATTATTATTATTTTCATGTGAGGGTGCTGAAAACTACCTGTGCTTTCAAAAAGTGGGGCTGAAGCATTTTCCTGGTGCCTCAGCACCTCTCGCGCTAGAGCAGCGCTTAGTTATTTTTCACTCAGTTGTGAATGAGCTTGAAAAAGTTGCGCTAAATCTAAGATTACAGTAAACAGGTTATGGACATGTGAGCTGGGATATCCTGGAAAGCCCCAGCTGCCCTGAAAAGGGAAAAAAAAAAAAACCAAGAAAAAAGAAAAAAAATGTTACCCAAAAAAAAAAAAAAGAAGGAAAAAATGTTACAAGTGCATGCCAGAGTCCTTTAAATTGAGGTGAAGCTGCCCTAACTCTGGCTCCAGCCAAAGCAATTTTTTTTTTCCCAGGGAGTGGATAATTTGGGCACCTTTGCCCTAAAACAGTGACCTCCAGCTTTCACCTCGGGGCCGTGTCCCCAGGGCAGTGCCATTCATGCCGTGCTGGCCCCCGAGCCTGAGAGAGACCAAGCGGTAGTATCACAGGGGAAAAAAATAAAGTCACCTTGGGAAGAGAATGCTTCCCATTTTTTGGCTCTCAGAGGTGTCAAAGGAAGCAATCTGACGTCGAAGGGCCGGAAAAAAACAGCTTCTTGGCTGATGTTGCTCATGTACAGCGAGGTCACTTAGAAAGCTATCAGTGGCTTAAAAATAAATGCAGCATGGAGGTTGCCATTCAGCGATATCCTGTATCCGAAAGCTGCGAGGGGTGTAAGCAGGAAGAAACTGGAATGACCTTCCCTCCCCCCACCCCCATTCCCACTCTTTTATTTTCTTTTTCATGCTCCTGGCAGTAAATCACTGAAATTTCTGCATTCAGGTGATTGCTCTTCATTAAAAATAGCCCAGGGAACGGCCGCCGGTGGGCGATGCCTGGCCGTGCTCCCGCTCACCCCCACGGCCGGCCTGGCACAAGCGGGTGCAAGGTTGGCCCGTGACGGGGAGCCGTGCTCGTAGGCAGCACCGGGGGAATTGCTGCGTGCAGCTTTTGTGCTCCCCACCTGGACATCTGCACTGGACGCTGAGCTGAACATGCACACTGGCCCTGGGCAGCGTGGCAGTGCTAAGGTGGTGATGATGATGATGATGGTGGCCAGCTCCAGGTAGCTAGTAGTCCATGTCCCCATCAAAGCAAGTTCACAGACATGCACATGGGAAAAAAGAAAATCCTCTGTGTAATATGTTTCGTTTTCCATAGCTGCTTCTCCAGCAGATTAAAAATACATCAATATCTTCCTAAAGTAACTTGTCCAGGCAAGAGTTACTGCAGTTGCTGTGGGGATGTTGAGGACGAGCACATGGAAAGCGAAGTTGTTGGCAGCGACGCAGGCAATGCTCGCTTGCTCAAACAACAGCTCAGGGCTAGGAAATGCTCCGACATCTGCAGATCTGGCCCTGCTCACTCTTGCTCTTTGGACTTCACCTTTTGCTCATCTTCCTGCCTCCCTCTGGGTCCTTCAACCTCCGTCAGAGATGTGAAGGAAGCTCTGAACGAGGGACCTGGCTCAGGCAGGGGCACGAGTGGACCCCTTTGGGAAAGAAGCCCCCAGCCCATGTAGAGGCTTAGGATTTCAGGAAATTTAAACATGGAATAAACCAGCCCTTGGTCCAAATGCCTCTCACCTAAGAAGACACCAGGGTGTAATTTCTGCCCCATCACCCAGTATATGTTGGAAGAAGCACCAGCACCAAAACAAGCAGCTGTAAGGCTCCATGGGAACAGCGTGCCCAGGCTCACAGCTTCTCTCCCTTGGAGTAAAATCAGAAACTTTCAATTTTTTGGCCTGCACCCCCAGCTTCAGTGGGGCTGCTCCAATTCATCCCAGGGATATCCATGGAGGGGATGATTTTGGGAGCCTGTTTCTGCTTCTCCCCGTGCCTGGCCACACTGAAAAGTTGGCACCACCATTATCAGCATCAGCAGACTGCTGGAGGCATCTCCCCACCGCAGCAGCACAGCTATGGGTTTACGAAACCAGGTCTGTTTGCTGGCAAGTTCAAGTTCCTGCTCTCCCTTCTGCACCCTGCAGAAAGGACCTTTCCCTTTCCAAACGCTGTCGGTACCTTATCTGCCTACCACTAATGATAAGAATCACCAAGGTAAAAATCTGAAGACAGATAATCAGCTTATAAACCCACTTGCATTTTCTCCTCAGAAACTTCAGAACACAGGAAAGAATCGACACCCAAACGGAGAAAGAAAGAGGAAGAAGATTTATGTCTCTCATGCTTAAAGGATCAAAACCGGCCGTGATGTAAAATGCGATCGAGCCCACAATCCCCTTTTGATGTCTGCAGGAAGGAAAGAAGATGCTGAGAACTTTCTCAGCTCTGTGGACGCCAGCCCTTATTTCCACGTCCAGGGTCAAGAGGTGGTGGAAAGAAAAATAAAGCCCAACCGGGAAATAAGAAGTTGAAAGAGCTCTTTCCTTCCCTGAGGCTGCTGGGCAGGGGCAGAACCATGCCCGGGGTGGTGGCGTGGGCAGGCGGGTGCTGCCCAAGCCCGGGAAGAGCACGAGCGTGCCGGAGCCGCAATTCCATCCCCGTGCCACGGTGGATGGGTGTGCAACGCCCGCATGGCAATGGTGCCTGCAAGCGGCTGCAGAAGTTTGCAAAGGAATCGAGAAAAGCAAATGGCGTCGGTTGCTGCCGCAGGTTGACCTGAGTGTCCCC
This sequence comes from Pelecanus crispus, assembly GCF_030463565.1. Classification (NCBI taxonomy): domain Eukaryota; kingdom Metazoa; phylum Chordata; class Aves; order Pelecaniformes; family Pelecanidae; genus Pelecanus; species Pelecanus crispus. Next base: position 26,724,998 of record NC_134654.1, on the reverse strand, counting down.
ACCGCGTCCCCTCGAACAATAGTGCGTGATCCCGCTACACTGTTCACGGTGGATGAAAACCCTAAATTTAGATATACCAGCTGTGAGCAGCATGCAAGGTATTTAAGGGCCTATAATTTTAGACTAAGCATAATTGTGAGACATATTTAATCGTGTTATATCTGGGGCTGAGCAATGCCAAATATTTTCCATGGTTATTCATGCAGATCTTTACATGAATTAGCAATAGCCACAACCATCCCTCTCCAGAGTCCGTCACATGGCGGAGAGAAGGCAAAGCTGAATTTTTCATTTTACACTAGCTGGTGTTTGTGAGAGAAGCACTCAGGCATCCACAAGAGCAAGGAAAAGAAAAATCCCCGGCTTGCCTGGGATCGGTCACAGGCAGACAGCTTGCCTGCAACTGGAACGGATTCTGCCCATCACTAAAGTAAACACAAATAAATCAATCAATAAAGGGGGGTTATCAAAGAAGCCAAGAAATTTAGGGAAATTTTTATCTGCTCACAGATTTTCCGCAAACAAAAACAAAACAAAAAAAGGGCTGCTGGGGCCAGGTCAGTGACTGGGGTGAAGCGGCAGAGCTGCCTTGAAGTCAAAGTGCTAATGTGTAGCAGCTGAGAAAATCTGGCTTGGAGGTCCTGGTGAGTCACTGGGTGAGTTCTGCTCCTGGGCCCGCTCGCTGCCCTCCCATGGCCATGAGCAACCAGCACATGCCTGTCTGTCAGGGCAGACAGCCGTGCCCGGAGCCCGGGAGCATCTCGGAAAAATCCTCCAAAAACCACCGCTGCCCAGCAGCTGGGGAAACTAGTTTTGCTTTCAGCCAGGACGGTCATTTCTGCTCGCAGCCCACTGGCAGCCGTGACCTTCCTTCCGTAGGGATGGATAACACAGCCATTCATTTTTACGCCGGTTTCTGGGCAGCTCCAAGATTTTGTAGGAACACTCCATTTGGGACACCTCTGCGTGGCAGGGTCAGGCCTGGTGGGAAAGGGCAGCTCCAGGGCATCCTGGAATTGCATCGGGGTGAGGAAAGCCAGGGTCCCAGTCACTCAGTGCTATAGGCTCAGCAATGTGGCAAATATTTTACTGCCTGGTGCACGCTTGGGGATTTTTTTGAGCAGCTCTGCACATTTTCCTAGACCGAGTGATCAAAGTGAGCCTCTCCTGCTGCAATCGCCCTTCTCCATGGTTCAGGCTTTCATCCCTCTGCCAGGGATGCTGTGCTGCAAAACCCGGAGCACCTTTATTTTTACAGCCTGCTGGATGATCATTCCCAGTCGAGCCGGTTGGTCTCAGTTACCACCCTTGCCAGACAGTGTTTTAACTTATGTCATTTTTAATAAGTCACAGCCAAAATATTGACCAGATCAGTTTTGTTTCTGTCGCCGCTATAAGCGCTCGCGTGCCTGCTTAGAGCTGATTGCCTGTGTTGTCTTAAAAATTCTTTTGTGGCGGTTTGAATTATTCTGGGCAATGGAAAACCCACTCGGCATGCTCCGGGGTGCTCCTCCCAACAGCCCGGCACATGCCGGGGAGACAGAGAGCCTTTAAACTGCACCTACAACGTGCGTTCATAAACTCCCCAGCCTCCAGGAAAAAAAAAAAAGAAAAATTAAAACAGCTTTAAAAGGAAAGATGTGGTGCTCTTGGGGCTCAGCACTGAACAACGCAGCAGAGAGAAATTGTTGCTGTGGAGAGCCAGCACTGCAAACGGGCATGGAGAGAGCTGACCTGGGCAGGGAGGGACCACAAACGAGGGATGGGGTGTCTGAAAGAGCATCTCCCAAACCCATGCAGATGCCCTAAGTGCAAGATCTTGCTGCTCTTGGTCCACTTTGGTGCTTTCTTGAAAACAATGGAAATCTGGAGAAACTAAACCCACTGGATTTTGGTAGGAATGCCAATGGCCTCTCCTGATGTGATGGAGTTATGCCAAATCAAAAGCCATGACTAGTTTTATTTGAATTGCTCTGGGATCTCCTGCAGTGCTGCAGAAAGGGCTCCTGGAAGGGTCCGTCTGTCCGTCATGCTGTGCAGCATCCCAGGAACTCCCACAGGAGCATCAGCACACGTGGACCGGTCCCTCCCCTGCCCGGTGCTGTCGCAGCCGGACGCGCTGCGGCACCAGCTGATCCCAGCTGGCCCCGTTTTCCAGCAGACACATTCTCCATCATGATGGCAACGAGTCTTTTCTTCCCCACAGTGTTTCCAGAGTTTAGTGCTGTAAAGGCCAGATGCAAAGTCCGCTGTAAGGTTTTAGCTCCCAGCACTTCCCAAATAACCTCACGCGGGATTAGCAGGCATTAATAGGCATTGTGGTCTTGGGAGACAGCAGAGTCATCAGAGCTTCTCCGATGGGAAACAACTGTACTTTAAAGCTGTCCTTATTTCCTCCTCTTGTCCCCCTCCCTTCTTCTTTTCATCTTGTATTTCAGGAGGGAGAGGAGGAGGAGGAGGAAGGAAAGGGTAATTTTGACTGATGACAAGGAAACAATTTGGTGTAACTCTAGCCAGTATTTTGTCAAACACTCAGCACCCAGCATCATTTTCTCCATCCTGGGGAGGCTCATCTTACCATACTACCTGGAGGGTGTTTAATGGGCTGCGTCCCTCCCCCTGGCAGGTCGGAGTTTTCCAGACCTCTCCCAGCACAAGCCTCTGCCCAGGAGCTGAAATCCAGACACTTCCATGGGAAGGAGGGGATTTGTGTTTTGTTTTTTCATTTGCTTTTTTTCAAACACGACTTGTGCCCTCTGCCTTGGGGCAGGCTGGGGAGCAGCTCCCAAACTGGCCCCATGCTGCGGGAAGCAGCAGCACCTCTTGGCAAGGAAAAAAATCCCAACACATGGAGAGACTTAAAAATCGCCATTTTGGCTTTTGTACTGAAACATCTTCAATAGGGCACAAAAGAGGGAATGCAGGACTGCAATATTTATGCTGACAGGAGAAGACCGAAATGGATAGGAAAATCGCATTGGAGGGACTTGGTAAAACAGGCTGCAGCTCTGAGAATGGGTTTTAAGAAAAGACAACGCAAAAGCATCAGTGATCAGGAGCTGGTCCAGCTCACATGGGCCACAGGGCTCTGAAATTTCCTGCTAGTGTTTGAGAGGGTTTGAGCCTCCGCTTTGGCATCACTCCCTCCCCTGGGGCCCCCCCAGATCAGCTCGTGGGGCTCCCTCTTAATTTAGAGAAGCCTTTCTACACCGGCATCTTCTCAATGACAATGACCAAGGAAAGGGGCGATCACCCGGTCCTGCCTTAGCCATACACAGCCCTCACTTCACACTCACTGTGCTGAATGCGAATAGTCTCGGCCAGTAACATACTGTACGAGAAAGCGTGGAGAAAAAGGTGAAGTAGCTCAGAGGAAGGGCAGCTGGGAGAGAGGAGTCATTGTCAGCGCATGAATCACAGGTATAGGCAAAGACATTTGTCTGCATTATGAATAACATCCCTTCCTTAGCTGACTAAAAATGATTAACTTCTAAAAAGCCAACTGCTTTTTATTATTAATGTTCTACCTGAGTGCCTTGCACTTGTGAATACAATAAATTTCTGTTGGTTTCAGATTTATCTTCAGGTGGTTTCACTTCAACATAAAAAGTGGTTTGCAAACAAAATAGAGGGGTTTTTAATATGTTTATAATCAAATGGTTTCATGGACATATTATTCTCAAGTCATAGAAGCCTTTTCATTTCAGTTGTTGGGTTTTTATATTTGATGATTGCTGTGAATAAAACAGTTTGGAATTTGTTTGTTTCTTTGTTTTTTTCTTCTGATTTGGGATGAATAGAAGTACACAGCATCTGGTAAAGTTATGTGAGCGTGTGGTTTAAACCTGCCTCGAGGTAGTTGCAAGTGTGTTATGCATATTTATCAGGGACAGAGGAATTATAATACAATTAGTCACCACTAGTCAATAAAAAAGGAATTATCATAACAGCTTCCATTTCACACATGGGATCACATTGCAGTTAGGAAGGAAGAGCCCACAGTTAATCACTCCAAATGCTTTCTTCGTGTTTTACAAGGTACCGAAAGGAGCATTTCCAGGGAGAAGTTACAACCTGAAGATGCTGGGGCTCAGGACCCGCTGCCTCTGGGCAAAGGTGAAGGTGCCAGGACCAAACCAGCGACACCTTCCCACAGCAGGGATGGTGGCAGCTCCACAGCACTGGGCACGGGCATGACTCTGCAGAAGTCTCCAGACAACGTCTCTTTGCCACAGGAATCATTAGGAAGTGATACGACTAAGAGGATTTAGGACCTGAACGACTTCTGCAGGTCTGGGCAGATGTGGTCCTGTATCGCAGCCAACATCCGAGAAAATTTAACCCAATTGCCTTGCATTAATCCCACTATGGAAAAACAGTTTGTGCAGCGAAAGCAGAGAGGGAAAGGGCTGAGTGCTGTCCCTGGACCATTCATCTGCATTAGAGGGGAAGGCGAGGGGCAAAGGGCAGCGGGGACGGCTGTCCCCACTACGGCAGGCTGCTGAATTACCTGTGCAACGCCACGAAGCTGCTCCCGGTCACTGCAGAGTATTTGCTTTCAGGGGATGACAACAGTGCCCATCAGAAAAGGCAGCAATTTCTAAACCGTCCCATAGTCTCATTCAGTACCGTGAAATGGAAGAAGCTGTACATGCTACTGTCAATGTATAGAGACACTGAGGGATTTACGACTCATTTTTCTCCGTTAGCTGCTCAAGTGGTTGCAAGAGTCACTCTGTCATCACCCAGGTTCATTTCCCTGGGCTTCAAGGGAAACGTGCGCTCATTTTCCAAAGTCTGCGCTATCGTGACGTGCATCTAGCCATGGATGTGATCACTGTCGGAACTGCTGCTGGCGCTGGGTTAGTTTGCTGTTGCTATAATAGATCGGTCCTCTTCCAAGCACAATAAATGCTGCGACCACCAGCCCCAGAAGTCTCTCTTCTAATTAAAGGCTTTAGGTATGGATATTCCAAGAGCTGCTGAGATCTGGTGGAAGCGGGACAATGTAAACTCCTTGGGAAATGCCTCAGTTTCCAAATGAGTTCCCCACATAAAAAGCTGTAGTGGCTGATCTACCAGAGCAGACCAGCAGTGAAGCCACTGCGTTGGCCCTCGCTCTGCTAAGCCATCGGGGAGATGGAAAAATACGGCCTATTCCTTCATTCCTGCTCATTACTGATCAGCAGTGGTCCAGAAACTTGGTAACTGAGAGCTATTATTTTTTTCCCAGCTTTTGTATATAAGAGTGTCTATTACTGTTATTGATTCCTGTCCTATTGCACCAAATTTCGTGCTCTGGGATGGGTTATAGGACTAAAAAGCAAAAGCTTTTCTTGCTCTGTGGGCAACAGGGACTGGAAACATTTGATCCACCTTTTCAATGTTCTCTGTGGATTTTCCTTTCCCAGGGAGGCTGTGACCTTGGGCATTGCCCATCAGGGGTAATAAAAGCCATTCTGCCTACTTTGACATTATCTTCCATCAAAGAATCCCTGAGGCATTTTTACACTCATTAATTAAACCTCACATGCTGCCTGGGACATAGACACAGGTTATCCACCTCAATTTACGTTGGAAAAGGTTAATTGGCTTCTTGGACCTCAGAGAGCCAGGCTCGCAGGTGCCCTCCCATTCCTGCTGAGCTCCCAAATAACCTGGGACCAAGTAACCTTGCACCGGTGCTGTTTTCTCTTGAATCCCATCACAGACCACACAGGGGAATCAAGTGAGCGATACCAAAAGAAACCCCTCCTGCCTATATCCATCGCCTGCTTCCCCTCTTGCTTTTCTTAGTATCCAGAAGAGAGAAAGAAAAAAAAAAAATTAAAGGCAACATGAAACCACTCCACACTCCCAATGAGAAAATAAAAATGGATGTTGCAGGCTCATGTGTTCTATACGTTTCCAAATATTTCCATCTGCTCCTGAAATTTCCATTAGGAGTTGCCAAAAAGTCTTACAGAATTGTTAACACGATGGTAAATTTAGATTCTTTTTATGGAGAGACGTTTCCCCACCCTCTTAAAAGTCTGGTATCAATTTGTTCTGTCACTGATAAGCCAAAGGTATTGCTGAATTTGCCCTTTTGGCCTGCTCGTGGGCTTCGTGCAGGCAGACCCGCTCGCTGGGACGGGGATGGGAGCAGAGAGGCAGCACCCACGCAGGGATCGGGTCCAGCTTCACCCCCGGTCTGTCTCCCTCCATCTTCCCAGTATCAGCACGAACAACAGAAATACCTTGCAAGAAAATTATGGGCTGCCCATAGCTGGTTTCCCCAGTCATCACCACATTGACCTGTTCTGTGCTTTGGAAACTCCCAAATGAAGGTCGGGGGCTGTTGGTGTGTCCTGCTCATGCACCACCCGGGCTCCCAGCTCCTGATTAAAACTCCTGCGCTAACGAGCAGGTTTCTGTGCTCAGAAGGGCTCAGGGCAGCTCTGCCTTTAGCTGGAGGAGGGCAGAGGGTGAAGTTGGACGTGTCCCCATCACCTGCCATCAACAAACACGCAAATACGGGAGCTGGCTTGGTGGCTTCGCAGGGGCAATGACGGAGGAGGGAGCCAGGCAGAGGTGGGGACCAGGGGGAGAGCGTCGCTCAGGGGCGATGGAAGCCAGCACAAAAGAGCAAGATGAGGTGGGGAAAGCAGGGAGAGGCCATAGCATCTCCTTGGCCAGGCTCCGGCTGCCACGAGGTTGCTGCTGGCTGCGTCGCCACATGCAGTGGATGCAGTCATGCGTATCTATACGTGCAGTGACGCCTCACAGGCACAGCTTTGGCGTAGCAACTTGATTCAGATGAAGCTGTGTCATCAGGCTGTTTCGTCGGGGGTGGTTTGATCAAAATGCCGTTGCTTTTTCAATAAAACAGGGTATTCTTTCCTGTCGGAAAGTGCCTTTTCGGGTTGGCTCTCGCATGTGCTCCATTCTGTGAATTAATGCTGGCATAACTCAGGGCTGATCAACCTGTTATTAGAGTAACTGAGCAAGAGCACAGTGAGTACGCTGCAATATTATTTTAAAGCAATTACTCTCTGTGACCATTTAATAAAAGTGCTGTTCCCACAGCATAGCAAATAAGAGCCATTTTCCAGAGGAGGCTCTTAATAGAGATTAAAGATTCAGAGCCATTACAAAAAGGCAGAAAGACCACTCACTTCTCCAGCAGCAGGACTGATGCTGAAGAACCGGGGGAGCCCGAGCCTTACACAACCTGCGTTGCATCTTGAGATAGACCCCATATGGCTTAGACAAGCGAGCTCCCCGTTACGACCTGAGCTTCTGTGCAATATCGGAGCCCTTCCCGCAGCTTTCCCTGCCCTCCTGGCAAAGCTGCTCCATTTTCAGAAGCGTTTCTCCATGCGGAGAGGGATGATGCTTCTCCCCTCCCGTGTTCCCAGGCTGTTCTGCCAGGCTGCCTCCCCCAGTGACCCTCCATCTCCTGGGATTAAATATGCTGCACCAGGGCTGATTAGCAAAGCCCAGTGCAAAAAAAAAAAAAAAAAACCCTTACGAACGCCTTTAGTTATGAGCAACACCCTGCTATAGCACCTAGAGAAGTGGGATAGCTAGATGGACACGGTAAGGGCACTATAATGCACTTAGGGACTCTGTAAATCATAACTTAATAAATCTGAGTTTTACTCAGATTTACGACAGAGAGGCAGTGGAGGCCCCATCCCTGGAAATATTCAAGGTCAGGTTGGACGGGGCTCTGAGCACCCTGGTGTGGTTAAAGCTGTCCCTGCTCACTGCAGGGGTTGGGCTGGGTGGCCTCTGAAGGTCCCTTCCAACCCAAAGCATTCCATGATTCTATGATTCTACTCCAGTTAATCTTCCTAAAGGAAGGAGGGAGAGCTGCAGGTCTGTATTGCTCCCAGGACAACATGACAACGAGCCCAGGGAAGGAGAATTAAAGATGCCTCATTTTATCCTTTCTACTTCTAAGATATTCCCTGATGCGTCCCCGAGCTTTGCCCATCTCGGCGGACGCTGCTCCACTTCCAGCTGACTTCGCCTGGCTCCCGGCATAACCCACGCAGCACTGCACGAAGGCCAGCGGCTGGGCATGGGCTGGGCGGGCGAACCGGAAAAATCACAGCGGCTGCCTTTAGAAACGAGCCATTCCCACCGAAAGGAAACCTATTTGATCTCTTCCTAACCCGTTCCCTGTAATTATGCTTATCATATTTCCCTCCTGGTGTATTTCTTCTCTGAGAGCAACATCCTCCGCTCGGATGCCGGCACGGCGTTTCGGGGAGCGCTCTCGTGCTCCGAGACACGAGCATAAATGTATTGCCACCTGCAGCCTGCTTGTAAAAGAGCCGCGCTCGGGATCGAGCTGCTGAAACCAGACTTGCAGGCTGGTATTGAACCTGCTCGTACGACTCCAAATCCCTGGATTATTCAGGAACGAAGGGCATCAGCCCTTGTCTCGTCGTTGTATGAGTTAATTAGTCCACTTCATTTGAAATTTCAGAGCTTGACCTTTTGTCCAGAGATGTGAGCTCGGAGGAAACAGGAAAGTTTCCATCTGATTACATGCTCGGGCAGTATGAATTATTAACTACCTGGGGTAGTGTTATTCAAACCTCAGTGTTAAAAAGATGTGGTTAATATCTTCCCTGCTTTTAATGTTCTCGTCCTTTTTCAGAGCGAAACTTCCTCGCCTTCAGTGCTAAATACACGCGGGGATCCACGGCAGCGCTCCTCAGCTCTGCAGAGACTCAGCTCTGCGTTTATGCTGCCATGCCTTTTAAGTAGTTTTATCTTAAACTGTTAATATTTCATAACATTGCATTTTTTAAGTATTAGCGACTGTGCTCTTAGCCAGAATTTTTTTTTAATATTTGTAGGGAAAAAAAAAAAAAAAAAAAGTATTTGCCTGAAGAAAATATCAAAATTTGACCAGATGGGAGTTTTTACCAAAAGAAGACTGTTTTGCTAAGAAATCATTCCATTTCCAAAACCTCAAATAAAGTTTCATATCTTTCAGCAAATCTTGGACCGGGATTATAAATTCAAAATAAAAATACAGAAATTTCCTATGTTGAGCTTATAAATGCTAGTTTATGACATTTTCTGGTATCTTAATGAGAGCCATGTGACCAAAGTTACACATTATAGGAAATAGCCAAAAGGCACATATTATTTTACAGGTATATTTTTAAATGCAGAGGATTGCTTTTTAAAATTTTAAGACAAGATGTTATTATCCTTTTTTAATTAAAGAATTACTGGGCTATTTTTTCCCATTTTTAATATGCTCTGCACTGCACAAGAGAACCAAGTCCTGTCTCCAGAGTCCCCAGTGCACTGCAGATGGTTGCACCAGGGATACTTGCATTCCCCTCACAGCTCCCAAAAGCTCGGACTCACCCATTTTCTTCCCTGTAAGCCCTCACAGCATTGCTTCGGAAAGGGTTTCGTGAGTGCAGCCCCGCTGATGTTGTTGGATAGTAGCAGCATCATTAAAACACATTTATTTTACTTAAACCCAGCAAACTAAGACAGTGACCATAATGGCACGTAATGGTGTTGGAGGGGAAAGACTCGGGGCGGTTGCTAAGCCTCACCAGTTATATATTATCAGTTTTAGTGTCGCGGGAGACCGGAGCTCTCTGGTCCTCACAACTCGGTCCTTGTAATTATCCCCATCTCCAGCCCCATCTCCGCTTGTTTGTCCCTGTTGACAGCATTGCTATTGAATACCCAGTAATGGGTTGTAGCCTCCAGCGATCCTCCCTCTCAATTTCTAGCTCAGGGAAAACACGACAGATGAGCCCATACACTAAAAGGATGGGAGGCCATGCTCGCTTAAGACAGTGGTTCCCTGTAAAGTCATCAGTGGAGCTCATTCGGGTCTTGGGCACGTGGGGCACACACCAATGATGACCAGTGGCGGTTTCTGTCTATGCAGTGCTCAACGTGGGCTCAAGATTCAGATTCAAATCCCTCAGCTGGGTGGGCATCTTGAGGCTGACCTGGGGAGAAAATACACCAGGTCAGGTTCAGGAGTGGTACAGACTAGTCCTTCACCCCGGGCTGGCTCATGCCGGGAAGGAGCCACAGCTGAAACCTATCCTGGCACCTCAAATCTCCGTACGCTGCCACGAGATCAACACGTATCCCTCAGACAGTCCATAGAAGCCTTCAGTGGCACCAATTCCATTGTAAAATATTTGCATGGTTTCAATTATAATTTAGCCCAGGCAGGCTCGTGAGGCTCTTTGCGATACTGAGACTGTGTAATGGCTGCATTATATCCTTCTTTTTGAGCATTGCTTGGTGGGCCAGAAAACCACTGGGTTTACAAGAGTTAAGGAGTGGGGGCTGGGAATTAATTGACATCTTCCATCTTCGTATGATCTCAGGTGGATACTTTATTTTTTTGTCTGAGGAGGTTTATTTTCCTCCAGATTGATTGGATGAATTGTGTTCCCAGAGATCAGAGAGTTCAGATGGCAGAGGATCCTCTTACCAGAAGATGAAAGCCAATATAATCAACTGCACAACTTCAAAACATGCAGCTTGTTCTTGTTGGCTGCGCCTAAGTTTTCCCTGCAGAGAAGCTGTCGACAATGATTTGATATCAATCCAGTAACAATCCCTGGTTTCTAATAATAATTTGCACTTCAGTAGAAATGTTCATGTGAGGCTCTGAGAACATTTAGCAGATGGTCATTAGCGAAGCTCCCCAGTTCTCCTGCAAGGAAGAGATAACAATTATTAGCCTTGTTTTACAGCTGGTGACACTGAGGTGAGGCACTGAAAGGTGAAATAACTCTCCTAATTTTCCATAATGAGCCAGTGGCAACAGATCTATGAATGAAACCCAGGCATCCTGCTGCGATTACTCCACAAACCCTATATCCTTATCTCTTACAGGAAAACGTGGTCAAAGAGGTGAGCCTGGAAAGCAAAAAGCAAATGACTCAAAGGCAGGATTCCTGACACATTTCTGGAAATAAGGAATTAGGTGTGGGTCAATAAATAACTGGAATACCAGGGGGATGCAATCTGAGAGGCATGTGAAATGAGGATGGATGGAAAAGAAAGAAGATAATGGAAGGGAGGGGAAGGAAAACAGAGTAGCCCTGACTTTTTATTTCCACTCTTGGTTTCAGTCAGTGTTGTAAAACTAAAGGTTGGGGCTCTGAAAGAAAGAAGAAAGCGAGCTCCATCTCCTCCTGTGGGGGTACGCCTGGTGGGTGAGGCTTCAAGCGTGAATTGCCGAGAACAAAGCCCTCCTCCTCGCGTGTCTGATGCTTCGTCACCCTGCAGCAAAGTGCCGGCCGTGGTGCAGCCAAGGGACATCAGCTGTGCTTCGGGTGCTGCGGAGACGTGCCTCTCCCTGGGCAGGGAAACGGGGCTGGAGCTCTTGGGAACGCCGGCTCTGCCCCATGGCATCCGCACACCGTCAACCACCAAAAAACCCAGGTGCTGGCCAGGCGGGAGAGCGCTCACCCCTGTTTTCCTCCAGACATCAGCGGCCAGGCATTAGGTCAGCCGCCAAGCTGGAGGTGCACGGACGGGCGCTTTGGGGACTAATTTTAGCTTTCAGTTACACTGTCTTTTCCTTCCTCACCCAGAACGTCTGGCCTGCTAACGCTGATGGACTGGCTGATGCTACAAACCGCCCTGCTAACATCACACATACGCGACGAGGGGAACACGGCCCAGCTAGCTGGCCCGGCAGTGGAGTTTATAAAACAGCCAAATGGAAGCCAAAAGACTTGAGTTTAATCCCTCCAGTTAAGTCATCTAGATCCCTTCTCGCCACCAGCCATCTGATCTCAATCAACAAATCTTGGCCTTCATCTCCTAACCTAGCCGAGAGTTGCAATGCTGAAGCCTGAAGTAATCTGCATGCAAAATGCTTTAGTAATGATTCCTTCAAGAGGGATTTTTTTTATTATTATTATTATTTCCCAAAAGCACTCTAATGTGAAAGCGGTAAGCAAACAAGAAAGGTGCCTTAGTAATGTTTGCCATTAATAAGCTGTTAATATTCTGTAATGTCCTTCCATTTATTTTCAATACCTATCGTTAATAGAAGCATATTGAAAGAAACCTATTAACATGAATATGTTAAAACCAATCATTGGGTATTAAAATGGGATGCTTTTTTAAGACTGAAAATACTTCCAATTTGGCTATTTCTCTCATAACATTAGTAGGATTTGGCAAGCAAATGAAACAGAATTAAACATCTGTATCTTTAACATCGGCGAACTACATCACCTCTAGATGAAATGTATTCTTAAGAAACTTTGCAATATATTGCTTTCAGCGTCATATCACACACTTTCAGCACCAGAGAGCCAGAGAGAACTGTTACCAAAAGTGTGTTGGAGTGGTAATACCTGGCTTTGTAGCAGGAAACATCAGGGTCATTTGGGAGAGCAGAAACGATGTCTGCGTTGGCAAGACCAAAGATACAGTTTGGAAACCCATAACCACGAACATACACATGGATGCTGCTATTGCCGGTGCTCCTGAGGGGCACCGGGGTCTTGCTGGAAGAAGCGAGTGTTCACCAGCAGCTGAGTGGCATGAAAATTGGGAGGGGGATTTTGGAGTGCTTCATTTGGCGTATTTACATTTTGGAAGCAAATATTACTGCACACCCAAATGAGAGGAGAAGAGAGAAGATGGAGGAGGGGAGCACGGTGCTGCTGTGCTTGGGCTAACTACGATCACATTTTTCATGATACAGAGAAGATGGCAGAGCAGCTCATGCCGAGGAAGAGTGTGTCACCTCAGATATTCTTATTTCCATGCCCCACTTTATAAAACCTAATTGCTAAATTTCACAGCCATAAGGAAATCAAACAGCAGTGGAGCCAACCTGCAGAGCAAGAACTATATTTGGACAAGTATTGTGTGGTTAAAAAAAATTCCTGCAGTTTCTTCAAACCCTTGGTCCATAGTCCTGGACATTGTCACCATGAAGAAGTATTAGGAAAATGCCATTTGTCAGGCCAAAGTGTGTCCCAGTAAAAGTTACAAATCAAAGATGGATTCTAGATATTCAAGGCTGTCTTTAGCAAGAAGAGTTGTGAAACGCATCTCTCTCCAATTTTATAATCTCTAATGACTGCAAATTGTTTATGCCTCAGCATTTGCTTTTTCTTTATCACCTCTTTCTGATTTCAGCAAGCACCACACAAATAGAAAATGAGGACACGTTCAGTGGATGAGGTACTTCCCACAAGGGCAGGGACGTTTCTCTGTGAGTGCTACTTGCTGTGCTGGAGGATCGCTGTTGTGCCATGTGAAGAGAAAATCATCCACAAAATTGTGTGTATATTCACACATGCACAACCACCAGGCAAAGGCATTTCAGCAGCTGTCTCTTTCTAGCTTTGAGGATTTCAGAAAGCCTCTAGCAGCAAATTTATCACCATTATTAGTACAGAAATCCCAAAGCCAAATCCTTGTCTTGCATGGGTGCAAGACCAAAAGGCAGGAGTCCCTGCCTCACAAATGCTTCAGTTTCTGCAAAATGGCTATCCTTCTTTTTTTAACTCAATTCCCTGAGACTGCTGCCGTTAAAAGGTATTCAGGACTTCATTCCAGCTTAATCAGCATTTCTCTTGGAGAAAGTTTTACCTTTGGTGGTGGTCAGAGTGGATTAAGACGGGTGCCGGCAACTTCTAAGAACCCATCACCAACCCAGCGTTGGCCCTATGAGTCACATCCAGTGTGAGCAACTTTGTTTTGGGAAAGTAACCCAAAGAAGGACCATAAAAAGATACGCACATTTAAATATTATCTTGTACAGGGCTGGAGTTCCTGTTCGGCTGTGAGGACCTCAACTTTCACTCTTCTTCTTTTCCTTGTTTCAATGTGACATTAGTTGTGATAATGCAGGACATTATTTCGCAATTTCATTTTCTGCACATATATGAAATACTATATAGTAGGCAAGGGAGACAGAGGGAACAAGATCTGCCATTTCACCAACTAAAATAATTGTATTACAAAGCTCAGCACAGCTTACATTATTGTGCCGTGTTCAATCAAACTCTATCCCAAAGGTGTACACGTATCTACGTATCTCCAGACTATTTTAGGGGTTGGCAGTTGCTTCAGTACACTTACTCCTTTTTTTTTTTTCATCTTGGGGCTTTTAAAATTGATGGGAGGCTGAAGGCAAGAACTGATGCATTGTAGATGACAACAAAAGAGGCTCCATAAAATTGCTTTTGGCATCTCGTGTGCGTTCCGTCTACGTCTTATAAATTACTGCTGCATTTCAGCGATAAAAATAGTTTCGTATTTGGAATTGATTACAGTGAGATAAAGCTCTAATAAAAAAAAAAGTACTGATGCATAGATATTCTGAACATACAAGGGTAATTTGATTTGATAAAATAGCGGGATGGCTCTTAATTTCTTCCTTTTAAACAGAACACACATACACACACACACATACCACAGTGCAGATAAAACTTCGGCAGCTGTTTCGCTTAGGATTCCCAGAAATGGTTATGTGCCTCTTGCAACTCTTCTCTTCAGACATTTTTATGGCAATCTCCGTATCACCAGCATTCCCATCACCGACGCCGGGTAACATTCCCCCTGCAATCTGAAAGCATTCAGCCCAGGACACTGCGCCTTCTTCTACGCCATAAACATTGATTCCTTCCCTGTGCCCTTAAAGGTTATTATATTAACTGGGCTATTTTTGTTTAGTTTGTTCCTTAGCGCATCAGCTCTGCAACTAGTCCTTTTGCCTTAACTGGGACTGGAGGATCAGCAGAGGGAGCTGATATATTGTTTTCAGCAATTCTAATATAAATGGAAGCATAAGTGTATTTACATGAGAAAGAGGAAAATAGCGATTCATGTTTCAGTATGACCCAGACCAGCATGCTTTACTCAAGCAAAATGCTATTTGACTTAGCCTAATAAATTAAGGGTGAAAATTGGCTTTGCATCATGACAAATGCACAGCCTAATAGTTAACCTTTAAAGAAATGCAAGGCTTAATTGCAGATAATAGTGGTGGGGCTGGCAGTGGAATCAAGGGTTGGATCCAGGACCTGGCAAAAGAGCGAGCAAAGCATCATCTCCATTTTCCAGCCTGCGAGCGCAGGGGCCCGAGAGCTGCACAAAATCCACCGCTCACTTCGGCCACACCGCTGCAAGGTGCTGAGCGAGCCGCCGGGCTTCCAGCCCCAACAGCACGTGTTGGCGTCAGCCCCAAGACCCGCACCCCTGGGCAATGCTGGGCACGGAGGCCATGTCCACTTGCAGCCCCTTGAGCCCCACCATCCCCGCTGGAAAGCTGCTTTTTTTGGGGGGGGGAGGGGGGCAGGAAGCCGGCTCCTCTCGTCGCACCAGCGCCCTGCCAGAGCCGCGGCGGGAGCCGGGGCTCGCACCTTTGATGTGGGCTGGACGGGATGTGGATGTGTCTGCTCTCGCCAGCCATGCTAGCCGAAGCGCAGAAAGAAAAACCAACGGCAGAAAGACTGACAATTATTTCTGTAGAGCAGCTTGAGCATTCCTGAGTTTTCAGTAACGTACGATAAGCTGTTAGGAGTAAGATGATCCTTAAAAACCTTCCATACGAATGGGAAAAGCGGTACAAAGCGCGTCCCCAACAACTGGTAGTACTTCCACTGGGTAAATACAGGTAGACTGACAGCGCGTTACTTTTAAATTTCATTTATTTATTTTTGTGTACATTTTTCTTAATTTGACTGACATACCATTGCTATAAAGATGCCCTGCTCTTTGAATACTTAATCCAAGACCACTAGTTCAAGTGTGGTTATGAAAAGTCACGGCAAACATATGACTGGAAAGAGGTGGTTGGTTTTGACTTCCAGGCAGTTGTCTGAAGCATTTCATAGATGCACACAATATTCAGCAGAACACACGCACACACAGTGCTGAGTTTAACACACACACGCACATGCGCGCGCGCACACACACACATCTGGAAAACGGTTACAGTGGTTGAAGTTTCAAAAAGGTGTACTGTCCCCTTCTCTCAGCAGCAGTGATAAACCTTTGGGTATCCTGAGAAATAAAATTGAAGCGTAGTAAAGATTAACTTATTCCATCAGCAAGGTTTGGGTTGTTTTTTTTTTCAAGTTAAATACGTTCTCCCAATCTAATTTTTTTTTTAAGTGAAGAGGTTGGAGGGAAAGGATCTGGGGCAGTCGGGGTTAAAGAATACCAGTTCAATTGTTCCACCAATATCCTTAATCCAGTACAACACGGATCCTAAAAGCATCTCATTAAAACAACAACAACAACATTAAATAAAAGCCTATCTAACGTTACGCACATGGTCCTACTGTCAGTCTCCTACTATTTATCATCTTCATAGTACGAGGAACGGCTTTGAGATGAATGAAGACAACACAGGTTAAGAGAAGTGTTTCAGACGGAGCAGACGTGAAGGCGTACAGGTGGGCAGCCGGGCGACCACCGAAGTACTCTGGAGCGCAGGGAGGACCCTGTGAACTTTGCAATACCTGACTGATGAAATTTCACCTGCTGGCAGAGAGGAATAGGGGCCTGGAGCGATGTTTCGTCACAGCACGGGGCGGCACTGCCTCCTGGCCGCTGGCTCTGTGCTGCTACAAACCCTGGGCAAAGGCCGAGGGGACCTTAACCAGCGCTGAGAAGAACCTGGGTGCCATCTCACAAAGATGACAGCACCTCATTTCTTTTAAATATACCACTAGTGCATGTTCACGAGAACTGGCCAAGGCAGGGAGAGTCTTTCTCAAAGCCTGCTACCTCTGGACCAATCCACCCTCCCCCAAAGCTATGATCTGGGGTCTTGCTTTAGGAGGCGGGCAGTTTTGATTCTCTTGAGGACAGAGTTTCCTCAACGAGGCTAAAAATCGAAAATCACTCATATTGTGTTGTCCTGCCTTTCCATCTAACACTACCTTTTCCGTTCCGCCCATCGATGTGAACACCAGTGCTTTTCCCGATGAGCCGCAGAGCCTGTCTCCCGTGAGCTCCCCTGTGCCATGCGCTCCCTCGCTGCGAGAGGGGTTGTGTGAGGTTACGGGCTGCTAAGTAGCAATGAGCACTGCAGAGGAAACAGGCCAGCGAAGACTTAAGACAACAAAAACAAACATGAAGCAATTAAAAGAAGGATGGGAGATGTGGTCTGATGTACTTTTGCCAAGAAATAAATATTTTACATTGCCTTTTTTAAAAACACTTGCATTGTGTTTTTTAAATCTCCAAAATGGTAGACTTACTCACTCCACCCACCCATGCACAACACGTGCACGCACACATACACACACACACACACACTCTCACATACATACTATGTATGCACATACATATGTATGCACGCACTCTAATGCACATACGTTTCCAGCTTTGTAGAGCTACTGGATTTACTTTGAGACAAGTTTCTTGTGCATTTTGACAATTTACTGTGAGACAAGTTATTTGCGAGAAGGCAAAGTTCATGCATGTCTTTGACAGCTCCACTTTCTCATAAATGGTTTTTGAAAAGCAGAAAGCAAATGAGGGCCAAAGCTCCATTTAAAGTTCACCTCAGATGCCTGAAAAGCATTTATACCCACATCCTTCTGAGGTCCCTGCTTTATGAACTTCTAATGAATTCCACATTCTGCTACCCAACATTTCTTATACATAGGGGGAAGAAAAAACAAACCAGAAAACCAATGCAAGCTGTTTGAAAACAGATGCACCACAGCATTCTTTATCAGAAAGGCTGGGGAGGCTTTTGAAGCAGTAGAGCAGCAAGGCACCTTTGCAAAGAGGAGAAAGGGAATAAAAAGAACAAAAAGCTGATGGTTTTGAGCCCCCAATCCTGCTTGTCTCACACTCGTCACGCTTACGGGATTCACCTCAACATCTCTTACAGAGCAAGAAGCAGCCATTCATTAGTTGCTCCATCATTTCTGTAGGACTCGTGTCCTCCATACCCCGAGCAGATATTTGGCCAGAGGGTGCCTGGGTGGCCCTCAGCCCTGCTTCGAAGCAATCCTGGCAACCCCGAGTCTCATTGGCTCGAGAGCTAAAGGAAAACTCCATGTAAATTTGATACAGAAAAGCCTGGCATGAGACTTGGACAAACCAAGTTCATCACAAACCAGAATTTATTTTTTCAGGTGGAAAATTTTCGTTTTCTCAGAATTCCAGTGCGCTTTTGGCTAATGATGTTGCGACATAGAGCATTTATACCAGTTAAACTGAACCCTGATGCTAGATAATCCCCTCTTGAAGGAACAATTACAACCCAACTGGTGTTTTTCCTATTTAAAACAAAAAAGTGAGTAGGTTTCTTAAGAATCCTCCAAGATGTTTAAAGAAAAATTGAAAAATGCAATTTTTTTAAAGATCCCTTATCCCCATCCCTAATTCTAGAGCAAACCAGGCCACTAAAATAAAATCTAAATTGCTATAAATATAATTTAAAACAATAATTAGCCATCTACTGCCATTCGCCATCCCAGCTGTTAGGAGATACTACAGTGATTCCATATGGCTTGAGGGCAGGCTGGGAGATACCTTCAGCACATCTTGGATAGTACCAGAAATGGATAAATAATAAATAATAAGAACATGAGAAAGAATAATCAGCCTTCCACGTGTAAGGAAAAGCAGAGACTTTCACAGTTATAAAACAAATTATGTTGCTGTAAAAAAAAAAAAATCCTAAAAATAAATCAAATAGGGACTTGCATTACAGCAGGTTGGAAAGCCTTCTCTTTTCTAACATGTTCAAAACACAGGCGCTTTGCTTGTGCCCTCTTCAATACCACCAGACCACTGGGAAGTGGTTGTTTTTCCATTGTGCTCGTATCTTTTTTATTTTTTTCTAGCTGAAAGTGTGTAGAAATATCCTTGTTACAAATTTACCACCATCTCAAGATAAAGTAGATTTCACACCTTAAGACAGAAACTCTAGAAATTTCATGTATTTTGATGCTAAACATGGATCTTTGCCAATAAAACTGTAATTCCTTAAATCGAAGACTTCAGACATTTTTAGACAGTCATTTTTTTCTACGAGAAATGACAAGTTTTACTCCAACACATTTCCAGTTTGCAAGAAACTACGTTTAGCAGCTTCCCTCCAATGTATTGCTATTAAAAAATAAATGCAAAATTCCAACTATTTTGTATGTTGTGACTATTTCCAGCAGCCCCACTGGCACGGTGACAGCTGTCACCAAGCTCACAAGCTGCTTGATTCACAATTATGAAGGAAACAAAACGGTGGCAGAGCTCTGGAAATTCACTTCATACATAGATTATATAGGAAATGTTTGGAGCCAAATCCTGGGTTTGGCGATGCTGTATTTTGAACCAGGCTTTTTTCTGCCTGTAGAGCCCCAATCTGCCAGGAGCCCACCAAATGGCACAGTCCATGCTATTAAATATTTATGCAAGACTCATGTCTAAATCTGGGCTAAATGTGGACAGAGAGCTCTGCAGCTGCACCTGTATGTGTGAAAATTTGATCCCGACTTAACAGCTGTGACAGAGACTGTAATTTATCTTTAAACACACCTTTTTGGCTCTTATGAGGCACTCAATCTACATCTCTTCACTCTGGCTGCATAAATCAAGGACACCTGGCCCTTCCTGACTTTTTACAGTATCTGTCCTGAAAAAAACCATACAACCGAGCTGAGAAATACCGAAGGCTTTCAGATATTGTTCCAGGACACTCTGAGATGGCTGAATGTTCTTTACTAGAGGGAAAAAAAGGAGACGTGGCAGACCCCGATACCTCCATCACACAGCCCCTGGGGAAACTGTATCTACCTTGTTTTTTGGAGGCCACGGTCTTGCTTGCTGCCAGACTGCTCTTTCCAGCCATCAGACTTTGGCCGCCTCTTACTGTAGCACTCATCTCCATCCACCTTCTGGCACAATTTGGTGCGTACCCTTGCGTGACGGGTCACAGCGTTTTGGAAAGACCATGGTCTGATCTCATATTGTCTCAAAAAGAATAATTATCTGGGGCAAAACCAGACTGAATTAGGATAAACCCTGAGCTGGCCTGAATTATTCCTGTAAGAGAAACCAAACAGAAACTTTCCTGATCGGTTCAGTAATACTTGGGGTGTGTTTACTCTTTATTTAAAAATTACACCATTCTGAGTTTCCTGGATTTAGCTAGGCCCAAAAGCGAAAGTAACATATCAAAATACCCTGAAATAAACTTCTAGGAAGGGTTTTCAGGTCTGGCTAAAACCACATAGCTTTGGAAATTGCCGAAAGACGTCTGATCTTTTGAGATTTCCATCTCTATTTCCAGAGCGTTTAAGACGCTTCCAAGCTTTTCCCAGCTTATCCTCACGGTACCTCGCAGCCGCTGGACTTTTGCCCCATCATTTAGAGAAAACCAAGAGCCTTTCGAGGAAGAAAACACAGCCCGTCCTGCAGCCTGGCTGCCGGCAAGGGCGAGCCACCTTGGAGCAAGGCTGCAGCCACTCCGGAGCTGCTCCGCTTCCAGAAAGGGATTTTTAATGCAATGGCAGCAAAGCACGGAAGGAGAAGCTCTTGCTTCAGCTGGATACCTGCAGGGTAGCTAGCCCCTGGCTGCAGCTTCCCGTTAAGCAGGCACTGGATAACAGACAGGCAGCTCCTTCCTCTCGCTCTGCAGATCGCTGGCTGGAGGCCCCTTTCCCTTGCCTTCACTCTGACCCACCGCCTAGAAAAAAGGCTGCTAGTAAAATCCCAGACAGTAAAATATAAAACGTAAAGGTGACTGAGACGTAAGGTGTCGATGGAGGCAAAGAGCTTTCTAGCAACCCAGGAGTGCACCAAAGGAGGCCGTGTAATAAACGTCACGCAGCCAAAATTGTTCCCAGCGGAACAGCACTGCTGGCTGCACAGGCCCCTGAGGAATTCATTTCTCCCTGTGGCCTGTAAATTAGATATTTCCACCATTAGGGCAGTTAGGAACCCCCTTAATATGTTTACCCTCTTCTTTCTCAGCTACAGAGACCCTTCCCATGCTTTCCCCATCATTTAAGTCGGACCTCTGGATCTCACCGACGAGCTCGGCAGGGGAAGCAGCCATGCACAAGGCCACGCAGCAGGCAACAAGCGTCAGCTCGCTTGCAGTTTTTCCCTGTGGGTTTCTTTTGGGTTTTAGATTGTGTTTCTCTTGCTGGAAGTGGGGAGGCAGTGGCAATCTGGGACTTGTGAGCAAACCCGCTACCTACAAATCTGGGCCTGAAGGAGTGCGTGGCAAGAGGAAGGGGAGACAGGCTGCTCTCACCAGGCTATGTACTCGATCGGGTCTGCGGCTGCCTCCTTTGCCCTCTCCTTCTGCTCCAGCCTTCCCCATCAACTCCAGACCTTCCTTGGCAGAGTGGATTGACACCAGCTGCCTATCAGAGGACTCATTTTGTCCCTATGCCATTAAAACCACCCTCGCACTTTACTACGCTCTCTTTAGAGTCCTCTTCATTTATACAGCACATGAACCGTTGTGTCCAGACCACCGGCACCACCACCTCCTAGCTGTGTCTATACGCATCTACAAACACATAAAAGCTTTTAAAACACAGCTTTTTCTGGCCCTCTTTATTAACAAAATCAACTGCTTTTGTGGTGTGGGGTTATGTGAAGGAGCAGCGTCCTTTCAACCAGCAACACAGCTGCCTACTGCACAGAAAGCATCTCTTCCAGCCACGGTCCGGGAGAGCGAATCTCACTGCACTGCAGAGCTCTGGCCTGCCAGAGCGCACGTCAAATTTCATATTATCCATCTGCTCCAGTAAAGGCTGAGCTGAAATATTAATTAGGAGATCCGATCCCTTCTCACCAGAAACAATCTGGATTTTATAGCTCAGCCAGAGGCCAGCGAAGCAGACGAAGCTCTGTGATACATCCTTTGCTGCTGGTTAACGGCTTTCAAGGAAACAACCGACTCGGGGGGAGGACACAGACTGTAAAACACGTGGACATCTGGTCTGTTTTGTCCACCCTTCATCTCCCCCGTGCTCAACCCCCACCTCCTAAGTGCATGTTCAGAATAGAGAGAGACGACTCCACTAACATAAACAGCTATAATATGGCAATAAAGATTAATGAGTAAAACTTGCCATTTTATGTATAATCCGTGGGGATTTACAATCATTAATCTTTATTAGTGTGTAATAACTGTTTAGACATTAAGGACAGATTCTCAGCTGGACAAAACTGGCCTTATTCCAGCCAAGCCAATGGAGCAATGCCAGTTTACACCCTCCATGACCCTAGCTCTAAATGAGACCCATCCCCATCTGTAGGAATCGTATCACTAACAGTATTTCCCCAACAGCAGGGGCAGACCAGTGAAGGCAACTATTTGTCTTTCTCTGTATCCGAAAAAGAGAGCTGCATGTGTCCAGGAAGCTCAACAATAGACTTGTCAATAAACATGAGGAAATTCAATGAAAAAGCAACAGCAACAAAAGGAACCCCAAGGAGCAGGGAAGTGGATGATTTTTGAGGCAAGACTATAAGATCTGGTTTGGCAGGAGCGTAACTAAGAGGGATGTAGCAATCTTTGGCATGTGAAAGAGTGAAAGCACCAAGACGGGCTCCCAGAGTTCCTCTAAGAGGAACAAGATGGAAGAGAGAAACAAAAAGAGCATCTTGGCTGGCTTTTCTGAGAGAGGAGTCTGGGTTTTGTTTTTAATAAAAAAGAGGTCTATTAAACAAGGGAGCTGGTGGGAACCTTGTCTGAACTACATCAGACCAGCCACTAAAGCAATGCTGCGTTGACCGAGCAGGATTTCCTCTTCCAAAATGTCTAGGAAAGAAGGGAAACGTGCAGGTACATACTGAGCTCGCAGCAAGCGTGGAGAAATCCCAGCTAAGGCTGCGCACGCCAGCATCTCTGCCCTCAGCACCCGGCACTGCTCTGCTGCGTGGGTGATGGGCCTGGCAGCCCCTTCCCACCAAGAGGAGGTGCAGCTAGCACTGACCCAGCAGGCACACAGCCAGCTCCCTCTGCACCTGCTGAAGAACTGGGAGCTCAGCTGCATACCGTTTTTTAGAGCTTTTTATGAGTAGTGACCCAACTGCCTCCTCCATCATGCAGGGGAGGCCAGCTGCCTCCGGAAATGGTGTTCCCGCCTCTTTAACAAGCCCGAAATGCCTCCTTCCTCACCAGTAAACCTGACAAAAGTCAGGAAAAATGCAGAAATACAGTACATAGATATCTGTGTAAAGTTTTGTACACCTGGAAAAACTCCAGAACAGATGGGCATTTCACCCACTGCAGCAGCACAAACCTGACATTTAAAAACAGTAACCAGCAAATGCCCTCCAACTCCTCTTTCAAGTTTAAGGGACCAGCGGGCTCTTGGGGACCCAGAAAATAGCTTTCCTGCCAATGACACGTCAAGAGCTTTAGCGATGGCAAGGCATCAAGCGTCCGGGAGGTTGCAGGAACATCAGGAGCTGTATGGTGGAGTAAAAAAGAGGATGAGCATCATGTTCTGGTGGTCCCCTGCTGCCAGCCACTGGGATGGGCTGCGAATCCTTCATGCAGCCCGATAACCACTGCCTGTGGCAGAGCGGAGAGGGCCTCCCTGCCTCGCAAATGGCTAACCATGCTGGAATTAATTCATGGAGCTGGTCCAGGTCACAGCTCGGTGCTGAGCTCCGAGCAGCTTTTCTCTCCTCTCCACTCCCTGGTGTGTTTTTGGTTTGTTGCAGGTCTATGGTACAAGACCTGCTACTTTTGCAGTTTAAAAATCCCAGTTTAGGGCAATCTAACATGCTTCCCACAGTCCTGTGCAGTCTGAAAACAAAAGAGCTTTTTGAAGAACAGCTTTAAGCCTTAACACCTTGTCCCAGAAAGGCAACCTTGTGCTCACGTTATAGCCAAGTAAAGTTCTGAGCACTGACCAAAGGCTTTTCATCTTCACAGAGGTTCCAGTCAAAGGAAAGAGAAAAGAGTCTGATTTTCATCTTGTAGCCCAGCATGTTTTCAGAGCTTTTAAGCACACAGGAGTCCCTGGCTCTCCTCCCTGTGCCGAGGCCACCAGCTCGGGCTTCTCTCTAAGAAAATCCTGGGTCAGGCCAAGCTTTGTGTCCACATGTGCCAAGAGGGATGCAGAGACAGACAGACAACCTCTGCATTTCTCTCTTGCCATAACTGCCTTCCGCAGTGGTGATCGCTCGGATCGCCGTTTTCATTCACACCGGTCATACAGATTCACACTTACTCTGGACTGACGCAAATGACTTTTAAAGGAACAAAGTCATGGAGAATCAGGAGGGAAGTGGAGTGATTTGTTGCATGCCCTATTGTAATGTCATTAAAACAAAGGGATTAGACGGCCCAAGCACTGCAAGAGCAAAAAGCATAAAAGAAAGCACTCAGCCTGTAGTGTCAAGGCATGTAGGAATCATTTCAGAGGGTTACTAGCTGCAGACAACACTGACATTAATTTTCTATTGGAAAATGCTGGTGACATTAATATCTGCTATTAATACTGAACTTTGACAGTATCTCATAAATTCAACCTGTCAATTACAATGGCACTGAAATAAAGGTGCTCTAAGGTCAAGGAGATGCGGTGTCCAAATGAGACTTATATTCCAGGAGAAAAGCGGCAAAAACAATCTTTAACAAAAGCATCAGATCCATATGTAGGAAAACCAAAGGGTGGTTTTAAATGTCATGTTTTTCAAAGCGAGAATTGATGCTGGAACCAACTCTATAAACTGGCTGGCTGGACTTTTAGCTGCAGCTGAGGACAATCAATCAAAACAGCTCTGTGACTCTGAGAAAGTGAGAGAGAGAAAACACACACACACACCATGGAATATGAGAGGGCAGATTATGAGCCATGCGAGGCCTCTTAAAATTACACTGCGAAGTAAAACATCCTTGCGTTTCATCCGCAACAAAATGTAACCTGAAAGGTTCCCCTCGACACAAAGCGGAATATAGAGCTTATCGGTGCTGAGGGCCGGGCAGGCTCGTGAAACACGGCTGAGGAAGGGGAACCTCTTCCCCAAAGCCTGCACGACCCATGAGCTCTTCGCAGCAAGGAAGCTCCCGCACGCTGACTCCTGCGAGCCCTCCTCAAGCCACCCTGCTCTGCGGCTGAGGGGCACAAGGATCAATGAATCCCCACGAGCAATGCTCCCCTATCTGCTTCAATGCTGGCCCCAGGGCAGAGCTGCACTATTTTAGGGTTCACAGCCACCTCTGCAGGCACTGCCAGCCACAGCCGTGGCGGTGACGGTGGCAGCCCAGGCACCGGCAGTGTCTACGTGCACCTCTTCAAAGCGTTTGGCATGGACCTAGCACAAGAGGTACCACCATTCGGGAACACCTGCTCTAAATCCTGCCCTCCCCATCAGCCTTTCCAAGGCATCGCTTCCCAAACAGATGCTCAGGCTAGTCCAGAAGCCCAACCTGCACCAACAGAGACTGGAGCCACTGAACTGGGAGAGAAAGGGCTGGATCCCAGGCTGAACTACATCCTGCACAACTGAAATACTGCAGAGCAAGGCATGCTTCTAGTTGGGATTCGACTCTGAGAGCCTGCACTGAAGTGACGCATGGGGAAGGGAAGCACGCGGAGGGGCACGAGGCACGCAGGCACGCGTGCACGCTCCGGCGCAGCCGCACGCACAGGCACTCTCCTTGGCAAGGCCGAGGGAAGGAGCCACGGGCAAAGGCAAAGGTCCTCATAGCCGAGCGAGGCAGCTATGCAGGCTTGGCTCAGTCAAACCAGCGTCAATCTGGAGCCAGCGGCCTTGCTCCAGACTCACAGCAACCCCTTGCAGCGCACGGTCCCCCAACTTTCTCTAGACAGTAACCATGTTACCTAAAAGCAGCGTGATCTGCTGTCTTCCCCTCCCACCCCGACAGTCCCCGCGCTCCTGCCCTCGGCTAGCAGCTTTCCTCTGAGGACCTGGCCAACAGCAACGAGCTCCTGGTACGGACGGGCTGTGGTTTCCCTGTGTGGTTTCCCAGGCTGCGGCTCTTATGGGGGACACCTGCAGCCCGTGCCGGAGCCCAGTGCTCCTGGCTGCCTTTAGCATCCCGACCAGAGCTGGATGCGGCCCAAACCGCATGCCAGCACAGGCTCCAGGGGAGCTCGCTAGCACTCCCAAAGTCTGTGGGCAAGCACAGAGGGATTGCTGCCGATGCAATGCCGAGAGCCCTGGGAACTCGCACTGAGATATCCCGTTTTTCACAGATGTCGTGCTATGCAGACTGTTATCCTTTCCCATGTGGAGAAGGAGAGAGGAACTCCCTTTTCGGCCCAAAGCAGCTCATCCCCAGCCCGAGGGAGCCCCGGACACTGCAACGCTGCTGGGCTCGCGGGCAGGTAGGGACCGTCCGCTGCAGCCTCCTCCTGATCTTTGTGCAACTTATCTGACAATCTATTTGCCTCTGGGGCTTTTGTCCCAGACACTATCCCAGCAACGTCTTCCCACTCTAGATCCCATTACCCGCCTGATATAGCAGAGTAAGTCGGTGGGACGTAGGGCAAGGGCTTTCCCTGGGCAGGCAGCAGGCTGGCTGGGACGCACCGGCCAGACTCGGAGCGCAGTGTCCGGAGAAGAGGCGACCTCGCGGGACGCTGGGGCCTCCCTCCCTTACAGTGATGCTGCCTCCCACCCTGCCTGCGAAAGCAGCTCGAGTAGCTGAGCCAAGATCCTTGTTTATAAATTCTTTTTACGATGCACATTAAATATTTTCCACAACACAGACACTTCTCTTCTTTCTCTTTTCCTCTGACACCTTTTCCCCAGCAAAGCCCTACAACTATTGCTTGCTGTGGCCTCCTTTAGCATCATCATCGTCACCACGCATTCATCCTCATATAAAACAGAAATCTATTCCATCAAGCACTTAACATAAATATTAAAATAATGGAAGGGACAAAATATAAATCTACATACAACTTCATGACTACCATAGCACCTATTACCATGACAAAGCAAATTCTGGTTCAGGGGGAAGGGAAGGAGGATGAGGAGAAAGTTAGGGACTTCGACTGTCATTAAATATGTAAATCACTCTTTTAAATTTTTTTTTGTTTTGTTTTTGTTTTAAGGTTACCAACCTTATTAAAATTCATTTCACTAACCAGCTCGTTCTATGTCACTATGGATACCAAAGAACCCTTTTAAAAACTTCGGCGAGGCGGGGGTTTCTCAGAATAAAAACAAAACAAAACAAAACACGGCGACTTTCTGTTGGTGCTTTCATGACAAGTCCTGCCACGTGCCCCTCCCCTGCACCCACCAGTCCACAGAAGGGCAATTCATTTACAAGTCCAGTTCTCAGTCTCCCAGGATGAGTTTGACAAAAGAGGCGACGTCTGTCTCTTTGGATTCGTGCAGGGTGAAGAAAGGATGTTGCTGGGAAAGAAATGAGAGAAAAAATGGAAAAGTTTATTATTCACAATGCTGAGGACCAAACCTAAAACCTTTTCAGACAAGCTTCTAGACAGTGAAACAGATTTTGCTGTTAGCATCATAATATCGGGCTCTCCATGTTTTGCAGCTGAGGCAAGTCGGGGAGCCCGAGGGGCCACTTCATGAAGGCTGCAGATTCGTGTTGCCCTCTCAGATTCCCTCTAAACCCTGCCCTGGTTGGGACGGCTGAGCTGGGCTGTTCTCGAAGCAAGGGAAAGTATTAAAAAACATTGCCTCCGTCTCTAGCACGTCGCACCCTTTGGCACACGCTGGCTCGCAGCTCTGCGGTGCCCTGGGAGGAGACGTGCTCCCCGTGAGATGGTGGTTACCCACCCCACCGCGCGCCAGCTCCAACGGGAGCAAGGAAAACCTTGCAGGAAGGCTGACTGCAGTGGGTTTTCCCTCAGCTTCCTGCTTTATCTGTGTATTTACCCTCTGGTGACTTTTGAGTCTCATTTCTTCCCTGCAATTGCTTATACTCGCAGCAGGAGATGGCTACTTTACCCCTAACCACTGCAAAGAGGAAAGCCATCCCGGCTGGAAAGCCATCCGCAGCTGTATGTTTAACTACTTAATCGTGACCAACATGGGAAGACATCCTGCCAGAAAATCTTGCCTACATTTCAGCACAAACGGAAAAATATGTGTAAGGAGAAAAAAAACACAAGCAAATGCCCCTTGACAGCAACAACAAAGCCCCTCTCCACTAGCACCAGCGATTCGGTTTGCTACCGGGGGCTGCAACACATCAGCTGACATCAGCCAACTTCCACCTGCAATCACCAAACACCGTTTGACACCCACTGTCCTGGCAGTTAATTGTATTTATTTGTATGGATGGTGGCAGAGAAAACCAAAAGGCAGCTGGGGCCCCACGGGGCTCACAGGTGACCACCACTCTGTGCAAAATGCTCTTGTGCTTCCCAAACGCAGGCTGGGGGAGCTCGGTTTGATTCCTGAGCCTCTCATTTCAAGCCAGATTTTTAAAGACAATTTGGGGTTTCCAGGGTTTTTCAAAGCTGCCCTTTACCTCAGTCCCTGAGGGCTGGCTATTTCAATGATCATTTATGGCAGTGGCCAAGTGGAGGGAGAAGAGCAGCATTAAAAAGAAACTTTCCAAGGTGGGCTTGAGCAGAAAGTTAGCCAGTGAATAAAAAGAGGCAGCTCTGAGCAGCTGGGAAGCAACCCAAACACACACCAGCAAGGAAAAGGAAGCACAATTATGTGGGAAACAGAGCTGAAATGGGTTGAGGCAAGGATCCAGGCATAATTTAAGGTCTCCCTGGGTCAGACAGTCACGGGAATTGAAGCGTCCTGAATAACTCTTGGACAGATGGCCCAAATGGCCTCTTGTGTTATTATCCCAGCGTGATGCCACTGCTTTCACATCCCAGCTAAGTCGCACCCAAAGCAGAGCTACCGCAGCCTGGAAGCACCCGCAAGCGTGACATTGGGTGGCAGTGGTGGCCTCCAGCCCCATCTCTCAGTGAACCCAACTTCTTTACAACAACTGAGTCTGGTTATAGCACAGAACACCCTGTGCCAGGTGGGATGTGCTCCCTGCAACGTGCAGACCACCAGGCAGGAGTCGTGCAGTAGTTTCACGCTCCACTTCACCTGGGGAAGTGGGTTTTAAAATAAAATTAAGCATCCGTATCAGTTTCCCTGATGCTCAAGATAGCACAGAGTCATTTTTTCCATGAGAAACCTCAATTCCACAGGAAAGCAAGGGAGAAGTCTTGGTCTAAATGACAAGTCCAATCCAGTACCGCAACTTAATGCCATAAGAGAGAGAGGACGGAGAAAAAAACCCCAACAAAACAGCAACCCTCAACCACAGGACCTCACAACATTCATGTCAGCCATAAAATACCACAGCATTGAGATACTCTGAAGAGGTGATCCAAGAACCTCATTCAATAGAAATGTGCTCGCTTGCCAATGGGTATTAATGCTGCAGCAGACGGAGCTGCTCCGGTGAACCTTTTTGATAAAAGGCCATTTGGCAAACTTCAGAGATTTGCTTAAAATATATATGTATTTATTCAATAATAAAAAAAAGGGGAAAAAAAAAAAGCCATAAACCTTGGGCCTCCCTTTGTCTGAAACCAGTATTTCGGCAAACTGTGTGTAAATCAGATCTATATATAGTCTAATTGCATTACAGGGCCCAGCAAGAAATGCCACAGGAATTATTCATTGCTTACAACTCACGCTCGAAAGGTACATGGATTTCCAGCATGTCTTGCAGCTAGAGAGCACCTTAAACCCTGGCACCTTTACACCACAGAGGTCCCAACACCTCCGAGCAGACGGCGTGAGGTAGCAATGAGGCAGACCCCCTGGATGGCATAACGCACCTCCTACAAGTTATGGGGCAGGAGACACCAATGCCTGAGGAAATTCTGCAGCAGTTTCCACCCTTAACCCACAAGCTCTTGCCAGTGGCACCAGACGGGGGTGGGCACGTAGGGACAGGCAAGCATTTGGGTCAGGATCTTCAGAAATAACAAAGTTAGACACCGTCCTGACTTAAGCAAGCTGTGAATCAGGTGAGAGTAAAAAAGGGACTAGATGCTTATGGGAGTGAAACACCGGCTTCCTAAGCTCTCCTGCTTTTTGCTGGCTATTAGGAGCACCAGGATCAATACCAGAAAGTCAGGAGAGAGAGAGGCCATGAAGCTGTGGAGCCCTACCAGAAAAATCTCACCACAGGCCCTGTTCTCGCCAGCTCCAGCCCAGAGCTCTGGCTGAGTATACGCCAGTGTCTGCACTGCTGGGAGTTCATCAGCAGCTAAGTGCATCTGACCTCAAAGCCCCGCACTGCCTTGCATTTCCCTCATCGTAAGCCTTTATCAGCATTTTCTTCCTTAGTTACTCCTCTGTCCTAGACGTGCTCACAGCAAACAGTCTCTAAGCAGCAGATGAAATTCAATAACCGGAATTATTAGTCACAGACTCGTCTCTGTCCCTAACATCCAGGAATTACTTTGTCCAAAAAGTCTCCTTTCCAAGGCACCACGACAGTAAAGCCTAGCAGGCCTCTCAGCTCCTGCAGCCCACGTGGAGCATCTGTGGTGCATCCATTTCGCTTAGGTGTCTGACGCCATCACACAAACCCAAGAAGAGGATTTTATCCTCACTAACTGACTCTTCACAGCTGCATTCCTGTCCCTTAGCAAACTTGTTAACTGCTTTTACGTATTTTTCTCCCCTGCTCTGACTGGGACAGCACCTGAACAACATTTCAAAGAGCGTCTCTGATTTGCAGTCACCTTCCCAAGACCCTGAAGTGCCATGGTTCTCACATCTGTTATGAAAATAGAGATGCTAAGTATCCCCAGTCATCAGCTGCTGTTGGAAACCTGTCCTCAGCATCAAATTGTAATCCACCTCAGATCTGAAGCAATACACTGCTTAATGCAGGCACACTCACCATAAGCTCTGGGTATGTTGGCCGTTCTTTGGAATTCTTCTTCAAGCTTTAATGAAAAAAAAAGAAGAAAAATTTTAAAAGTTACATTTTGTATGTAATTTAAGCAAGGCCATAAAATTACACCATGACAAAAGCAAAGTTTCAAGGCCCTGCAGAGTAAGTTCAACTACTCATCCGTATGTTAGGCAAACAGCTGAGGCCTTGAGGACACCTACGGCCAACGCAGCCTGCACATGGGCCCCGTACGATACACAGTGCTGGGTACACACACGTGCAAGTGAGCTCA
The DNA here is from genome assembly GCF_030463565.1 of Pelecanus crispus. NCBI lineage: Eukaryota > Metazoa > Chordata > Aves > Pelecaniformes > Pelecanidae > Pelecanus > Pelecanus crispus. Next base: position 26,693,859 of record NC_134654.1, on the reverse strand, counting down.
ATCAAGGTCAAACAAGAGATCCCGAGACACCACGTATACCAGTCAGGACACTGCCTGTTGCTGGGGGCCAGGTACAATTGGGGTTTTGGGTACTATCCAGTAGGCCAGCAACTAAGGGAATGGATACAGCCTCCAACCTCTGATTGGGAGCGGTGACCGAGTGGCTCTGAAGCACGTGTACAACTATTCGTTTATCACCGTGCTGTTATCAGCGGGGACGGTTACATGGGACATCCTTTTTTTCTCCTCTCCTACAACAGATGGCTCTGGAGGGTTGTAGCTGGAAGTTATTTTGGTTTCCCTCCAGCAGAAAATAGCTTTTAAAAGACAGGACGTAATCTCTACTCACTTCCTGACAGTGTATTTAGGGGAAAGACACTTGGAGCAACTTGAAAAGATCTTCACACACGTACACGTCGGTGGCGGGGAAAAGGTGTCACACTGAGCAAAACAAAAGTGAGAACCTCAGCGATGATAAGTCGCTCTTCTGCTGGGATTTGCCGGAGCCCAGAGGAAGCAGAGGACACACACTGAATAGATATTTCCTGCTTGCTATGTGTAGTGGACTCATGTTCAGTGTCATGTTGTGAATGAACAGAGGAACCTAGTAACGATACGTGCCAATATTGCCGAACTGAAGGTACGGGATGTGTCACATCCTCTGAGCTCAAAAGCACCCAAGCTGAGATGCCAAGGTGAATTTGAAGGTTAGTTGTATCCAGAAGCAGAATTTGGGTATAATCCTCCTAATTTAGACTCTCTACAAACAAAAACCTTGTTCCCAGGTTCCTAATACCAGGAAATCTGGTGACAAGTTACTGAAATCAATGTAAACCTTCAGGAATGAAGAGCCATATTTGGATCTGATCCTGACTCAGACATCCCAGGTACTTCCCCATAGTGGCTATAGGTAATCAGACTGTGGCTGCCCCAGGCAGCAGATGGTGCGATTCACTCTGCGACCTCTTGAATTTGAGACAGGCCTAAGTGAGGCCAATCTCGATACACTGAGTTGACGTGACCTGGTTCGGTGTCAGAAGAAATTCTTAGACTCCAACAACACAAAACTAGTGCAATCTGCAGCCAAAGCGCGCTCTTCCGAGTCCATGCCACTCCACTGGTGTTGAGGGATCTTCAGTGATCCTGAAGGATAGGATTTGCAAAGAGAGGAACCGCCACGTGCTCCCCAAAGCATGAGCTTTCAAGACACGAGTGCTGCTCAGCGGGGACATTCTTCTCACTGCAACCATCGTGAACGGCTGCGGATATCTCACTCCTAAATGAGCGCACAGCTATAGCTGCAAGACACCGTGCTTGCAAAAGCAAAATATTCAGTGGGGAACAACAGCCTGCCTGGCACAAACAGGCAACTTTGCAATAACAAGTAGTGAGCCAGCAGCACAGGAGAAAGGCAGCTGGTCCAAAATCTCAGTGTGGGCCTTGCAAAAACAGTGGGCATTTTGTGAGAGGGTTTTTCCAAGCCAGCTCCCACCTCTGATAGACACAGAGCAGTGTGGGCACGGGCGGGTATTCCCCAGCGCAGGTCAGTAGAGAGGCGTGCAGCTGAATCATGGCAACCTCGAAAAAATGTTTGAACGAGACTCTGAAGAATCTGAGTGTCGGTACTTAAAGTCCCCGGGCCGGAGTGGCTGATAATCCCCTTCCTGGGTCACAGCAGAGCCGGCCGGGCTCCAGGCCCTGGCGCTGGCAGCTCGGGAACAGTCTCACATTTCTGTATTTGTCGATCTGCCGTCCTTTCTTGGCTACCACGCAAACCCACCATCCACCTGCCAACTTGGCAAGCCGCGGATGGCACTGCAGCGCCTGGAAAATAAAAACGCCTCCCAGGCGGTTTCCAGGGAAGCTGGAGGGAGAAGCAGTCAGGAGCCGCGGGGCCGCCGCCAGCTCTCTTTGAACCATACGATGAGGGCAGCTGTGAGTCTCCTCGGGTGCTGGGAGAGCCTGTGCTTTTATGCAGCTCTCGCAACCTCCAGACAGCGCGCATCTGCTCCAACCCTTTTCCTACACCACAGCCAAACTCTCCCGCTGCTTCCAGCTCCGAGTCCCACGGAAAGCAGCGCAGCAGCTGGAGGGCCCCGGTAGCGGGATGGCTGCCGACGGGGGCCACCACGGGGCAAACTCCGCGCCGTCCCTGCCCTCAGAGCCGTGTCCCCCCAGGAGCGGGAGGCAGGAGGACGCAGCCATTCTGCGCCCTGCTCCCCTTCCCCGCCCCGCGCGGCCCGGCCGCAGACACCCTGTGCTGTTGATGTGGGGGCAATCGGGTTGAGAAAGTCTCCTAAATCCCTTCCTCCTGCGTGTCCCCGCACAGCGACCAAGCCTGTTCCTCGCCACCTCAGGCGGGGAAGACCCCCGCAGCCGCCATCACCGGTGCTCTGGCAAAGGGCGCGCGTTGCCTGCACAGTGCCAAGCCCCAGCCTGGCCCTCAGGGCTCAGTGAGGGCATGAAGGCCCGTCCCTTCCCTCGGGGGGATGTTTTGTTCAAAAACTCGGGTTGTACCCCAGAGAGACGCCTGTGGGGACAGGGACGCAGGGGGCCGCCGGCACTGCCCTCCTCGACCTCCCCACAACATGGTGGAGGCGGGGAGGGCCGGGGCGAGCGGGAGCAGGGCGAGCAGGGCCGAGGCGGGTATTTTACCATTGCGAGGTAAAATCGACGAACTCCGCCGAGAACTTGTCTGCCGGGAGCTGCGGCGATGGCTCCTCCACCACCTGCTTGAGCTGCTGGAAGGGCGTCCCCCAGGAGTCGTAGGGAAAGCGCAGGATGGCCAGCTCGATCTGGGGAGACAGAGCCCGCGCCTCAGGCATCGGGGGCGGACGCCCCACGGCTCGCCCTCCCGCCCCACAGATTTCGGATTCCTGTGCGCCCACCCAGAGGTGTGGTTTTTTTAGGACCCGCACAAATACGTGGCATTTCCTCACCCCACCTGGCCACAACGTCTTGCTTAACCTCCCCCAGCGAAAGGGAAAGGCCTGAGGAGACCCAGCAGTCTCCATATTCAGTCCTCCGTTCCCCTCGTGTTAGACGTTGCTTGGGAAAGCTCAGAAGTTAAAAAACAACCCACGTTGCAAAGGGTAACTGCGCTATAAAATGACTCTGCAAGCAGATGGATTCCCCCAAACGCTGCGTGGGAGATGCCACCCATCCCTCCTCTTCTGAGGGGGACTTTGCTAATTGCTAAGTGCTGGGAGTATTTTTTTTGTGCTTGAAATCCAACCTGCTCCAAGGCGACAGACATGCGGCACCGGACGCCCTTGCCTTAGCCCATGCTGCCATCTCCCGGCAGCCCGCGGCCACGGCAGCGGGGTTGTCCCCACCAGCGTGGCACCCCACCAGCGTCTCCAAAGACAGCAAGGAGCCGACAAAGCAGCTCCATCCTCCTTCGCTTCAACCCTGCGGTGCGCTCCCTGGTACCCCCAGAGCTGTATTCCCATTCCCGCCCCCCACCACCGTCCCAGGAAACCAGTGCCACCAGTGCCAGGGGGGCTATGGGGAGGAAAATGAATCCACGAGCAATGCTCAACCCGCTTGGCATGGCTGCGAGCCCCCAGGTCACCCTACCATTGTGATCCCCAGGCTCCAGATGTCAGATTTGACGCTGTACCCCTTCTGGTTCAGCTCCGGGTTAATTCTTTCAGGCTGTGAACAGAGACAAAGGTGGTTGAGGAACAGGGACGGCCCCAGTGCGATGCCCGCACCCAGGGCTCACCGACCTCAGATGGGTCTTTCATGGTGGCAGGCCAGGACCACTTAGCCCATGCCACCAGCTTGCTCCCTTGGTTGTCATGGGCCCTGATCTGGTCCCACATCCGTGCCAGTAAGGGCAGGCAGTGAAATGGGACACCAGAATGAGATGGTACCTGCACCAGGGATTGTAGTGGTGGAGCTGACCCGGCACATCTGGCACGTAGGTGGTGACAAGCCTCAACTCTCCAGGACCATTTTCACCCTGTGCAAGTGCTCCACAGAGAGTGAATCCTGAACAGCAGCTCCCAGGAGGAGTCTGAGGGATCCAATCCCTGGGGACTGTTTTTTCTCCCAGATGGAAAGTACTATTGTCCCCACAGGGCAAGCGGCAAAAATGCAACACAGAGTAACTACAGAGCCTTCCTCAAGGTCACAGGGAGGTGATAAGGCAGCAGGAAGCTGTGCCCAGGAGATCTGATCTGACCCATGAGATCTGTCTCCCCTCTCTGCCCCTCTACAAGTAACTTCAGGGATACATCTTCCAAAACGAGTCCCCAGGACACATGCCAGAGGCTGATCCTTCCCCCTTTAGGATGATGACCCGATGCCCAGGCTCATGTTCCTCTGGCTGTCCCGCAGCACCTTTCACATGCAGCTTCTCCGCGGCTCAACTTACAGCCATGTAGGGTTTGCATCCTGCATCCATGGTTTTAGCAACCGAGTCAACGAGGTAACCGCTAATTCCAAAATCGCACATTTTCACCTGCCCCTGCGTATTGATCAACACGTTAGAGGGCTTTACATCTGCAAGAAGGAACACATACCACAGTCACTGTCACGCATGGGTGGCTGTGCCAAGCCAAAAAAAGCCAGAGCTTCCTATCAGCAGAGGGCACCAAAGGTGCAAACCCCTGCGCTTTGTGCACGCCAGAAACCCGGCTGGCTGCAGATACTGCAAGTTCAGGTGACTGCCTCATGGGCCTGTCATATGTCCTGTGAGCGTCCCTTCATGTGTAGACTCTCCTCTCGGATTTGGGGGGGGGGGGGGGGAGGAGGTAACCCTGCATGTAGCCATCGCATCCTGCCATGCAGGAGATGGCCATGGACATCAGAGCACTCAGCAGGGCTGGAGGCATCTCCAGAGGATGTCTGCAAACGGCTGGAGCTCTGGCAAGTCCCCAGCTGGATCTGGTCTCATGCCAGCAAAAGGAAAAACCCATGGGGAAAGGATCAGAGGTGGGCAGGAAAGGGTGAAGAGCAGCAGGGGTTGCAGGGGAAGGAGGGAGCAGTAAACTAAGACAAGGATCAAGATTTCAGAAAGGGCCTCCAATTTTAAGGATACGAAGCCTGAAGGCAATCTGAACAGCAGCAGGAATGTGGGTGCTCCACACCTTATGGAAATCAGGCCAGTGTCTCATCTATTTATTACTGCCAGATTTATCTGCTTCCCATCACAGCCTTATAATCCTTGGTGCGTTCACACTTGCATCACGCTCATGAAGGCAGTTATAATCACCATCAGAAAGGGAAATTAAGGCCCAGAAAGAAGCTGGTAAGCGATACCCACGAGAGGTGCTTTCCTGCACAGGAGGCAGTCGCTCCCTGTGAGGCTAATCCCAGAAGAAATCTCAACACAGTGCAAGGTAACACAGGCTGTTTTCTTTTGTCCCAGCACTGATCCTCAAAAGGGAGCAATCCTTTCCCTGCTGCCACCCAGAATTAAGAGGTCTCTTCTACAAGAAGGTCCTCTGTCTACATGTGATAAACGATTAAACAGAAGAGCTGAAACACCATCCAAAGGAGGCCAGAAGCTGCTTTTGAGTCCTGCTTATTAGAATTGGGTGGTTTACAGTTCATTAACATCTGCTCTCTAATCAGCATTTTGCAATCAAAAGCTTTGGGTATGTGAGATCCTCACCCATCTGCTACTATGCTGAAATAAGACAATTTTCAGTGGAAATCAAACAAGTAAACAGAAATCCAGAATCCAAGCAGCATTTTCCACCTACTGTAAATGATACAGAAGGCAGAAACGCAACCCCCAGCCACAGGCAGAATGCACAAAATGTGACTGCCTGCTAAAGCTGAACTCTGTTCGCTTCAGATGCTCCTTTCGCCGGCAGTCACACGCTCCAGAGAGGGCTTTTTCCTCCTCATGACAAATGGAAAATGACCCTTTAAAAATAAAGGTGTCAAGCAGCAACACTGCAAATTTGTTTCTTTCGACGTGTGTTCACGGCATCTTTGAGATGCTCTAGAGGGGAAAACGTCAGAAGAGTTTAAGGAGGGTATTTGTGACTTCACTTGAGGCTATTTTAGGTATCAAACTGTGCTGCCCCACCAGTGCTCAGGGAAGCGCACAGAAGGGGATGAGGATGGTTAGATCACCGCACGAGGCATCACGCTGGCATGGAGACGCCTCTCACCGCACGTCAATATGGAGCCGTCGAGCTAGGGGAGAAGCCTTCACAAAGCCTGATCCAAAGCCCACCAAGGTCAGAAGGAAAAGTCTGGTTTAATTTTGCAGAGGTGCTGAAGCAGACCATGGATTTAGGCCGTGCATTAGGGAAATGCAACCTGGGGGAAACAGCCCTTTCTCTGCCAGCACAACCAGGCTGGAGCTCGCTTCTCCTCCACCTTGGGGAAACGCTGGGACCAGCATGCAGTTTTTAAAGAGCAAACCAGCAGACATTTCCTCTGACTAGGTTTTGCTAGTCATGAGATGCTGGGGAATATTTTTGCTGTCAAAGGCTCATTTTATCTCGGGTATTTTGGGAGCTCTGTGCCTGGCCGCAAGGCCAGCCCTTGCGAGGCTGAGTGCGCGCGGTGCAGGGCGGACAGACACCAGCACGGTCACAGCTGCGTGCCTGGCACTTACCTCTGTGGATCACGGAGAGCTTACTGTGTAGATGTTCTAGTGCTTTTACGATCTGAAACAACAAATCGAGAGTGAATCACAGCTGGCAGCATCATGAGGAGGAGGAAATGCTATCTGGCTTCACCTGCCCCATCCTCACCAGACCTCCTTGGAGGGAAGGAACTACATCTCCCACGAGTCCTGCACCCTCACAGCAGCCTGAGGTGACGGTGGGTACCCAGGGATCTCCCGGGGGCACCAGGATCCTAACGAGAAGGCAAAGGAGCTGCAGGGCCCTTCCCACATCTCACACTGTGCCGCCCCTCAATTACGTGTATCGGCACATTTGGGGTGTTTATGCCTTACAAATAATATCACCTCAGATGAGATATTGGAAGCCAGCTAGGAATGTTCACGTGGGCTGGCCTGTGGACCATGCTATTCCCGGTGCAAATACAGCAGGGAGACTGGGTCATGTAGGACTTCGTTTAGAAGGGAAGCACCCCTTCCCTTCCCTCCTCGCCCTGCTAATACTCACAGAGACGGCTATTTTTCCTAAGATGTCCTCAGGAATCGTCAGGCCTTTGTCAATGACATGTTTGTAGAACTTGTCCAGTGAGGTATCCATCAGCTCCATGCAAATCCACACATCTCCCTGGAGGATAAAGAAAGCAAATATCTGCCCACTGGAATGAAGCATCCTTTCCTTTCCTTTCCTTTCACACACAAAGGTCGTCTTTGGCATTTGCCTTTTGCTGGCCTGTTTGCCTCTTCCCTGCCTTTTAAAAGTCATCCAACAAAACTGTACCGGGCTTTCTCTCTCCCTCCTCCCTGGCTGGAATGAAGTGCCGACCACTACCATTTAGGATGTATTTTCTGCTGTCTTTTCCCAAAGCAGAGTCCCAGTGATTTAGGAGTCCTGAAAGTTATCGGGACTGAGGTTCCCTACATGCTCAGGTCACTGCAAATGCTCAGCCAGGAAAAGTTCAGCTCTGCAGAGCTGTGCTTAAAACTGCTCAATAAATCTTGCTCTTCAGAGCTTTCCACATTTTTCCTCCATGTGGCTTTCTCATTGCAAGTCAGGATAATATTAACACTAACGGATCAGGCCGTGAGTCGGTTGTCCCCATCACTCAAACCCACCACCAAGCCCCAACATCTCGGCACAGGGGCCTCGCACATTCCTGGCACCGGGGCTTGGCTGCCGTTGGCTCCTCCTCGCGTGGGACTGCATCTCTCCCCGCTCGCCAAGAAGTAACTGTACGTGACAGATCCTTAAGCTGGGATTGAGCAAATCCATATTGTACCAAGTCTCCATGTCTAGATGGAGATTAAACCCCTGGCACTTGGAGGGAGTCTAGGCATGGGAATTCAGAGCCTGGGAGAGGATCCAGTCTCCCAGGGGCAGCACAGCTGATCTCCAGGATGCCATACCTCTCGGAAAAGTGCCCCGTAAAAGGTGACAGTGAAGGGGCAATCTACCGTCCTCATGGAGATATCCAGATCCATCAATAACCTCTTCTGCTCCTGACTGTTCACTGTGGCTCGGATCCGCTGGAAGACAAAGCATTTTAGCGTTGGCTGTCAGCACCTCCGTACCACGCTGCTGCTGCTACAGGGGACTCGCCACAGCCATACCCGTGCTGGCCGCAGCGCCTTGACATCACACCTTTACCCTTTTGTCACACCTCTTTGTGTTACCCATTTATCACATCTCTTTGTCATAGGCACATCACAAGCACAGCACCCACGGTAGGAGCACCCCAGTGCAACAGAGGCCAATGGTGGCTGAAAGGGGTCTTCTCACCTCAGCCCAAACTGCAGGTGATTTTGCTCTTCCCTGCAAATGCCACTCTTTTTGCAACAGCCAAAAGTCACAGTGGCTTGGGAGAGGAGAAAGGAGCAGGAAATCAAATTCTAGGCTGGTGGAAACCTGTGACTTTTGGAGCTGCAGTGGACATCCATTTACATCAGCAGACTTTGGTCAAGGGAGAGGGCTCCAGCCCTGCAGCCAGAGCCCACGTGCTCCCCGTGGCTTTGGAAAACGGACATTTCCCAGACTCCCAGGGAAGAGATGTCATTTATGTGAAATACCTGGAGACCCTCAGCTGGGAAGCACCACAAAGGGGCATGACACAGTCCAACACAGGTCACACATATTCCAGGCTCCTTGGCCAAAGCCACTCGAGGTCGTAATGTGATAGAATTAAACTGGTCAGCATCACAGATGCAAGTAATAGCCTGACTGTTCCTGCAGTACCCTCTTCAGATCTTCCATCACACTCAGAGAGGTCTTTTGCTGTTTGGTGAACACCAAAGCAAACAAGAAGACCAAATGCAGAGCACAGCGGCCCTGAGACACATCCCAGCATCCCCGGCAAAGTCTATCCACAACTGAGGAGCTACGAATTTTCCTTCAGTTTGCTCATAGCTTCCAGCTCTGCATCTTTTTTTTCTTTTTTCTTATTCTGAAAGGAAACTTGAGCTAAAATTCAGCCAAGCAAAAATTGGTCCTTCCCAAAATACAAATTTTCCCATGACTATTTCCCTAAGCTGCAAGCTTACGAGTCTAAACTACTTTTATGTAAAACTTTTCATAATAGCATCTACAAGCCTGTCATGAATCAAGATCGCACTGTAGCAGACAAAACATGAAAATCCCAATAAAAATTTCCTGTTCCAAAGAGACTAAAAATGTCCCAGCTGAAGAAAACTATCTTATGCAATTAAATTTCACAGTATGTTCTTTTTTACAATTACAATTAGTGTGCAGAGCCCTGAATCTGAGGGTATATCTACATTAGAAAAAAAAATGCATATTTAAAAAATGATGGCAAATAGCTTGAAAAATCCTAGCAAAAACAGGAATGTTGTAGACAAAGGTGAACAATACGTTTGTATGCACTACAGTGCCGGAAACACGTTGAGCATCATACTTTTGAAACACCCCCCTTTTTTTTTGGTTAAATGGCCCAGATCTACCTCGGCACTCTTTGCCCCTGTGTAGAAAGAGGATTTCATAAAGAAAGAAGTAAATCTCAGTAAAGGCATGCGTCAGAACACGCGAGATTAGAAATGTGCCCCAACGAGAGCGCAGAGGGTGCCCACGCACGACGACACAGACAGAAAGCACCTCGGGAGGCTCACTCTACCTTCACGGCCATGATCTGCCCGCTAGGCATGTGTCGCATCTTCTCCACCACCCCGTACGCACCTCGTCCCAGCTCGGAGATGGGCTCCAGGTCATCAGCTTTCACCTCAAAGTTCTGCGGGGGAAAAAAAAAAAACATCAGCGCGAAGGTGGCCGCTGGGAGTATGTGCTACGTGAGGAGCGAAATGCCCCGAAAATCTAGCCCTGCTTGGCACGTAAATTCACCCCTGCGCATCCCCCTCCCTATCTGCGTCCATGAGGCTAGAAACAAACCCACGGTCCTCAAGGGCTGTCCGGATGATTAACTACTGTGCAGTAATTAGCAGAGTTCTGAAGAGGACGTGCCTCGCAATGGCGTGAGCGGGGAGCCTGTGTCGACGAGCATCCCGAGCAGGGCGGGCGGAGGAAGGACCGCTGTCCCCCCGGCCACCCGCACCCCAGTGCCCCTCCCAGCCACCTTCAGCTGCCAGCGCTTCCAGCTTCTCCGTCCTCGAAGCGCTGGGATGGAAAATGCTGCAGCAGCTTCTCCCCTAGGAATCACCTTCAGTCTTTTGTGGGTTTTTTTTTTCCCTTCCATCCTCCTCATCCCACAAACAATCATGGAAATACCTCCGGGTTTTTTTAATGCCTGTAAAAGCTTATTTCTCCAGACCTGTAGATGGGCCAAATACCAGCTCAGTGTACCCCATTTTTAAACCACGGAGGATTTATTTTGTCTAGCGTTCAAGATCTCTTTCTCCTGGCCTTACACAAAGGATGACTTTGTCTGGAGCCGTGCATTCTAACCTGCCCTGCTCCTTTCTGCCACGATATTGTGCAGCAGCTCTATTTTTTGCTTATTATTATTTTTGGAAGTTTAAAATATGCCTTTGCTACTAAACCCAGCCATTCTGTTTGCTGAACGCACAACCACATCAGTCAATCATCCTACAGAAAGAAGCGGGTTATAATGAACTGATTCACAGTGCATAATCCCACACTGCTTTTTGCCGGCACAGCAGAAAAAAACCTGCAGCCTGAAATGTGCTGGCCGGGGATGCCACAGCGTGCAGGGCCCATACACTGCGTTACTGTGCGCTCGGGCTCCCGGTCGTTCGCTCGCAGTTACGCCAGCTGCAAAAGGAGCCCTGACTAACATTTTTGTGTTACGGCAGAGATTTAAGCATCTCTGCTTGCCAGACACTGCTCCTACTGTTCAACAAGACCCTCTCCAAAAAAGCACTTTGACTCTCTCAAGGCCACTCTTAAATTTAGCAGCAAAGTTTAAAGGGAGAGGAGGGGAAAGTGGTTTTCCCTAGGGATCAGGGGTGAGTGCAGAAAGGCTGGTGGAAGAGGGAGCACATCCTAGAGGAACTTGCCTGGACAAACAGGTAACAGATCTATGGGAAACGCAAGCCAGGGCAAGTCAGTCCCTCCGAGATAACCATATATCTGTGTCTGTAAAAAAGACTGAGCTCCAGGCTTTACAACTGCGTTTCTCTTTGCACCGTCCAACATGGGCTCTCTGCCTCCGTGCATGGAGCCTTTTTGGAGCGCTTGAGCTTTTCCTCGTCCCTGGGACTGCAGGGGAGAAATGATTTTCTTGGAGCAGGCGCTTGCTCTAGCAGCAGGCATTTTCTCTGCCTCAGTGCTGCACCATTTTGCTCCAGAGGCATCTCGCACTCTTTCCACCTTCTAGCCCCTGCTCCATGCCAGGGAAAATACAAAATCCAAAATGAAAGAAAAGCATCCAAAGATAGACATTATAAAGCACTACTGGATTAGCATTTCACTTCATAAATTAACTTGCTGACACCAAGGCCTATCTTTTGCACCTAATAAATTTATGGCCCAGCCTTAAAGTGCTTTTATGAATGCTGCTGTGCCATTTTCTCCTATCAAAATAGCCGTCCTCGGTTTTGTTTTTTCCCTGCTATTTTTTAGAACATCAGGTGGACTGTTTTCCATGCTGTCAGAAGGATTTGCTTCCAGGACAGGAAGATCTACCCTGAGTTAAACTCCTGATGGGATGGCCTTCAATATTAGTGAAGGGAAATACTTTGGGTGAAGGCTTTAAATCAGCAAAGGAACTGCAAAGGAGAGTAAAATCTGCCGTTAGCAATCCCCTTGTTTTATAATCGCTGTTTCCAGGGGATTAGCTGCCCCTTATTGAGGCGAGGAAGGAATTTCCAAGGTGGAAAACATGAAGGGGACCCAGGTGTCATGGGATGCAACGGGTGAGCGTTTGGGGGCATGTTCATCAGAGCGGTGACAACCAGGAGGTCACGCTGCAGCTGGCCGTGGGGCCATCGGTCCCACGCCGACAGCCCTTGTTGGAGAAGCACGAACACCAGACGCTAGTCAGCTCTGTGGCTGGAGGTGGCTGTCAGGGCTCACACAAGCTCCCAGGCTGGCTCTTCTTAGCTTTTATTCATCCAGCAGCTGCCTTCCATTTCAAGCAAAATGGGCTACATTTTTTTTTTAATAGCTGGTGTTTATTAATCTGCCTTTTTTTTGTGGGCTGAAGTTAGGCAACCCCACAAGCAGCCCGCCTGGACAAGCAGCCAGCACCACAGCAGCCAGCCCAGGATGGTCACCTGTCCCCAGAAGTCATCTTCTCACCAGAACTCCTAGTCTTACCTCCTCGCCAATAGAGATGCAAGCCTTGGAGTCTAGATCTCTGGGTGGCCTGCAGGAGAGAAAAGGGAAAAGATGTGAAAAGGTCCTTACGAAGATCAATTTTCCCTCAATGAGTAACTACAACCCCCATGGACCCCAGGCCATCCCCTCGCACCCTCAGGCCAGCAGCCCTCGCAGCCCTGAGCAGCCTAACCAGTCTCCTAGCTTTGCAGGATCAGCAGATTTAGCCAAGATCCACAAAGTCACCCCAAAAAGGGGTCAGGAAGGAAGCTGCTGGAGTTGGCATTTCTCACATCCAACTTCCTCGTGCCGGAACCCAGAGAAATTCATTGTGAAACGCAAAGGCAGCAAGCACCAAATCTCTGCCAGCCTGTACGAGAAATGGATTAAACAGGCATAAAGGTCTAAAACCGCTGTAAATTATTACCCAAGTCATACAGCACAGGTTAACAGGCTAATAAAAGTCAATCCTCAAGGAAGCAAAGAAAGCCAAGCAGGCTGGAGTTGCACAAATTGCCTTAAAAACAGAGGGTTTTCTTTTGCAAGGCTGAGTATGTAGGGAAGGGGATGCATTTTTATGCCTTGACCAAATGCATGTTACTCAAACTGGGTGGCACAAGTGCCACATCGGTTAAAATCGGGTGCCCGTTCGGTTTTTTCTTTTTCCTGGGCACATGAGACATGTACCACAGGCAGGGATGGCTAAAGGCTGAGACCCCCTGGCTGTACCTGGGGCTGCAAGAGAAATACAAAGCTGTTAAGTCACTATCCTCCCTAATGGTGCCAAAATTAACCTAGGCGTTTTGCCCGTTCCTCGTGAAGGGTCCCCGTTATCCCAGACCTGCAAGCACGAGCCCCGGGTGCCGGCCGTGACCGGCCGCCGGCCCCTGGCCGTGGCAGCGCAGGCGCTAGCAAAGGCTGGAAGGCAGCTGGGGTTCGTGGTTTTCTTTTTATTTTGCCTTAGTGTTTGCAGACTTACGTGGAGCTTGTCTGTGGTTGCTCAAATGCTTCTTTAGGAATTTTCAGCCCAGGGTTTCTCTTCTTGCCTGTGAAACAAGAAAGAGGCAGAATTAAAGAAAGGCTTTTTTTTCTTGTTTTGTTTTAATTTGCAAAACACAGCTTGTCTATATTTGTTGACCTTATTTAACATAAATGCCCAGCCAGGCTGGTGGTGTAGACTCAGGGCACAGAGTTCAAAACATAAAGTGCCTTTGTTCAGTAACGCTTCATTTAGACCTGCAAGGTCTGGCTGCCAACTTGGTACAGAAAACAGGCAAGAGCTCTGGCAAAGGCAAGCCATGTGAAAATGCAAAGTGAAAGGTATTTCTCCTTCGTCAGCCCTACCCACGTAGGATCCCTTAAAATGTTTCTTAGATTTTAAACCATTCCAGATACATAACTGTGAACCCTGGCAGGATTAAAAATCTTTTTTAAATTGAATCTGAAAGTCTAGAACTAGATTCTGATTCTGTTTAAATGGATGTTTCACCTCTTGGTCATTAAAGTTGTGCAAACCCAGCAAAAACAAAGCAGAATTAAGTTTGCAGGCTTCAAAGCCATTTGTTTCTGTTCACACTGACCAGCCAAACTTTTCTGAGCTGGATGAAGCTCAAGCTCTGAAGTAGTTCAAATGCAGGCTCTCCTGTAAAGGGGGTCCAAGCCGGCAGACACAAGAGCCAGGCAGACTAGAGAAATACAAGAACCTTTTTATGACTAAACATATACAGCCACATTGCAGCACAGGGTTTTGAATTCATGGATAAAATAACCTGAAAACATAAGTCATGTCACCAAAACCCCAAGGTAAGCATCTGGCTGTTTGGCTGTGTAATAAAATCCCCGGTCCCCAAAAACGGCACAAACATCTAATTTAGGCATTAAACATTTTTAACCTAACGATTTATATCAATTACTGTCTTTCTTTTAAGCATGAGTTTTACTCTCTATTCCCAACACTCTCTTTCAAACTTCACCTATACATGTTTGAGTTTGTTTTTCCTCTTGACATAAACTCATGTCAATAGATGCCTGTGCATCCCAGTGCCGGAGGGTGCTACATCAAAGCGCAGGCACCCAGAACTGAAAATGACCTTTTTGAAGCAATTAGTCAATGCAGATTGCCAATCTTTTTTTTTTTTTTTGAATCTTTTTTTTTTTCCCCTCTTTGTCTGCTCCAAAAGACAGGATCGCGCTCGCTCCTTTTGGCAAAGAGTCATTCCAGGATGGGACAGGCTGCGACAGCCCAGCTGACACCTCGTGGGAAAAGCATTTATTGGAAACCACTGTGCACACTCGCTATTGTTATTAGAAACCTACAGAGCTACAAATTTACCAAAGGAGGGGGGGAGAAGTCAATTCTCTGCTCCAAAGAGCTTCCACTCTAGCACAGAAAAAGCAAAATAAAAGAAGCAAGGTCACTCAGAAGCACGAAGAATAGCTCTCAGTTTTTGCAAGAGGTAAAAGCTGGTCTGTAAGGAAGTAAAAATCTTTGTAAAAATAAGTGGAGGAATTTCTACAGTTAGCAGAGCTGTTCTTTGACCCTGTTCCTTCTAGTTTTCTTGGTTGTACTACAAAGGTCTCTAGAAGGCACAACTGAGAAGCAAGCCCTGCTGTGCGAGATGCTCTAGATACCATTTCTTGCCCAAGCTGCTCCCAGTGCACATCGGATCCAACAGGACGCTAAATGGCTAACGGTGTTCTTGACGTTGTCATGTTTTAGCTAAAAAAGGAATCTCCAAAATACAGGTCTTGCAGTGCAGGCAAACAAAAAACCCTGTTTCTCTGGCAATTTCTAACTCTGCCATCCCAGCGTCCTCTCTGGCTCCAACAACCTGCCCGCATCCTCTCGCAGTTCAAGCAAACAAGACAACCACTGGCAGAAGAAAAGCAGTATTTTCATCCTTATTTTGCACGTGGGAATCGAGACACAGACATTTGTCAACTTGCCCACGGAGGGAGGAGCTTCAAAGTTCATAACACTCACCAGCCAGCTCTTGGCATACTTCTACACATTGACCATCCATCCACCCACCCCGCTGCAATGACATTCACACAACCACCAAAATCCAAAGCGAAACAAGCACAAATCTGCTCTGTTCTTTCCTTTTTTCTTTTTCCTTTGTGGATTTGCTTGCACGATCCCATGTGCTGTACCTGAACCTCAGGAACCTGCTCCCAGGCAGCTCTGGGAGGGTAAAAACGAACCTACTGGAAGTTAACCTAATTTGAACGTGAACCCAAACAGGTTGCACAGCATTTAATCTTATCGTGGTTCACAAGTGGTGTCAGCAGAAGAACTAGGTAGCAAAATGCCAAACCCAAATAAGTATTAAAAGCCTTCCGCCTTCTGGTGAAATAAAATCTGCACTTTGGGGAGTTTATTTTCCTTGTCTCTTCTTCACAGAATACAATATTTTGAAACTTTGCCATTTTTTTGAAGCACAATCTGTTCGCGTATTCGAGTTGCCAAGACACAGACACAGTTTAACGTTCTTTGGGGTTTTCTTTTCAAGAAAGAAGAAAGCAACAACAGTAGCAAGAATAAAACACGGATTTCATGACGGCACCAGGAGAAGGGATTGCAAACGGGAATTGCCATGGCCAGAACTCGCACCTGCAGCACCAACAGCTCCTGCGGGATCAGCTCATGGTGCGGAGGGGGAAAGCGGTTACCTCCGCACCGCGGCTCACCGCATGGTTATTTAATGAAAGTCACGGGCTGCCATCAGGCAATTTCATGCCCCTCAACCGGATCAGGCAAAGTTTCAGAGCTCCTTTTGTTCCAACATGCAAAATGCTTGTCTCTCCGAGCCTTCCGGGGCCAGTGTCTGCAAGGGTCTTGCAGGAAGCATTAGCAATCCTGAACGTGACACTGCCTTAAAACCAGAAGCACAGAGCAGCGGTCAGCAGCCATGGCCACCACCCCAGCAGGCTGCAGCGGGGTGCGGGAACCGGGGTCCCCCCTCGTCCCGCGCCCCAGCTCCCCGGCTCCCAGCTGCATGTGGGGGGAGCTCAGCTGAGGCTCTGCAGCTGCGCCGAAAAACAAGGGTCCAGGTCACACATGCTTGAAGGAGTTTCTCCCCAGACACTGACACTTGGAGGGCTTTTTTTTTAAGAAGAAAAATAATTGGAAGTCCCAAGATCAGTTCTCTTCAACAACAACTGCCAAGCAAGTATCTCGCTGTCAAAATAAAATCCCCCAGTTTACCATAGCAGACATCGGCTTTGAAAGATGATGCTGCATTAAATTGCAGCTTGCAGAGAAAGTCATCTGTACAGGAGCTCAAAATGTGGAGGCAGCTTAATAACATACAAAATTGGATGTTACCTGTTCCATCCACCAGAAAACCAGTATTTTCCAGAGTGTTTTTATGAATCATTATTATTTTTAGCTTTGTTTCCTGAAGAAAATCACCGCATGTGTGTATTTGACAGTCTGTGTCCCTTGTGGCAAGTTTAAATCCGCTGGCCAATTTTCAGCCCTATCTGACAGAGAAAATGAGCTTTTGGAGATTGCAAATCTGATAAAAACAGGTGACTAAATAAAGAAGTCCCCAATTCAGAGGCAGGCTGAAGCACAAAAGCAACCCATGGCAGACACCAGACATCCATGTTCAAGCTGTGCAGAAGCCCCAGGTGTCTCAGACACCAAAATAACAGCACGAGGCTCAGTCCTGAGGCACAAACCAGCCAGGGCCTGAGCATCAGTGCAGGGGGATCACGGCAACTCCTTGGGATTTGCAATAAGGAAAGCCCCAATTAGCCATCATACAAAGCGTAAAGTCTAAACGTGGCTCCTTCTGCAGAAGGGTTCGCAGTCCTTGTTGATCAACAGATGGGATCATACATCTGCTCCCCAGCATCCAAAAAGTCATGAGTTTTCTGTGTAAACAACCACTGGTGGCTTTCTGGTCTCTGAGCCTTCAAGCTAAAGCTCATTTGAGAGCTCTCCCTGCAATTTTCCACACGGAGACTTCCACAAGTACTCTACTCAAAAGCCAAGTTTTAAGAATAATTGAGGGAAAAAAACAGACTGGTTTGGAGCGATGCTGAGAGACGTCTCCAGAACCGAGTTTTGATTCAGCAAAAGATCCAGGGTATCTGCAACGTTAAACACAAGTTTAAGTCTACTTTCTTTCAGCAAAGCAATTACCCAAGGTAAATATTGAACTGACTGGTGCTAGAGAAGTTGCCATCTTTAAAAAAACCTCTCTGCTTTCTCAGCAAGTGCACTGGTCAGGACAGCAGTAATGCAAGCAGTGGGATGCAACATCACTGCAACCTTCTGCGCCCAGCTACTCACCCTGCGTGCCTTCTGCACGGGCATTGCCTAGACCAGCCCAAGAAAGTCAACGCTGAGAACGAAGAGAGGTCTGCAAGCAAAATTGTAATAGGAAAAAGAAAACGTGACTTAATGAAAACACATTAAATACTTCCCTGTGAAGGTCTTAAACCCAGTTCCTGAGGCAGGGGAGAAAAATACAACTTCCAATGGGCTTGTTAACCTCTTCCCACCAGCACTGACAGAGCGTACAGAGAGATTAATGTGGCTAGCCCCTTTCAATTAGGGCAGCGTTAAATATCAATATTGAAAAAGGCAACTTCAAAGTTTCACAGCAAAAGGGTAGGAAGCGTAACAGAGAATAATAAAGAAAGGGAAGACAGAGGAATTCACTACCCACATAGACTGTAACAGAAAATAAACTTTTACTTCTGAAGGAAAATCCCATTCCCATTCTCCAGACTTTTCACTGCAGTCAAAAACTTTTTATGATATAATCCAAAGTAAATGGTTCCTTGCCACAAAAAGCTCCTATTTCCTTCAAAGGATATTAACCAGTTCTGTCTTCACCACAATTTATTATTAAAGCTGTGTTCAATAGCCATGTAGCAACACTTTCTTTCAAATAACACTCTTTAGCATATTATTTGCTGGTAAAATTTCACAGGTGGGAAATGCCTCTTTCTCCCACTTTTTCAAGAGATAAAAGTGGCTCATTTACTATTCCTGTCTTTCCTAAGGATTTTTTGTCTGATTTGTTGAAAGGTTTTGAAAGCCAAATGATCTGCTTTTCCCCTATCAGCTGTACTCAACTGTGTAAGCAAAACCCCCACCCCTAAAATGAGGGCAAAATGGAAATGCTTGGTGTGTTTCCATGGAACAAGAGTGAACTGGCATCTCGTGGGCTCTGCAAGACTGAGCCCTGGTACAGGTCTCAGGTGCAAAACCCCAAACTGAGATGGTTCTTGCAAAACCCAGAAATTAAGATTAACTTTTTTTTGTCCCAGATGCCCTGGAAATGCCCAGCAGGAGACAGCTCTTCATACAAAGACTTGGTCTTCAACTGCAAAGGGCATCGCTTACCCATAGCCCAGTTCCAGCCCCTATTTCAGCAAGCAATGGTAGATTTGATTCTGCTCAAGAGAAGCTCAAGCCTTGCAGGCCAGGTGGAGATACGCAAACCTCTGAGAACTTGGCCCATTAACACGCCTGGATGCAGGCACATGAACACCAAGATACCTTAAAGCTGCTCATGGCACCCAGGGCAGAGCAGGGTCACCTGGAGCAGCTGCTGCTGTAGATGTAGCAATCTCATGTTTAACATCAGTCTCACACAAGATGACCAAAAATATTTTTTAAATGAGTATTAAAGATCATCTCACAGGTTCATTATTTATGCTTGCAAATTGTTAAAGGTTAAGGCACACATAATGGTTAGAGCTGATACAAACCCATCTTGGCACACATGAGAGCTCAAGGGCTGGTGATGGACTTGTCCATCTCCTTTGGTCCTCAATCATCTGCCCCAGCAACAGGTTGTCACCGCTCATCAGTTCTCAAGGGGAAAAGCCTTCAATTCCGCCCAGGTCTCTCCACCAAGGAATCCCACAAGTGGGGATGCCCCAGCCAAGCGTAAGAGGAGCGGGAAGGCCGGGTGCATTCCTGGCATCCCCGCAGTCAAACACTCACCGCCTCTAGTCTAAACAACAGTCATCAAGCAAAGACGCCTGAGATTCCCTGCCAAATAGTTGCGCTTAAAAATTAAAATACACGTAGATAACAAAGTGTATTTTAAATGAGTGGGTCTGAGGGAGAAGCCATGCTGCCAGAGCTGTACCTGGATGTTTTTACAAGCTGGCTCCATTCCAGCTGAAATGGAAATCAAGTCCTGAGTCAAAAAGAACAAACAGAAATGGGTGTAAATTCATGAACTAGCCACTTCTGGTTGTTTTAGTAGTACAAATATATCTTCCTGGGTGGCCACTTCCCAGAGGCAGCCCCACTTGCCTTCCCATGGGTTGTTGTGGCATCTGCACAGCCGTGACCACAGTGCCTCCTGCATCACCACTGCTTTCCTCCACGGGCTTTGGCTGCGTGAAAGCCTTTGAATTTTACCATACAGGCAGTCAAAGTACGGGATCAGACCATGCCTTTTCAATTTAAATGTCTTTGGGACAAATCTGCAGGTGATAGGGAGGCTGGTGTTGGTGACGGTGGTTTGGTGGCTGGGGTAGGGAGGCACGGGGGAAGCTCTCCCACTGCTTCTGCCGTCACTGTTGGGTTGCCTGTCTTGGTAACCCTTTGGTAAAGCTGCATAAAACCACATTGTGCAATGCTCGAAGCAGGGTGCCAGCGACAGGGCAGGTGAGCACCTGAGCTGTTTTCACCACCCAGTTTGTAAACACAGAGCTTTAGCCAAGCCCTAGTTTCTGGAGAAAACCAAAAGCTAGATGTTCATATAAGCACCAATGATGTGGAAGTGGACCTGAAAATTTGTTTTCCAACCCCTCATTAAGCCACAGAAAAAGTATTTAATGTGCAAGAGATTCTTAAAACCTGCTGAAGTTTCAACCAAAGGCCAAGGGAAGAGATGAAGTGGATATTGTGCTTTATTTGCCTCCTTGAAATATAATTCAGCTGCTCTCTCCTTAGCCCTGTCCATAAGTAAGAGTGGCCAAGCGCCACTGCTCCTCCATCTCTGCCATGAGCAACTGGGTCCGTCGGAGACAAATGGAGACGCTCCAGCGAGGAACACGGTATGTCCTCTGCGCAGGACAGGGATGTTTCCTGCACGTCCTTTATCTGTGGCTTCCCTCGCGGTTGTTTGCAATAACTCCTTGGAAACGGCAAACTTGAAATCTGTTTCCTTAACAACTCGTTTCAGGGCTGCTCAGGAGAAGGGAGCCGAGCCTGCCGCGGTCGTGGGGCTGAGACATCTCCCAGCTCCGGGCTTTCTTCCTCTCGTTTCGGTGCCGCAGAGATGCCGGCTCATACGGGGGCTGTTGACACATCCCCGAGTGCAGCATCAGTGCTGCCAGCCCCATGTCCACGATGCAACACCTTTATGTCTCAGGAATTGAAGCCCCCCCCCCCCGCCAGGAACCACATTCCGGGACAGGAACTGGGAAAGGCAAAAGCACTTTTATGACTGTGATGGATTTTGCCAACGTGTACCAGAATCAGGATACACCTGAAACACCGCGCCAGGCGCAGAGATACCACGGGACAGCCCTAATTGCCTCTGAAGTCCTAGTCTTCCACTCCACCTCTTGGGTGCTTTTCTCCAAAAATAAGTAAATCTCATTTCATACCAAACCTGGAAATGCCAGCAGGCTAAATGGAGTGCTTGAGTCACTTCTCCTTGCTCTTTCCCTCTGCCTCTCCTTTCTGGCTCTGACTGATGGCTGAGACACACCGCACCGAGCGGGGCGAACCTGCTGCTAGACACCCCCAGAGACTTCAACGCAGCCAACACATCGCCCCAAATGCAACCAAATTTGCTTTGGCAAAGAGGAGATGACCTCAGAGCCACAGCCCAGAGGGGGGTACTTTCTTTTCTCTAAGTCACTCTGAGCAATGAGAGAATATGGAGGCAGAAAAACCCTGCATCTCCATCTGGAAAACCAACATCTGGAAACGTGTACAGTAGGAAACCCTGAACCGCTGGCGCAAAGCCTGAGCAGATGATGCTGCATTCATCTTCCATTTTCATTCCCGAGGCTCCTGAAGATAAGAAGAGCGTTGCATGCCGGGGCCTGGGCACAGCTCACCCAGTCACCGTGTACCGGCCAAGCCCGAAGTACTCGCCGATACCGTTAGCACCCGCGTTGCAATGGTGAAAGCGTGATTTGCTGTCCTGCCCCGGCGGCGGCTGTGCCCCAGCACCCAGCTGTACCGGCGGCTGCCCCGGGCTTTCTTTGTCACGGGGCTCAGCTCGCTCCTCTGACTCAATGCTGCAACCTGTAATAAACCCAGCGCAGGAGAGGCCCCAAACCAAAATAGCAGGGCTTTTGCAAGGAGCGACGGAGGTGCACCGAGTGAACTGCGTGGCAGAGGTTGTGCAACGTCTGCTCGGATCACGCCAGGGTTATTTGCGTCTTGGGGCCCGTCTCCCCTGCGTTTTCAACCCGCGGCAGCTGACATAGGTCAGCTCTGCTGAGGCACAAACACAATGGAGACAAAGATCTCCAGCTTTGCTGCAAGGTAACATCGCAAGGTCAGTCCTTCGTGCCTGCCTCAAGACTGGCCTCCAGCAGGAGACGGTTTGGTGGCAAAGCTCTGAACAGCACAAGAACAGAACGCTGGAAGAAGGCGAAGCACAAAGCTTTGCAATAAGGACTCCAGCAGACTAATCTCTGGATCCCGCAGTGCAGAAACATACAGAAATGTCACCAAACTGTGCAAATATCAGAACCTATTTGCCTGCTTTTCAATAAGCTCTGTATTTCAGTAATTCAATTTTGAAGGTAATTTCCTGATTCAGGCTAATCTCTCTTACTCTGCCCATTTGCCTCTTAACACATCCTGCAAAAGGGCTGCAGGCCGCTGTGTTTATTTGTGTCAATACAGAAACCAGAGGGAAGCAATTTCTTCTTATCTATCTGCACGTTTTGGTTACGAGAGTCTGTCACTCTGATAAGGGTGCATCTCTAAATTTTAGAAGAGTTAAGACCTTCTGAGTGTGAAGCGGAAGAGGCACTTCGATAGAGATTAGACCTGAGATCCTGTGCTGAGACACGCACCGAACGCAGGGCTGCAGGGCCTCTGGAGAGGGGGCTGGGAGCTGATACAGCTTTTGGCCAATTCTGTACCCTCCTGTAATCCCCCACCAAGCAAACTGAGCCCCCCTGCAGCTCTGGTCCGCAGGAGCTTGCAGGGAGCGCTGCGGCGATCACGTGCCGGAGCACCCTTCCAGCAGGTTTTGTGGGACACCTACACCCAATGCCAGTTTGGAGATGAAGAGGGGCCGTCCAATGGAGGGGGTAACACAACGCGGCTGCACGGGAGAGGGTATGATGGCCTAGGATGATCTTTTGTGTCCCACAGAAGTTGCTGCCACCTCACTGAGCTGTTTCACGGGCTCCAACACTGGCTTGGACCTTGCATTGCCAGGACCTTAGACTTCACTTCCCAGCTGGACTCCATCCCGATGTGTTCCCTGCACCCCGCTCCAACGTCTGCTTGCAGGAATACCAACGTGAGAGAGGAAACAGGGCCTTCAGCGCCCATTTTCACACTCACAGACCAACAAAGAGCAGCCACATGCTCCCTTCTGATGCTAACAGTTCAGAGGAAACGGGGAGGTGACAACAAACAGCTCTTCCAGATAATGTCCCTTCGCAGCCCAGGCGCAGCATCGCTCCCAGTCTCAGCGAGGGAACTGCAGGCACAGCGTGGGGCCACCCATCATGTTCCTGTTGAGCTGGTGCCAGGACCACATCGGTATCTGCAGACATGACAAGGCAAGACAGAGTCCTCCCCTGACATCCCGCAGTGCCGAGGCAGCCTCTAGATTAGCCAGTTTTTCTTTGGAAAACAGATGCAATGCAAAACAGCGCTAAATCCATCGTACTTTAGGTGCTAATGCAAGTGGGAGACGGTAGATACAAGTGTTTTGCCTGTCTATGGGTTTCAGCATAGGGCGCAAGAGACTTTAATATTAAAACCCTTTTACAACACTTTGGCTGAACTCATCTGGCGTGTGCATCCAGCTGCAACTTCGATGGCCTGGGGGAAAGGGCACGGCTCCTCTCAAACAGCAGCACCTCTGCGCAAGCGGTGGCAACATCACCTAGCAGGAAAGGCACTCGAGGCAGCGGAGCTGGGAGCACGTGCTGCCACGGAAATTCCACACAGGTTGGGACTCGGCTGCCCCGAGCTGACCCCCAGCACCAGCCCTGCCCCAGCACAGCTCTCCAGGGATCAGCACCTTCCTCCTTGGTGCAGGGATCTCCCAGGTGGGTGCAAAGTGGAAATGCTCGGTTCTCTGCCAATTCACCCCAGCTGCAAGATGCTCTGTCAGGGACGGGCGCTGCCTCGCGACCCATGGCATAAAGAGGGGAGGAGGTGGTGGAAGGAAGGGACAGGGCACCAGGATGCACACGCTCCAGTTTCAGCTCTAACAACCCCGTCCATGGCCACAGGGAAGTTAATCATAGAATCACAGAATATCTCAACTTGGAAGGGACCCATAAGGATCATCAAGTCCAACTCCCAAAGTTGCACAAGCCTTGTTTGCGTGCGTGTCCCCTCTCCGCCTAACACACAGGTGTGCTGCAATAACAAATTGAGAGAAAAACACCTCTGTTGCCTTGAGCTCTGACTCACATCCACCAAAGCAAAGGACCTCCATGGATGAGGACGTTGGCAGCTGCCAAAGGATGCTGCACGCATTGCAGGCGGGGCACGAGGCAGCACGGGCTCACACCACCGTTCCCCTTGGCACCTGAGAGTACTAGCCCAAACCCACTGAGGTGGTTCAAGCCAAGGATGGGAGAGCAGCACCAATCCCCACCAAATCTCAAAGGGTGAGACTTCTCTGACACTCTTCAGCTGCAAGGAGACACCTGTCCATGCCAAGGCTGGAGCCGTCTGTGTCTTCATGGTCCAGACATGCTGGATCCTCCAGAGATGGTCATGGAGGCACACGCACAAAAACACAAAACGCAAAATTCAATGGTTGGCCTACCCACACCTCATCTCCAATAGTCTGATGGAAATCCTAGAGGGACCAAAGCCTCTTCCTCCTTCTCACCTTGCTTTGCCTATTTTTCCACCTATCAACTTAATGTCATGGGTGCAACCAAGCCTTCCTCATCACGCACAGAGAAAAAACACTTCTCTCCACCCACCACACCATCTCAAATGCCCTCAAATCCTGCAATTCACTCACAGCTGCCCAACGGGAGGCTGCAAGAGCCAAAAGCTTGGGGAGATCCTACTGGGGCCAAAGCGATGCCAAAAAAGACTTTGCTTTCTGCTCCTTGTGGTCGCCGGAGCGGGTCGCATCCCTCACAGGGCTCCTGTGCCCCCGGCATTTGGGCAGCTGCAGCCTCCCGTTGCTCTGGCAAAGACGCGATCGTGGCGGAAATCCCACAGAGCAACCGAGGCCACCGGGAGCCTCGTGGCCTCTCCCCTCGCCCCCATTATCACGAGAAATCACAGCAGCGGGGCTCCGGGGAGGCGAGCGGCAGAGGCAGTCACTCCCTCCAGTCACCAGTCCAGCATAAATCAAGCCCGTATTTTCCCCCTGCCAAGGTCCGCTGGCTTCGCTGCCTCCCCATCCCAGAGCCTGTTTTCTTTGCTGCTTATCTCAAATTAGGAAATCCACAGGAATTGCAGGCCGGGGAAGCTGTTTGTCAAGAGCCTCCAGCCCTCGTGGGGATTTTTATGAGGGACTTTTGGTTTAGTTGCTGCTTTGTTTTCAAACCTTCGGCTGTCTGCTTGCAGTGGGAGTTTGCTGGAATCAAAACTGGAGAAAAGCTCTTGGAATTCACCCGGGGAACAAAAGGGCTTTTGTGCAGGAGGATTTGGAGGACGAGGCTGCTTTCATTGCCGCTACCTTCATTTCTATTTTCTCCCTGCCAAAGAGCACCTGCCAGCAGCGCCAGAGGAGGTGGGCTGCTGCCCGTGCACGGGGGGCGGACGCGCGGACGCGCGGGCAGGAGGACGGACGCCTCCCGTGCCTGCAGGCAGTGGAAACAGAGCGCTGCAGGCAGAAGGGTGAAGTGCTTTCCAAACTTCCATGCGTCGTGGCGTGCAAGGCTTACCCCAGACTTTCAGCCAAGCTTCCTGCTCCCTGCCCTGGCTCTGCCCCTCGCACGGAAGGCAGGGTGGGCTCTGCTCCTCGGTGCAGCGACAGCATCCTAAAAATTCCCCCAAGGGACGGGCAGTGTCAGTGGGTGCTCCCACGCGATGCAGCCCCGCGGATGGGGGACTGAAGCTCCCACGGCCAGCGTGCGAGCGGGGATGCTGCGGGTTCGCCCACAAGCTGAGCATCGCTCCTAGTACTCCACTTGTTTGTTTTTTTGCTTCCCCTTATGCGCTGAGATTTCACCTCAAAACGCAACAGTGAGTGACCACATGCAGCTACGGGTCTCTGACCAACTTCCCATACGAGTACTTAGCAGGCGGCAGCATGTCCCCTATACGCAGCATAGAAGCAGGCGCCCTGTCTCCCTCAGCCATGGTAGGAGCAGGATTCGCCTTAAATCCACCAGCCCAGCACTACAAAAACTTCTGCACTTCCCAAACCCACCGCTCCCTGGAAAAGTCAACACAGTAAAGGAGCATCCACCTCCTTTCCCCATTGCTCCGCAGAGCCTCAAAAGCCAACTTTCTTCGGTCTGGCTGCAGGGAGGCGATAAGGACGCCCTCCCCATCAGACCTTTTGCTCAAGGTCTCCCTCCAGTTTCAATTTTGGTTTTCAGGTTTTTTAAACACCCTTGGTGCAGCTGGGATTTTCTCCTAGCGCGTCCCGCAAGGTGTTTTTAAGGAAGGATTGCTGGCAGAGCTTCATTTCGCTGGAAAAAACAGATCAGCTTCTGCTTCTGCCCCAGCTGCCCGGACACTGAGCGGTGACAAGTCCATGTACTCGGCAGAGTAGGCGAGGGACATGCACCCCGGCAGTGCCGGCACCGCGCTTTCGGAGCCAGGGCCTCTTGGAGCTGTCAGATGTGCTGCCAGCCTGGAGAAATGCAAATGCTTTGGAAAACGAAGGTGACATTTCCACCCGCTTTGATTTCTGTTGTGCTGCAGACTCAAAAGCCCGATTCGGGCTTGTGGCTCCAGCTATGAAGGTTCTTACGCCTTGATGGTGCTTACATTTAGGCACGTGCTTACTGTGAGCACGCATTCCTTTTACGGCCGCATTAAGTGTCAGGCTGAGCAGAAATATGTACGTAACGGCTGCGCCAGACTGTTGTCTTAGCCTTTGCAATAGCTGCAGCAAGTGTCTGTCCCCCGGGTACCCGGCTGCAGGCTTCAGCCCGTTTCTCAGCCATACCCACCGAAAGAAAGGGACAACCCGCACACGGGCACGGGCAGAAGTCCCTCTGCAAGCGGTGGTGCCAGCCAGGTTGCAGGTTCCTCGTCATTGCTTCCCCGTGCCCGAGATGCTGCCCCGTAGCATCTGCTGGCAAAGCTGCGTGGGCAAGCGCCGAGGCTTGTTCAGCCAAAAATGAGCCAGGAGGCTTAAAACACGGGGCTTTGCTAAATCAGGAGGGTGTGATGGGCCAGGAAGGACTCCCCCGGGGAGCTCAGCAGACTGGTCCTTTGGGGTGTCCCTGTCCCCAGGAAAGCATGCACAGTTATTTGTCCGTCAGCTCTGAACCGCTGCTCCCCACGTGTTAATGCAGCCCCATTTCTCTGCAGATTCCTTTGCTCGCTGAGCAGGATCGCACCTTATCTGTGGGATACCCATCTTGGTGTCATCACCCTCGCAGCAGGGCAGAATAAATTCCAGTTGATACCACAGGGCAATCTGAGCTATGGTTTTATTTCTGTTACTGGGTGCTCCAGGCAGCCATAGCAGTCTCATTTTACCAAGCACAGGTTTAATTTGTTCAGCATATTGTAAATGTTGGACATTTAAACTACATCACTATCGGCCATCTTCTACAGCAGATGCACTGCATATAAAACTCAGATTTATAATTTTCTGCTTATGAGTAAAGCCACCTTAGCACAAGATGTACAATTTATGTTCCATAGGGAGAAAGCTTCCCATTGATTTTGTCATTCTGCAAGTTACGGAGTATCAATAACTTTTAAAGTCAAATGGGAATATCCATGGAAATAGAGGAATGTGCCACAAGCCATTTCTTTAGCAAGTATCCTCGCTCTCTGCAGAAGGTCCCTGATGAACAGGATCCACGTGGTCTAGCATCCTGTGTGCTCCTCAGGGGAAAATAGCACCTCTGGGTTGAAAACATTCAATAAATAGTGCCAAAGTTGTACAAGACACCTCTCGACTGAACTACTTCAGTTCCCAAGTTGTGCTGTTCTGTTTGGCAGCTGGCAACTGTTTGTTTCAACTAAAAGTGTTGAACTGAAGATAATTTTGGGAGCACTTTCCTCTTCTGTGGTGCAAATAACACTCAGAAGTGTTTCAAATCAACGCCTAATTTTCTTCCCAGCGATATGCAGCTCACGCTCCATCCTTCACTCGCAGCTCGGGCCAAACAGATAAGTTGATTAGAAATCTGGTGGCAATCTTGCCCGGAGGTTTTCCTGCGTTAGCACAACGCCGCGACACCCGCAGCACTGGCATGGAAGGAGAGGATCTGCTTCCTTGCTTAACATTTTGTCACGGGGAATTTTTGTAAAGGCTCAGCCAAATATTGTGATTAAGTTTTCAACGCGGTCAAGACTTTGACCAATCTGCCTCTGTGCTACCCCGTTAGGCAGATCTCTTTTGCTATTTTTTTTTTCATTTATGAGCTTATTTGCTTGGTTTTGTACCTACATTATTAAAGATGGTATTTGACAGTTCTGGACAGCGCAGATGGGAGGAACTAACTCATGCTCCCTCTGCTGGCAATGCCTCCCAGCAAACGTGTAGGTCCTACTTTAAAAACACACAGGAACCCTATTGACAGTGAGAAGCCAAGGGCAACCGCAGGAGAACCAAACCCACGTGCCCTCAGAGCCCCAGCACCCACCCAGGTCTCCCGCACTGCAGCTTTGGGCACTACCCCAACACCAGAGCAGGACAGGAGGCACGAAGAGAGTAAGTGCACCCGGTCTGCACCGTCAGCAGGAACAGCAGCTGCTCCAAGACACCGCCGGCAGCAGAGACGGGCGAGAAACGGAGCTGCTCCACCACTGCTACGGCAACAAGTCTGTCCTACCATGAACATAAAGTCTCAGTCCTGCAACCACTTCAGCAACGCATCTTTGCACACGCACGACGTCTCAGAAGCTCAAAGCCATGCACATGAAGGTCTGCAGGATGCCGCACAGCTCTCGGGGCTTCCAGGGAAGCTGTTTCAAGTTCAAACACATTTTAGCCAGAGGTCAGAGAGTATGAACTTCTAGCTCTCCTTCCAGACACCTGCTAAGAGCATACACTTGCTTGTATGTCATATAATAAAGCAAGCAGTATGTAAAAAACAAAGCCTTTCCCCAGGTTTTATCATGCAATTTTATTTCAAGTTGGAAAACGGTGCAGAAATGCATTTATGGCATAGTACCCTGGCAGAAGACAGCAAGTCTTCTCCTTTTTTTTCCTAATAAAGTGTCCCTGACACAAATGGGCAGGTTTTTTTCTATCCACGTATGTCCACGTGGATCAAACCCCATCAAGTTACATCTCTCCACCCAGCCTTCTAAATCAGGAGCTGTAAATACAAAACTCCCTTTATAAGCCTTTCTATCAAAGCCTCTATAGAGCTCCCTGCGCGAGGTTCAAGGCTGTAGTTCCAGTTACATACACACACGCTCGCAAATACGATACTGCTTTCTAAGTTGCAAGAACAGATAAGCAGAAATGGGAGAAAAGAAACCAAGAGAAAGCAGGGTAGTATAAATCATCTACGCAGATCCATAATGTCCATCCTACTTAGCAACCAGGACAAAATACATCCGCAACCTTGTAAATTCTTACGTGTGTGCTCAACTCTGAGCACATTCAGTCCCACTGACTCCTGCGAAAGGACTCATGCTCCAAGTTTAGCACATGCACAAGTAGTTTCAAGATGAGGGTATGAAAAAAATCCTATTTAGCTTCTCTTTCAAGGGGAAAGAAAAAAATTCTTCAGACCCCACTCGCCCAAATGAGGGCCCTGCTTGGCTACAGCTGCTCTGAATCGGCTCTGATTCAATCTCCCAGCTTGCTCCTTGCGTTTCAGCTGCAGCAATGCCTTTTTAAAGCAAGCTCCTGGAAAAAAAGGGCCTCCCCTTTGCAGGAGGTGCTGGCCAGGGAGATGCTTGCACAGGATGGGCCCTAAATGAATGTGCTGCGAGGTAAAGTAAATGCTTGTTGATGCTGGAAGCGCTGGCATTGTTCTGTGGTCTGCGCAGGAAGAGCGAGAGGAGGAATGCTCTCCTATTGCAGGAAGCTGTTCCAGCCTCTTATCAGACATAAAGCTTCTGATTTCTTGCGGGGGAAGTACCAAATGTTTTTGAGGGGAAGAGCAAAGAAAAAGCAAAAAAAAAATCACATGCTTAGCTATAAAGGAAGCTGCCTAATGACATGAATGAAACTGAAGTCATGCTACGTGGAAGCAAGCTTGCTGTGCCGCCTAGCTCGGCAGCTACGAGCAAGGGCACGTCCCAGACTGTCGCCCTGCAAAGACCCGGAGAGGTGCAAGCCCCGAGCTCCTTCTCTCTGCCAAAACGGTGCCCGCTGCGAATTCAGTCTTTCTTGTCTCCAGAAAGCAACTTACTACTAATCAGCTTTGAATGCAGTGTCTGTGTCACCCTCCCCAGCTGCCAGGGACTATTTTGGGCTCTGCCTCCAGTTCAGATGCTGCTCTGTCGGGGGGCTGTTTTGCGATGTCCTTTCACGCGGTGCACCGCACCGATCCGGTCTTTTACTTAATTTGTAAAACTGATTCCTTGGCAGGAATTCAAGTTCTCCGTAGAGATGTTCCAAGTTTTATTAGCAATGAGCAAATTACTGGTGTCCTTGGGAAAGGTAAGGAAGTCAGAGTCTATGTTAATTGCCTTTTTTTTTTTTTTTTTCTAGAGGGTATCTCCCAAAGGATAACTCTAAGCCACATAGGATGGCTCTCTGGTTACATAAGTACCTGTATATATAATGTCTGTCATGGCTTATTGCATAGATATCTGCATAAGCTTCAGTTTTATGTATGTTCGCTATTTTATCAGACTTTGTGCTTTATTTGAGCCAAGCACTCTTTGTCTCCAGCCTGGTTTCTCCAGTTAGGTTATTAGGGGATTTATGGTTTCCATCTCTTATAGTTAAAAAGCAGAAAACACTTTGGAACCAGGTTGAAAAACAACAGTATCTAGAGCATTGCCTTTCTTCTTTAATAGGCTACTCTGTCAGCCCCGTGCTTGTTAAAGAGAGAAAAATCTGTGGGCATGCAGCGAAGGTCAATCTTGTGGTTTTTGAAAACATTTAATTAGTACGGTTAAGTACTGAGGTCTGCTTGGGAGTGAGCTTCTGCATTAACCATCAGCATCTTTCAGAGAAGCAAACCTGCAAGAGGGGACTGCGGGTTACGTCTACATCTCCACGTCCAAAACTTCACTGGTGGTCAAGCTTAGGATGAAAACTGTTGCAGCTTCCCTGTCCTGTTGCTAGCTCCAAAACCCGCGTGGGGTTTGGAAATCGGGCTCGGATCTCTGCACATCGCTAACAGCACAGAGTCGCAGCTGGACAGATCCTGGCCTTCCTGTGCAGGGGCTGGGGCGACCCGTTGCACCTTCAGGGACCCATCAGGGCTGCCAGAAGCCTTGTGCTGTGGCTTGTGCTTCTGCTGAGGCATTTTTGCTAAGTGCTGAGGCTCAGTGCTTAAACAAATCTACTTAAGACGGAGCTTTGCCCAAAGGGGTTTTGGCATTTTGATGATAGCATGTAAAGCCCCTGCCTTTTCCTTCATGATGCATCTAACTGGCAGAAGGGGGACAGCTGTTCTCAGCTCCTACGGATGTTTCGCTCCTTGAATAAAACTACAATAAATGTCCCGTATCTGTGCTTTAATCCCTGGGCAGCAGCAGGCATAAATGCCACGATCGCAGGCTGACAGTTCCTTTTTAAAAGGCCACAGCATCAGCTGTTTGAAAGAAGAAATCAATTCCAGTCCTTTCAAAGCCAAATTTGGGTTTTATTTCTTCATACTTTTGCAGCATCGGAGACCCTAATTGCAGGCAATGAAAGCAGCCCTAGGAAGAAAGGGCTGTGTTGAAATCAAAGCTGGAAAAGCGTGCCTCTAAATGGGTGCCGCTTGCCAGCGCCGGAGAAGCACCCCGGGAACAAGGAGCTGGTGCCAAGGGCAGCGCTAGGCGCTGCACAAACCCTCCGCGCAGAGCTGGTGCCAAAAGGACCTTCTCATCTCCTGTGCCCTGGTTTTTGAGTGAACGCTTCACCTCCGACGTGCAGGTACTTGTGCGAGCGTGCAAGTCTAGCGGGCTCGTACTGGGGCTCCCGTGTGTGCGAGATGCTGAGAGCTGGTGAGAGCAGACACAACGGAGCAAGTCCAGGGAAAGAAACCCACTGATCAATGCTGCGTTTCCCTTTAAAATTTTCTATCTCCTTTCATTTTCGACACTGGCTCTCTGGCAAGGTTTGTCTTTGCCAGGTGGGGACTTCCATTACTTGAGAGCTGTCAGAACAACAAAAGCGTTCTTTGAGGCATTTTCTATATCTGACCTTGAACTACTGCAGAAGCAATAAACGTTCTTAAGAGGAATGATAACATGGAGTGAAGCTGTGATTTTTATGTTGTAACTTGTTGCTTGAGTGTCAAATAAGCCCCGCTGAAAACACGTGAACGAGGAGCTTCAAGATCAGACCCCGCTGCAGGATGAAAATAAGCACAAAAGCATGTTGCCTGGGACTTCGACAGAAGAACAGCCAGATGATGCTCTCAGGCCATTTGGCACTGATAAGCACTGTTTCATCGAGTGCAATTACATATTTTTGTTTAGAAAAAGATTCTCCTTCAAAAGCAGCTACCAAGTCTATGCTGATTCAGCCTTCATTAAAGGCCTCTTACAGCAGACATGGCGAAGC
Source organism: Pelecanus crispus (assembly GCF_030463565.1). Lineage (NCBI taxonomy): Eukaryota > Metazoa > Chordata > Aves > Pelecaniformes > Pelecanidae > Pelecanus > Pelecanus crispus. Next base: position 26,661,545 of record NC_134654.1, on the reverse strand, counting down.
GTTGACTCCTGTACTTGTTTTCTATTGCTGCCTTATCTTTGGCATCTCATCTGCAATTTCTGCTGGTTTGGGGTGGGTTCTCCCCACCCCCAATGGCTTTTACTGAGTGCAGTAAAAGTGGATGCTGCCTGGGCTTCAGTTCTTCTAATAATTTTTGATCTGCTTAGGTGCAGGCTAGGAAAATCTAGCCTCGATTATAAAATTGCAAGCTAAGTAGGCTAACAAAACAGCAACAGCAAGAAACTGGATCAGCTCTGCTCAGTGAAGTTTTCCTGCTCAAATGGGGGGGTGGAATGCTTTCTCTTTGCAATCTTTCTTACCAATATGAAACTCTATCTCGGCTGCAGAGGCTGCTCCCTCCCGCTGTTTGCACAAAGCTCCTTGGGCTTCACCGCGCTCAGCTTTTTGCGGCAGCCTAATAAACCATGGCCATTGCTCCTACAGCAACTGTGGGGGGAAAGCAGCCTGAGCAGCTCCTGCCCCAAACCGCTCTCCTGATGGCACTCGGATGCTGCTCTCACCATGCTCGTGCAAATCCAGACCTTTACTCGACTATGGGATGCAAATCCAGAGCGATGCTCAGCTGCAGCTTTGCTAGCACCAGCAGACCAAGACGCACAAGTGGCTCCTTGGAGCTTCCATAAAGGGTGTTCAGCATCTGTTTGCGACATCTCCAAAGTAAGGATGACTCAGAAGTTCTTTAGCACCCCAGAGACTTTCATGGTGGGATGAACCCTCTGAAACATCAACTGGGTGTTTGGAATGTCTAGCTTAAAAGGAAGGCTAGCTTTAATTTTGGCTTTGAGACAAAAGCAAGCCCTACAAGCAAGAGTCTCAGGCTTCCCTTCTCCAAATTGCTTTTTACTGAGCCAGGATTATTGAGCAGAAGACGCTTTTTCCATTCACACTTGTCAACATGCAGAAAATTGTGGATTTGGAAGACAAAAGCAAAGGAAAAAAAAAAAAAAACAAACCTCAACAAAACTTTTCGCACAGTGAGTAGATATGGAAATTGCACTGAATGGCCTTCACCACTCTGCCACCACAGAGCACAATATCTAACGTGGCACAGCTCCAGGGTCCTAGATCTGCTTTCCTGCTAACGTTGCTCTAGCTGATAATGCTAATCTCTTAAACTATTCCCAGACAGGCCCTAAGGAAGGGAGCTAAGTAACTCTACAGGTAATGAAACTTTTTCTTTAATTATAGCTCTGGCCATGTCTAAAATTAAAAGAACAGTCCTGCAATTTATCTGGCCACCGGAGACTGACTCAACATTTTATATAATGACGCTGCTGGTGACCACGCTGCCAGCTCATACAATGCGCCCATCGTCCCCCAAAACGTGAGTGACCTCAGTGAGGGACACCCGTGTGCTCTGGTTTTTACCCCGTTCCCTTTCTCGGAATTACTTGTGCCACCCGCTGCCATGGGGAAGCTGGGCGCTGCCCGCGGGTGCTTCAGCTCCCTGGGAGATGCAGGGCTTTGCCGTCGGAGCGGGAGGAGACCTGTGGGCAGGCCGAGCATTAGAAATGCAAGTTCATGGGGTGAAGGCAGGGAAGCCCATGGGAAAAGCTTGGGAATCGTGGCCATGCCCAGTGATCAGGGTAACGGGCACCGCGGTCCTCCCAAGCGCGTTCGCAGAGGAGGGCTGCAAGTGTGTTCCCGCTCCCGTGCTACCAAAGCTCCCATGCTCTTTTTCTTTTTCCTTCTTTTGCCAATTTTAAAAAGGGATCGGAGCTTGTTTCAGATGCGTTGTTTTTAAATCCTTTTCTGAGAGGCTACTACAGGTGTTACGGCTCTTTTCAGCAAGAGAAAATGGCCAAGTGACACCAAATGCATGTATTGTTTGGGGGGGGAAAAAAAGCAACTTTTTAGTCATCTTGTGTATTTGCAACTGCAGTACACAGAATTTGCAAATCTGCCATGTGACTTTGAAGGTAATTGTGTTCCATTAATGCCAATACTCTTGGAGGAATGAAGTGTCTCATCTCTCTAAATTACTCCTGTGGTTTTAATTGAGTATCATTTGCCTCACCTTAGCAGCTTCTGGATGTGTCATGGGAGGGAATTCACCCCAAAGGAAGCTCCATTTTTTCTTTTGGTGACTAAAGTAACAAAGGAGCAATGCTCACTGCGGTAGTGAGAAACCTAAACATTTTTCAGCTGTGAGGAGAAAACCGATCTTTGCTCCCTTTTCCCTGCAACTTATCACTTTTATTGCTATAATTACTTCTATAGTTTGAGCTTTCAAATGGTTGTGTCCTCCCGCCCCTGCCGAGCAGCCCGCTGAGCACCGGGGAGCTGCTGCCCTGACCGGCACCTTGCCGGCTGTCACGCCGTGTCGGGACATGGGGACAGGGCACCCTGCAAATGCACTCCGGTTTCTGCACCCCCGGCGTCGCTGCCCGGGGCGGAGGGGGCGAGCGCTCCTTCCCTGCGCAGCGCAGCAGCGTGGCAAGCGAATGCCTCCCGGCTGCGATGCAGAGGGAGCAAAACGCAGCAACCGGAGGGGCTCAGCTGCGTAGAGCAGCGATTTGGCTGCTGTCAGACATCATTTCTAGCCTAATGCTTTCTACCCCAGGTAGTTGGTTTTCTTTTTTTTTTCCCCATGCTGGTTAATTCCTCCAGCACTGCATTGCATGAAACTTTTAAACCTCTTTATAAATGTCTGACCCCTCTTAACCCAAAGCAAGTACACGGGCACCTCCGTCACAAAAGCGGCGCAGCGGAGCGGGCGGCGCATGCAACAGGGTGAACGAGTAATTCGACATGGTATCCTGAAAAAAATTAAAAATAAATCAGCAACTTGAACGGAAACTGGCCGTGTTTTGCTGCTAGACTAGGCTTTGCAAGGCTTGCACCTCGCTGACCCTGCCACGGCTTTGCTCGCCGGGCTCTCGCCAAGCCTGCCCTTGCCAAGTGCCTGTGTCATGGGAGTGTGTTCACGGCAAGAAGCTGAGGTGGTGCTGACGAGGCAAGCTGCACATTGCACAACCAACGGGAGCCTCACGCTGCTTACAGGTTAATTTTATACTAGCAAAAGCCTGCCACCTACCTAGGATTTAAAAAAAAAAAAAAAAGCTACAATTTAGGCTTTACATCTGTTCCACTGAGACTTCTAGGTGGGGGGAAAAAAAAAAAAAAAGAGCATTTTACATAAAATGTAGTGTTTTGAATAGGTGCAGGGCCTTTGGTCAAAGTCCATAGGGTACGCGTTCAGCCAGCATCACGTGGGACGTGGTTCTCGTAATCTCGGTATCCCTTTTCAGCTAGAGCACAAAAAATTGTATTTGCAACGACCAAGTCAAAGAATTAGAGCAACGGACAGCAATCTTGAGTTAAATGTAGCTCAATTCAATATCCTATTTATGAATTTGTGCTCTAATGGGAACTGTTTCCCCTTCCTTTTTCTTATTTGAATGGAGAAATTGCGTATTTGCAGGTTGCTTCTCTGATGTAGGCTTCGCGAGTGAATAATTCCCCCATGACAATGAATTTGGAAGACTCTTGAATGTATCTGCTGTCACCAGAGTTCAGATTTATAGCCTCAAACTGTGTTTAGCTTGTAATTAATATGGACTTCCGCATTTTTTTTTTCTCTTCCAGAATAATATCCTATTAGTCATGACAGCCAAATGTGCCACATTTAGGCACCGATTCAACTTCTTCTGAACTACCATCCAGTCCCACTTGTCCGGAGCGGACCCCTCTCTGAAGGTGAGGAGCGGACTGCAGGGACCTGTGCTTGGGGAAAAAAAAAATCTTATTTTCTACAGATTGCTCCGTCCGACTAAAAATACCGCTTCGCAACTTAAAAGCGGCAATGAAGGTAGACACGAGCACGGGGTGAAACGCAGGAGTTTGCAGCCGGTGGCTTTCCGACTTGATCTGTATTTTGTTGACCGCAAAGTCTTACGGAGTCCGTCAGGGCACAGCTAACGCGGCTGAACGCTTGCAAGCGCGATGCTGGAAGCATCTGCTGGTTTTTGCGGTGGAAAGGGCCGGAATGAAACCGTTGCTTCCAAACTCCAGGGACGGTTTTATCTTCTGCAGCCCGTGCTACGGTCGGGCAGAAAGCAGATCACCTCCGCTTCTTCGCGGGGCACGGGCAGCGTCCGAGGAGCGGTTCTGCCCCCTTAACTAGGTGAGATTCCTTGCTGGGAATAAGTCTTATTGGAGAATAACCCTCCCAATCTCTGTCCCCCTGACAGGCAGCATTAAAAAGAATTAATCTCTGGCAAATTCTCACACCACCTCTGGAAATGATTCAGAGCAGGGAGAGGGCTCCAGAGCCCCGCAGCCGGCTGAAGCTCTACGCAGTATTTTAGAAAGCTGACGAGGAACCTCCCGTGCAACACGTGAAAGCTGATCCTGAAATGCAGATTATGCCCTCCCTTAATTCATCCTGAAGAGCGATACCTCTGGTGCAAACCCCGGAGCCGAAACCCCTTCCTGAGCAAAACTCCAGCCTGAACAGCTGAACTTGGAAAAGTTATCTGTGTCAGGAATTCAAGCTTCGACACTCGTATTGCAGAGCGTGAGATGGACGGAAAATGGATTCAAGAATGATGCCATTCATTGAGATCGTGTTTTGTGGGTTGGCTACTTGCATTTTCCCATTCTCCCGGTACTGAGGCGGCCGGCCGAGGCCAGCGCTGGCGAGCGTGGGGGCCAGGCGCACCCCGGGAGGGTGGGCTGCAGGGCCACCACCACGGGCCCCTGCCCGTCACCGGCTCCGCGGGGTCAGGCTTTCCCACCCCAGGCTTTTGGGGGATCCCCGGGAAGCGGCTGCTCCCCTACCCAGCCCCTGCCCCTCCACGGGACCCTCCTGCGAGCGGCAGCGTGCCCTGGGTATCATTTGAGTCAATTTTGCATTATCAAACTTCCTTGGCTCTTTCTATTGGAAACTTTTACAATCCTCTGCTTGGCTGGAAAAGATGACTGCAGCAAACCCAAATTAGGAATAAATTATACAACAACTTTACATTTTTCTTACAAAGGAAAACTGTGTGGCAAGAGCTGTGAAAGCACCTCCTTCCTATGTCCTCCCGGCGAGGCTCGTAGTAGAAGGCCACCGACTTCACAGATGTCTTTTTTTTAAAACGACAACAACAAAAAAAAGCCCCGGTCCCAGTTTGGGAACTGCTCTCCCACCGGCCCATGCACTGCCTCTCACCCCCCCAGCTCCCCAATACGTGCGAGGGCTGCAAAATGCAAGCAGAGGCAAGCTGCAGTTATCAAATGCGAACATTTAAAAGCAGCTCCCAAAAAAGCTGCATCTGTGTGGCCAGGCGCTGACATATGTGCATCTATTTTCACAATGAATGGCCGGAGCAACTCCCCCTTAAAACATCTCAGCCTGGTCTTGCAGGGACTATTTATTGCATTCCCACAGCATTTTTTTTTTTTTTTTTTTTTTTTGCAATATTAAATTCTTCACCTCCTCCCACCCCCCCCACCTCTTGCAGGACACAAGGCAGAGCCACTCCGGAATAATCAGCGAGTTAAAAAGCAAAGCTCAAGCTTTCCCCACCGCGCTGGCAAAAAAAAAAAAAAGATTAAAAAAAAAAAAAAAATCACTGTTGTCCCCTACCCCAATAGACCCCTCCCGCTCCATCCGAAGCGCTGAGCCCCTGCTCCTAAATGCTAAATAAAGCAGCCCTTCTGCATGCTCTCAGCGATCCGGCGTTGCAAAGCACCCGGCTGCCTCGGACCAAAAGTTACCAAATATTAAGGGGGGGGGGGGGGGGGGGGAGAAATCGGTGGAAAATGATCTCAGTCCTGGCACAAGAACAATACTTTCCCATGGAAACATAGGTATATATTTAATTCCTGGTAACTCCACTCAAGTTTCACCTTTCATCTCCTCCACGGACTTCTTGCAAAGTTTTCATTCCGTTTGGCACTTGAAATTAGCTGCAATTCGCACGCCTCGTGCCCATTTTGCATGCATATATACAGCAGCGAACGCATCTGCTCTTCAACACCCTTTATCGGTCCTGACTGTGCAAAAGGCAAAAAGGGCTCAGTAATCCCCGCAGAAGAATTCAAATAACGTCAACGCACAGCTGAACTGCAAGCCCTGCCTTACAGGAACTGTGTGTGTGAGTGTGTGTGTGGCTGCAAAAAGGCACATACTAAACAGGAAATGCAACTGAGCGCCAGTGAAAGCCTCAAACTTCAAAATGCAATTGCATCCCGAAAAAATGCATGCATGCACTCAGAAATGCATGCACGGCTTTTTGCATATTTGCAACGAACAGAAGTAGGAGCCTTACCTCTCGACTGAGACATTTTCCCCTTTGCTTTGATGGGGGAGGGGAAGCACAAAAGACTTTGCCTTGCCTCTCTTCTGGAGCTAGTTTTGCAACAAAGATGCAAACTGCAAGCGCTCAATCTTCATGCAACTGGAGTTTTCCTGGCGCGCTGCAGCAGCTCTCCTTGCAGCGGGGGGAGGGGGGGGGCGCGTGCAATTGCACACTTTGCAGGGCGGCTTGCAGAGCGGGGGGGTTTCCTTCCCCCCCCCCCTGCTTGCAGTGCTGGGGAAGGCTCTGCTGCACCTACATGATGGGCCAGGGCTGGCAGCTGAGCGCTCCAAACTTGGAGCTGGGCGCGCAGTGCGCAGGCGCGCTGCCCACGGCCGCGCGCGCGGCCGCCTGGGGGCTGTAGTCCCGCCGCTTCCTGCAGGGGGCGGGCGCGGCGCGGCGCGAGCCCCGCCGGAGCCTGCGCGGGGGGGGGCGGGGAAAGGGGGGAGCCCGCGGAGTTTGCGCGGGGGAAGGGGGGGGAGGTGGGAGCCTGCGGAGGCTGCGCGGGGGAAGGGGGGGGAGATGGGAGCCTGCGGAGTTTGCGCGGGGGAAGGGGGGGGAGATGGGAGCCCGCGGAGTTTGCGCGGGGAAGGGGGGAGGCGGGAGCCCGCGGAGTTTGCGCGGGGAAAGGGGGGGGGGAAGTGGGAGCCCGCGGAGTTTGCGCGGGGAAGGGGGGAGGCGGGAGCCCGCGGAGTTTGCGCGGGGAAAGGGGGGGGGAAGTGGGAGCCCGCGGAGTTTGCGCGGGGAAGGGGGGAGGCGGGAGCCCGCGGAGTTTGCGCGGGGAAAAGGGGGAGGTGGGAGCCTGCGCGGGGAAAGGGGGAGCCTGCGGAGTTTGCGCGGGGAAAGGGGGGAGGTGGGAGCCCGCGGAGTTTGCGCGGGGGAAGGGGGGGGAGGTGGGAGCCCGCGGAGTTTGCGCGGGGGAAGGGGGGGGGGAGGTGGGAGCCCGCGGAGTTTGCGCGGGGGAAGGGGGGGGAGGCGGGAGCCCGCGGAGTTTGCGCGGGGGAAGGGGGGGAGGCGGGAGCCCGCGGAGGCTGCGCGGGGGAAGGGGGGGGAGGTGGGAGCCCGCGGAGTTTGCGCGGGGGAAGGGGGGGGGGAGGTGGGAGCCCGCGGAGTTTGCGCGGGGAAGGGGGGAGGCGGGAGCCCGCGGAGTTTGCGCGGGGAAAAGGGGGAGGTGGGAGCCTGCGCGGGGAAAGGGGGAGCCTGCGGAGTTTGCGCGGGGAAAGGGGGGAGGTGGGAGCCCGCGGAGTTTGCGCGGGGAAAAGGGGGGGGGGGGATGGGAGCCTGCGGAGTTTGCGCGGGGAAACGGGGGGGGAGATGGGAGCCCGCGGAGTTTGCGCGGGGAAAAGGGGGGGGGGAGATGGGAGCCTGCGGAGGCTGCGCGGGGAAACGGGGGGGAGAGGTGGGAGCCCGCGGAGTTTGCGCGGGGGAAACGGGGGGGAGATGGGAGCCTGCGGAGTTTGCGCGGGGAAAGGGGGGAGGTGGGAGCCCGCGGAGTTTGCGCGGGGAAGGGGGGAGGCGGGAGCCCGCGGAGTTTGCGCGGGGAAGGGGGGGAAGTGGGAGCCCGCGGAGGCTGCGCGGGGAAAGGAGGGAGATGGGAGCCTGCGGAGTTTGCGCGGGGAAAGGGGGGAGGTGGGAGCCTGCGCGGGGAAAGGGGGAGCCCGCGGAGTTTGCGCGGGGAGGGAGGGGAGGGGAGCCCCCGGAGGCTGTGCGGGGAGGGGGGCGCGGAGGCTGCGCGGGGGGCGTGGGAGCCCGCGGAGGCTGCGCAGGGGGGAGGGAGGGAGAGAGGGGAGGGGGGTCCGCGGAGTTTGCGCGGGGAGCGGGGGGGGAAGCCCGCGGAGGCTGCGCGGGGAAGGGGGAGGGAGAGAAGGGAGGGGACTGGAGTCCGCGGAGCTTGCGCGGGGGGGGGGGGGGGTGATGTCCGCGGAGTTTGCGCGCGGAGGGAGGAGAGGGAGCCCACCGAGACTGTGCGGGGGGGGTGGGAGGTGGGGGTCCGCGGAGCTTGCGCGGGGGGGGGGGGGGGGGGGGGATGATGTCCGCGGGGTTTGCGCGGGGCGGGGGGGGGGGGGGGTGCACAAGGGCGTGCAAACAGCGAGAGCGCCGGGGGTGCAGGTGTTCCCGGCGCTGCGCACGTGCGGTTTTGGGGTGCAGTGCGCGGCGGTGCCCCGGCTTGGCGGTGGCTCACCTTTTTATTTATTTTTCCTTTTTTTCCCCCAAAAAAACTGCGGTGGCTGCGAGGGAGCAGACCCCTGCCTGCGCTCCTTCCTGCACCCTGCACCCCTGCCTGCGCCCCTGCCTGCACCCTGCCTGCGCCCCTGCCTGCACCCTGCACCCCCCCTGCCTGCGCCCCCCTGCCTGCGCCCCTTCCTGCACCCCGCACCCCCTTCCTGCGCCTTGCATCCCTTCCTGCACCCCCCTGCCTGCACCCTTCCTGCACCCTTCCTGCACCCTGCCTGCACCCTTCCTGCACCCCTGCCTGCACCCCCCTTCCTGCGCCCCTTCCTGCACCCCCCACCTGCACCCCCTTCCTGCGCCCCGCACCCCTTTCCTGCGCCCCTTCCTGCACCCCGCCTGCACCCCCCCGCCTGCACCCCCCTGCCTGCGCCCCGTGCAGCTCCTGGGTGCGCCGGGCGCGGTGCGGGAGGGGGCTGCGGGGTGCAGGGGGCACCCGCCCAGCGCGGCCCCGGCCCCGGCGGGACCCCAGGGCTCCGTGGGCACCCGGGAAAGATTCGGGGTCCTGGGCCGCGGCCGGAGGCGAGCGTGGCGGGGCGGCCACGGCACCGCGGGAGCGTGGAAGCGTTGCCTGCGGGGGTCCTCATGGCGGGGAAGCAAAAACGAGCGAGATCCGGGTGGGAAAACACGGTGGGAAGAGGGAAAAAGCCGCGCTCTGTTTCATCTCCGTTGGGTTTAGATCTTAAGGATCCCTCGGAGAGGAACCGGTCGCGTTTGCGCTCGGTTGACGCCGCGGGTGTTACGCGTTCTGCGTCGCGCGGCGGTGCCACGGCTCTTCGACGCCTTATATTAACATTAACAATTTCTTCATCTTTTTTTTTTTTTCCCTTTTCCCCTCGCAGGCAGGGCAGAAGAAATGAGTTTATTCCAAGTCGGAAACCCACTATTTTCCGAGGTGGTCGGCTCGGCCCCCGCGGGCTCACGGCGGTTTCCCGTACGAAGAGCCGTGGGGACGCGCGCGGTGACGTCCCCCGCCACGGCGATGCTGCCCGGCTCGCAAACGCAGCCGGAACGCTGGAGCGCGGCAGATGGGTGCCCCCTTCCGCACCCAGGACCCCCGCTTTGGGAAAAACCTCGAAGGAAAAGAAGAAGCTAGGCCTTCCCAAAGCAGCGCTTTGCGTGAAATAAATGGTTCGGTATAGGAACGCTGGAAGAATTAAATAAAAAAAAAAAAAAAATTAAGCGCTGGGAAACGCGCGCTTTAAAAACGTTTACAGCTAAGTTAGCGCCACGGCTGTTTGTGTACACCCCGGTGAAATATCGATGCCGAAGGTATAAAATCCGCTGGAAAAGTTGCACGGAGAGCGCGTCCGGGATTGGAAGCGGCGCTGCCGCTTCTGGCGTCCTTTCTCCTTGGGCTGGAAAACGTCCGGTGCAGGCGGTTTGTGGTGGGCTGGGTAGCGCTAGGTTAATGGTTGGGCTGGGTCATCTTAAAGGGATTTTCCGACCCCGACGATGCGACGGGTTTTATACGGCGTCCTCGCGCCGCTCGTTGCCCCGCCGAGCTTGCGCCGGGCTGGCGTTGCTCCGGATTTTGCCGTTTGCAGCTGCCAGGGCCGGCATCCGAGGGAGGCTGTAAGCCGCCGTTCGGGATCTGGTTGTGTAGCTTTTCCATGTCCGGCGGGATCGTTTGGGGTGAGGGAAGTACGCTGCTCTACGTGGTCCTTCCTGCCAAGCGTGCAGCTAGGGCGAATCCGTACAGCCGAGCAATAAATCCCCAAAATGAAAGGGTTACGGTGGAAATGCTGACAAGCCCTTAACCAGCACGTTACAAGTGGCAGCGTTACAAGTCGGTAGCTTTAAGCTAAATTAGCGGCGCGGGCAGCCTTCGAGGATTGCCGTGGCGTGCCGGCCGCGGCCCGGAGGCCCCGTCTCGCTAAAGATGTGCAGCGAGGCTGTGGCTTTTAATTCGCTTTTAATCTTTCTAACAAACTTTTGCCGGTCTAATTTGCGCGCAGGTGCAAAATGAGGGATGCTCCTTTGGTTTTGCATGAAGTTTCAGGAGGACCGTCGGAGGGGCATCTGTCGGGTGAGGACAAGAGCCCGGTTGTTTTCAGGCATTTTTTTCCTTTAGGGGATGGAGTCCTTGTTCGCGGTTTCCCGGCGCGCTGGCCATGTCCCTTGCTGTGTCCCGGGTGCCATCGGGTGCTCCGGGACGTCCCTGTTGCGTGCAGGAGCTGGGACAGCCCAGTAAAAAAAAAAAAAAAGCGTTGCGCTGCTGGCACCCAGCAAGCAGCACAACGTCAATTTTTGTTGGTTTTTGATGTTTTCCCTATTCCCCCTCCCCAAAGGCGTGCAGGGATCTGGGAACCTGCTGCAGCGCTGCCTGCCTCGGAATTGGGGCACCCTGCTACAGCGCCCTGCTACCGCCGAGGGGAATTTTCTCCTGGCTTTCAGGAGTTTGGGCTGAGCCTGGGACCGGAGGCTCGTCCGTCCGTCGCGCTGCCCAGCGGTTCGTGCACGGAGGGCTGGCGGGTCGCGGCAGGCTGCGGTGCGGCCAGGGCGAGGGCTGCAGCTTTCGCCGGCGCCCGCGGGACGCCCTGCCCTGCCCGAGCCGAGCGCGGAGGTCGGTGGCTGAGCCGGTGCCCGCGCGAGCGGGCTTGCACGGGCAGTGCGTCGCGTCGCGGTGCCGCGCACGGGTCACCGGCAGCTTTGAGTGCGGCGGTACCCAAAGACTCGATTATCTCTATTGCTCACGATTGCTCCAGCACAGCGCCCAGCCTTTAAGCTCCGTGTTTAGTTTCCCCTTGGCAGATCTTTTTACTTTTAAAGTCAAAATTCTGCAGACGATGTGACCAGATCCCTCGGTAGGATTCACCCTCCTCCTGTCCGGTAACGGGCTCAAGTCCCCTCTCTGCTGTTCGAACCATCTTCTCCGGCCAGCGGCGCTTCCAAGCTGCAGAAAAGGCCATTTGTCTTCTGAGGACTTGCTAAATAATTTTTTAAACTTGTGTCCTGGTTTCAGCTGGGATGGAGTTAATTTTCTTCCCAGTAGCAGGCACAGCGCTGTGGTTTGGATTTAGGATGAGAAGAACGTTGATAACACGCTGATGGTTTAGTTGTTGCTCAGCACTGCTTATGCCAGGCAAGGACTTTGCAGCTTCCCATGTTCTGCCGGGTGCACAAGGAGCTGGGAGGGGGCACAGCCAGGAGAGTTGATCCCAACTGCCCCAAGGGCCATTCCATACCATACGGCGTCATGGGCAGTATAGAAACTGGGGGGGTTGGCTGGGGAGCAGCGATCGCTGCTCGGGAACTGGCTGGGCATCGGTCGGCGGGTGGTGAGCAATTGCATTGGGCATCACTTGCTTTGGATATTATTCTTGTTATTATATTGTTACTATTATCATTACTATTTTACTTTATTTCAATGATTAAACTGTTCTTCTCTCAGCCCAGGAGTGTTTCTCACTCTCACTCCTCCGATTCTCTCCCCCATCCCAGCGGGGCAGGGGCAGCGAGCGATGGCTGCGTGGTGCTGAGCTGCTGCTGGGGCTGAACCACGACAACTTGAGTTGCCGGTTTTGTTTACAGTAAACCGCTTTGATTTGCCGCGCCGCAATTAGTTCACGAGAGCAGATGCTGAAGCAGAACAGAAAAATCTCTGCGGGGCGATGCGCAGAGGAACCAGCGAGCCTGTGTCTCCCAACGCATGTAGGTAAATTCCCTAGGGACGTTACTTTAATCATCTTGTGGCAGTAAGCAGTGCCATGCCCTGCGCATCCCTGTGCAAGGACTTTTTAGGAACTAAATTATCAAGTTAGGAGCGGCCGTGAAATTCAGCAGTGTTGCAGAGTGCCTGGGGAGAGAGCAGCTCCGAGGGAAGGGGGAATCCGTAGGGCTGAACGAAGAGATCTCATTTCTACGTCTGGCCATAACTGTTTCTCCAGTTCTTCCTGTCTGTATAAAGTCATTTGAATTTGATACGTGTTATGGTTTGTTTATTCCTCCTTCGAGCTTGCTCCCTCATTGCTAAGAAACGAATTTGCTGCAGAGAAATTGGATAAACACGCTGCGGTTTCAGGGACACTATTGAAAAATCTCCCCTCCACATTTGTAAACAGGAGATTTGCGCCGAAACACGTATTTGTTTTAGACACGGCTTCATTTCCACCGTTGGCTTTGATCGGGGCGCTTGGAAGGCGAGCCGTGTCATGTGGCAGCTTTGTCCAGTAAAAATACAATTAGAGGCTTCGGTTTCAGTGTTTGCGTGAACGATCGCTTGTGGATAATCTAGAGGCCAAAAATTAATCCCGGCGCTCTGTCCGCAAACGATGGCGAGCTGGAGCGGTGCAGCTTCTCAGAATCGTCCTGCTTCGCTCTTGCATGAGCGTTGTCAGAGGGTTTTTTTATGTATTTCAATTTCTTACACCTCGGTGGGGAGGGATATGTTTTCCCCTGGTTCACATCCCTTCGCTAAGAACTGCTTAGAAAATTCAGATGCTGCTCTTGTGTGGTTTATAACAGTTATAAGCATAGATGGTGTGAAACAGAAGCGAAACTGGTGTCCAAAACACCTCTGGTAGATCCAAAACACCTTTGGTACACCACGTACATCCTTGAACACGAAGACCAGGTTCGTGGGCTCAAAATCACGGTTTTCCCGGCGTGTCGCGCGGTGTGAAGGTGCCGTAGCTATTGCTCTGAAGCTGTTGTGTGTTTTGGATGACAACCCTGTGCAGGGACGGACGGAAGTCATGGTGCCTGGCAAGTGGGATCTTCCAAAAGCAATACACTTGGCAAAGGAAAGCAAGCGGAGCAGAGGAGCTAGGTCAGCCAGCTTCCATGGAGCGGGAGATGGGACGGGCTCCAGCAGCACCTCTGCAGAAGGACCCAGTGGCTATTCCAGTTTCCTTTGGTTCCGCTTCACGTTTTTGTTGGATTATCAGCTTCCAGCCATCGCCTCCCTTCATGGGAATGGGAGCTGTGGAGAAGGAAGGATACGGCGGGGCAAGCGCAGGGAGGGTTTGGCTTGGTTTGTCCTGTGAGAGCGCGTAGCGATGGCTTTTAGAGACAACAAGCAAGACAATGATTTTTTTTTTTTAAGTGTGATCTTCTTGGACAGTATCCCATGAAATTTCCCATCATTTTTTAGCTGAGGTAGCAGTCAGCCCCCGTAGAGAAGCAGAGGTGATTGCACGGGGACAGGCGAATGCCAGCCATTTCCCCAATGCTCCCGGCGTGCGGTGGTCTCGCACCACCAAGCTGAAAATGAAAAATAGCGGGAATAAGCGCACTAAGGGCTCTGCCTGCTACGGGGCAGGCAGGCAAGGCGGGGCTCTTTGCTACAGAAGATGAAGAAACCTGTAGGAAGTTCTCCAAGACAAAAGGAAGCAGCTGGGAAAAGGGATGCTTCCAAGGGGATGCCTGGGGAAGGAGCTTGAAGAAAAGCCAAAGCAAACAGCGGGTGCAGGTGCTGAGCAGGAGAATACGGCTCGAGGAGAGAGCAGGTGAGGAGCGATGAGCCGTCCTGAGCATGAGCCGCTTACGGGAGCAGAGACCACTGCTCTTCACCGGCCTGAATGGTGCCGAGCGATATCCTGCATTCCGTTGTTCCCCGGTTTAAAGGGAATCGCCGCCTGCGAGCCTTTAAAGCCAAACACGGTCCCTGAGAGCTCAGCCACGTTTTACCTTTTGTCTGAATTTCCTCCGTCTCCTTCTCCTCAAGCGTTTTCTCTCGCAGCCGTTAGTTCGGAGCACGTTTTTCCACCTCACATCCCGAGTAGGTGGATGAAAAGCCCAGGGGGACGTTGCAGTTGGCAGAAGTTAAACAAACGGCGCTGCCCCGCTGCACGCGGGGTGGGATAACTGGCAAAGTCTCTCTTTTGCGGCTTTAGCCAGATAGCTGGGGAATTCAGAGAGGAGAAAATGACCCAAGAAGTACACGCAGCTCATAAAAGCGGCAGAGGCCAATAAAAAAAACCTTCTCACAACTTAGTAACCTGAGTAATAATAAGGTCTTAGAGCCAGCAGGGTAATGATGGGTTGAGCACGCTCTTTCCAGGAGGGGCGAGGGTGATGCTAGCGGCTGTTAACCTAAAGAAGAGGGACAGAGATGGAGGTGGAGAGCCTTGACATGCAAGAGCCAGATAGGATTTTTTAATTTTTTTTCAGCAAACAAGAGGCTAACGCACAGATGAACTAAAGCAGCCCCATACCTCTGGAAATCATTTACTTGGGGGCTAGGGGAAAAGGTGTTTTTATATGGCGTACGTTACATTGCATGTCCCTCCTTCTGAGACTTGCAGTCATGCTCTTGCTGATGTTTTTGTCCCTTGTAAAAAAGCCTGAAATTTTACCAAATGCAGTTTACGTGGTCACCTTTTTGCTGCGTTGCTGTACATGCCCATGCTCGAGACATGCCCTAGCTGGCATGGTGGAAGCAGAGCTAAGCGTTGTGGCTGCTTTTTCCTTGGCTGCTGGTGTGGGTTTTGATGCTACAAATATTGCTTGCTTTTTTGCTGTTTGGATTTCCTCCTATCTGTACTCCCTGCGTATATATATAATGTATATATAGGTTCTCTGTTTACTTTGATGAAGTAATGGACCCAAATGCACCCTCTGGGCACGGTGTGAGCACTTAGTTCAGTCTTCAGTCCCAGACCTTTTGTGCTTTGCTGGATTTGCGGCGCTGGTTCTGGGTCCTTCCCCCGCCGCCGTGTGCATCCCCAGCCTGACGCCGTGCCGCAGGCTCCGTGCTCGCAGCCCTGCGACCGCTCAGCCCTGCCGGGGGGGAGTTGGATGCTTAAATACCTTTTGGGGTCACATCCACCCCCTTCAGTCTCCGTGGCGGTCAAGTGTGCAGGTCGCTCGCCGGGCATCGTTTGAATGCCCAGCGGTGCAGGTTGGCTTCATCTTGAGGCCAGGAGCAGCAAAGCAAATCCAGGCTCTCCTAAATTCTGCCCACCCAGCAATATCTGAGCCTTTTCATAAGGCTGGCTAAAGCACCGCACCCCCCGCGCCGAGAGCATTTTAAATCATAGAGTCACGGAGGTTGGAAAAGGCCTTTAAGATCATCAAATGAGCCCGTCGAGGTTCCTTTAATATCAGGGTGACTTTCAGCTGCTTTCAAGGGCAGCCAGCCCCTCTTCGGGGAATGGTTCTCCCTCCGTCCCGGGCAGGCAGAGGTGGGGACAGGACGGCGACGAGCGGGAGCTGGAGCCAGCAGCCCCGCGGCAGCGCCCGGTGACAGCGGCAGGGTTGCTTTTAGAATCATCGAATCGTTTAGGTTGGAAAAGCCCTTTAAGATCATCCAGTCCAACCATTAACCTAACACTACCAAGTCTACTCTAAGCCAATCAAGGGTAGACTAGACTAAACCATGTCCCCAAGTGCCACATCTCCCCGTTTTTTGAACACTTCCAGGGATGGGGACTCCACCACCTCTCTGGGCAGCCTGTTCCAATTCTTGACCACCCTTTCCGTAAAGAAATTTTTCCTAATTTCCAACCTAAACCTCCCCTGGCGCAGCGTAAGCCCGGGTGTAGATGTAGGCACAACCTTCGGCCCGGTGGAGGACGGTCCCTGCGAGTCACCTGCCCCGCATCCCTCGCGCCCTGGCTTACATAGCCATTTAGGTTGGGTTGGTTCTTTTTTTTCCCCACCCTGTGGCACTGCTCTGTACTTTAGACTTTGTTTCTCACTGTTTTTCCCCGACTCCTTCATTCCACCGATTTGATTTTTTTTTTTTTTTTTTTCAGCCGAATGAGTTGCAGGCTCATTCAACAACACAATTAAGGGCTCAACCATAAACCTCTCGTCGCTCTGGATTCCCCCCTCCCCGGGATGCAGAGCCGTGTCTGCAGATGCTCCAGCGCGGGGGCTTTCTCCGGGAGCACGGCTGCAGCGGGGGTCCCGTGTCCCGTGGGGAGCTGAGCATCGGGGGGGTCCGAGGGCTTCCTGCGGGCTCCTCGCTGCCAGCCTAGAGCTGCTGTAAGCTCCCCGGGGTAGGGACGGTCTTTATCACCCGGTGCATACAACCACCACCACGCGAGTGTTTTTGCCAGGGTGGTTTATTAAACCTTTATTATATTTCTGTAGCTCCCTGGGTAATGCGATCTGGAGTTACCTACTGGAGCCGGTTTTCTTTGTGAATACATCTGAAGAGTTTGTCGGAAGCCTGCGGTAGTCTTTTGCGCTCCCATTTAACGTGCTACAAATTTGGATGGCTCGGGGTAAACATCGGCATCGGGGGGGCTTGGGCAGGCGCCGAAGGTGGAGGAGAGCCCCGTGTTGCTTTGCGGGGGGCTTCGCCTCTGCACAGCAGCTCTGTCGGCAAAGCCCTGCCTCGGGTGATTTTTTTGGGGTAGGGATGCAACGCTACGCAATGTCCCAGCCAGCCTGGGGTATGGTAGGGGACCACCTGGAAACTCCCAGTGTGGAGGGTGCAAGGCAAGGAGAAGCCCAAATATTCAGGGCTAGAAGCTGACGCCTTACGGGCAGCCAGGGAGAGGAAAGAGGAGGAGGAATCCACTGCAAAAATGTTCTCAAACATGGTTGAATGAGGTTGAGCAGCTCCAAAAGTGAGATTCTGAGAAAAGCAGTGCTAAATAAGGACAGGTAGCGGCTTCTGTCTGAAGGGATATTTTTATTGGGCCGGCAGCAGGAAGCATAATTTTCTTTAAATGACATGTATATCTAGAGTATGCTGTAACACAAAGCCAGCCAGCGCGGCGCTTTTTTAAAGAGGGAAATTATATTTCATAATCCGTACAGCAAAATACCCTGGGAAGGGAACACAGCTGGTGGTGGGCAAGTGTTTCACAGCCGCTGGATGCTGCCACACGTGACGGCAGCGCTGATGAAAAATTTGTTTTCTGCCATGTCCCCATCAGCGACGGGGCACATTTACCCTCTCCGTACCGTGCCGATTTAAAATAGGCGTTTTGGTTCTTTTTTTCTACAGACACGAGGTATCATTCATGGCCAGGATGAATATATGTTTGTACTGACGTGGCTGTAATTACAGTATTCTCCACGCATTGCGTACGTTGTGTATATTGTCCTTGTACCTCTGGCACTGCTGCTGTTAAGCGTCTGTTGATGCTTCAGTTAGAAAAGTTGGGGTTTTTTCGGAGGTTTCTAACTTCCCATAAAAGTCAATTCTGGGCTGAAACTCTCCGTGCCAACTCTTAGGCCAAGATTGAAATTTCTTTTATGAATATTTTATTTTGAGCCAGCTCGAATGTTGTTATAGAAAGTGGATAAGGGCGCAGAGTAAAATTTGTCTCACATGCGATGAGCAAACCTGACTTCGGAAGAACTTGCATTTTGCATAACTATTTCTAGAGGTGCAAAACGCTGCCGTTCTCAGCAGCGGTTTTAACCCCTTGTCTTTCTACGCAGGCATAAGTGGCTATTGGCGTTGGTCTGTGCTTGATAATCCTGCCTGCTCTTTGAGTATCAGGCAAGTTTTTGGTGGCAACGAGCTCGTGGCTTTGGCAGTGGCAGAGCAGCCTTCTCTGCTGGGTGCAGCTGCAGCCTTTGGGCAGTTAATGCTGAAGGAAGTTGGGTTTTTGCACGGTTTATTTTAGTCTCCTTCTAGCTCACAGAAGGAGACAGGCCTCTAAATTAGGTGTTCTGCATTACTGTCGATGGGCTTCCCTGGCAGAGGATCTGGGCTCTAGCGTTAGACGATGCAAATGCGTCGTCTATATACAGGTTTATTGATGCAAACGTATCATTTCCAGTAAATGTGGAGTGTATCTCCTCTTTAAAGCCTCTTCTCTCTTCTTATAAGCCATGGCCTCTGCTCCGGAGGGTGGAATAATTGCTTACAGACAAGACTACCTGATTTCTGAGAATGAGTTTAACCACTGGTGGCGACTTGTCTGATTAATTAAACCTAAAAAAAACCGCCCAGCCAACCTGGTGTTTTTTAAAAGCTTTATTTTGTTTTGATCTGGATGAAACCCCAGCAGGCGAGGCGAGCTGGGAAGCAGCAGCAGCGGTTCCTGCTTGCTTTGTGCTGCGCCGGGTACCCCTGATGCTCCTAATGATGGACCGTGGCTGCGCGCTGCTCGCAGCCGGACAAAACTCACCGGAATGAAAACAGGCACAAGAACGTTACTGTGGTTTCGTTCTCCCCGCCTGAGCTCTGCTGAAGTGCTGGACACCTGGAGACCCAAATAGAAGCGGGGCACAATGAGGAACTTGGGTTTTCGCCTGTAATTTGGTTCTGCCCTGCACAGTCTCCAAGAACGATCCCTCGAAGAAAGAAGAGTTCAAAAAACAGGTAGACGTGGCATTTGGGACATGGTTTAGTGGGCATGGGGGTGTTGGGTTGATGGTTGGACTGATGATCTTAGAGGTCCTTTCCAACCGTAATGATTCCTAGTTTTTACTTTGATTAAAAAATAATCCAGCCACCAAGCCAGGAAACATGAAATTGCTACTCTGCCCTTAACTGGTTTAGTGGTGGACTTGGTAGCGTTGGGTTAATGGTTGGACTGGATGATCTGAAAAGGCTTTTCCAACCTAAACAATTCGATGATTCTATTCTATGATTCTTCAACGCAGAGCCTCCGCAGCGAGAAGGCAGGCTGCTGGCACGAGGCAGAAAATCTGGTGCTTACGCTCGGCTTCAACAGGATCGTGGCCTCGGAGGATTTGCAGGCGCTGGTTTGGGTGCAGGAGGAGCCCTGTGTCGGGTGAGAACATCTGTGCCCTCTGACGGCGTGACCGGAACATCTATGATTTACAGTATAAAAGCTGTTTCTTTTTTTATTTCCGCTTTCTGGAAAGCGAAGGTACTCTTAGATGCAGAGTAGGGAGGAAGGAAGAGCGTGCCAAGGACACGCAGCGCAAGTAGCCCTTAGGTTGCGGTCGCTCGGTCTCCCGTGCGACAGCGACGTCTCCGAGGTCAGGAGAGCATCTGCAAGCAGAGAAAAGGCACAACCAGCGCGCGAGCCAGCTGTTTGCAGCAGAAAAATGGATCTAAACAGTAAAAAGAAATGGCCAGGAGCGGGACTCGAGGCAGTTAATAAGCAGATGGTAAATCCAAAGGAAAATGTAAAATATTTTGGTTTTATTTGTATTTGAATCTGAACAATTTATGTGGCTGGCCTCTGGTTCTCAAAGGGCTCTGCAAAGCTTTGATGAAAAGAGAAACAGTGAAAGAGCAGCTGCTTACCTGAAGCTTCTGCATCGTTGGACAAAACCATTTCAGCATTCCTGGGCTTTTTGCAAACTCCCTGCTGAGCAGCAAGAGCCGTCGGAGCGGGCGCACTTTCCAGCTGCAACATAAGAGCCGTAGGGGACAGAAGGGCCACCTCCACCAAACTGAAACTGGAGAATAATGCTCCAGCTCTGGCCGTTTCTTTGTTACCTCCATACTGAACTCGTTCTCCCCTCTCAACACAGCACAAGAAAGGATGGGCAGAACCTCTGATATTTGATTGCAAGAAATGGAGCCGGCTCTGATGTAGGCATCTGCCTCTTGCTCTGTTCCACGTCCAGCGTAGGAGCTTTTGCACGGTCCCTTCACCGGCAGGATGAGCAGGGATGCTACCAAAGAATTTGCAATTTTAATGTGCTTTTTTTTTTTTTTTTTTTTTTTTTACATTAAAGGCTGAGTCACCACCTACTTAAAGAAAGGAAATTCGGTTACTTCGTGTTTCCTTTCTGAAGCACGATAGATTAGTGCACAAACTGCCCTCTCCATAATATCCTGTGCACTGAATTCCTTAGGTGAGCGCCTGCGCACAACTTTCTTTTTGAAGGATGTCCTTACGGAAGCATTTCTTTGAAAAAGAAAGTGGAAGAAATGGCCGTCCACAGTCTGGCAGGGAAGAAGCGCCTTTCTGCACGTGCCGCTGTGGCTTCAGAGCTCCCGATGAGATGCAGGGAGTCCATCAGCCCAAAGGGATGAGAGCTGGGAAAAATTCCCACTGCTTCGGCATGAGCCGTCAGTCATCTGGGTACAAAAAAACAAACTGGAGGCTTGCTAGCATAAGCACCAGCAAAATACGGAGTTCAAATGTTCAAGATTTCTTTGAAGTTTCGAATTCTATATTCCAAACTCAAGCTCTGCTTAGCTGCCTACGCGGAGCAGAAAGAGCGTGCGAAGGAGAGCTGGGGAGCCGGGACAAGGCTGGCACCAGCGTTGCCTCCATACGCGTCGGGTGCCTGGAAACCCAAGAGACCGCTGGCGCGACGACACGACGCTGGGGCTGCCCTACGGCTGAGGGACATCTTGGGCCACCTGGAACCAAAGTCCCCAGCCCGCATCGCCGGCAGCCACTCCGGGCTGGTTGGACTGGGACCGTCACATCACCGCATTGATCTCCAAGTACCCCGTTTTCCCCCTGTTTTTAAGAGAGTTTCAACTCAGACTTAATGTTCCTGCGTGCTTTGTTATTTTACCTTTTGTCATCAAACTCAGGTAACTTAGTGTGAGCCACAACTTTCAACCACCGCGTGTTTATGCTGAACTCCGGAGCAGCTGGGAGAAACATCCCAAACTTCCAAATAAATGTGTGAACGTTGCAGTGTGTGTTGCCGGGTGCCCGGCTGGTTTGTTACTGGCGTTGATGCTGATGGAGAGAGCCCCGCAGCAGCCGTGGAAGCCTCACCATTGTCAGCAGAAAACAGTTTCCGTAAAGAAAATCGGATCGCCTGTACCTACCAAACCTTCGTTCAACCGTTCACGCAGCGTTGTTGCATGCGGTGCCGCTACCTCGGTGGAGTTGCTTAGATCTTTATTCCAGTTAAAGACATGAAATTGCTCTTTTGTCTTCCAAGTTCTTTGCTCAGAAGTGTTAAGTTGGAGAGGTTGCTGGTGCCCACTGCTTGTGATAAGCAGCGCCCATCCCCACCTCAGCCGCAGACTCCTTTTGGCCTTGAACAAATTGCAGCGCCCTTGGCTTTTCGTATCTATAAATGGAGATTACGTTTAAGGCACCTGAGCGTACGGGGCTGCTGTAAAAATTAATTAGGTAATGGTTTTAGTGTGCTTTGAAGATGAAAAGCGTTGCAGTGCGTTAGGTGATACTCTCCGGAGGTTCTCTCCCCGTTGGGCGGGTTGGTTTTGACTCCCGTGCTGGTGCTGCCGCGCGTGTGCTCGGTGGCTCTGCGGCCGGTACCACGGGCGTCTCACCCATCTGAGAGGAAAATGTGGTTTAGGTGATGTTCTCTCCCCATACGACACAGCGCAAAGGTTTGGAGCGCCCGCCTGCGGAACCGCTCCCATGCTCCGTGCAGACCGTTCGCGCCTCCGTGCTCCGAGCTGTGCTAGGGCGGGTGATTGCCGCAGCGCCCAAGCTCTGAGCTCTGCCCTGGAAGGACAGGGCTGGCGGTGAGCGGAGGCGTGCGCCTGTTGAGGAGAGGTGCTTGTGCTAAAATACCCGCCACTGCAAGGAGCCCAACACTTTGCAGGCAGAACGTGAATATGAGTAGTTGAAACTCTTGAAGTATAAACAAAGACCACAACAAACATCAAAGTGACCAGAAGAATTCAGCCCCAGGCGGGCTTTTATTCTATTTAATGCTCGATGGATGAGGATAAGATGTTTTGGTTTTTTTTTTTTTACTGAAGCTCAAGTTATGCCATTGTATTTACTCAGTATTTACTAGGCAAAACTAAAGGGCATTATTTAATTAGAGTACTTGTATCTAATGCTCTTTGTTAAGTTGGAAACTAATGAAGAAGAGAAAGTTTCCAGTTAAAGCAAGCCTTTCTGACGGCTTTTTCGTTTTTCCCTAAAGGAAGTGCTAGCATAAAGATCGTGTGGGATTTGATCATTTTCTGTACGTGAGGAATCCAAAGAAGCCTGGACCCCAATGCTGCTGGGCCGCGCTGCTCTCGGGGGACACTTGGTGGAAGCAGCTTCCTCCCCAAAACCTCCTCCCCAGGACCTCCCTCCTCCCCAAGACCTCCTCCCCAGGACCTCCCTCCTCCCCAAGACCTCCTCCCCAGGACCTCCCTCCTCCCCAGGACCTCCCTCCTCCCCAAGACCTCCTCCCCAAGACCTCCCTCCTCCCCAAGACCTTCTCCCCAGGACCTCCCTCCTCCCCAAGACCTCCTCCCCAAGACCTCCTCCCCAGGACCTCCCTCCTCCCCAGGACCTCCTCCCCAGGACCTCCCTCCTCCCCAAGACCTCCTCCCCAGGACCTCCCTCCTCCCCAAGACCTCCTCCCCAAGACCTCCTCCCCAGGACCTCCCTCCTCCCCAGGACCTCCTCCCCAGGACCTCCCTCCTCCCCAAGACCTCCTCCCCAGGACCTCCCTCCTCCCCAGGACCTCCTCCCCAGGACCTCCCTCCTCCCCAAGACCTCCTCCCCAGGACCTCCCTCCTCCCCAGGACCTCCTCCCCAGGACCTCCCTCCTCCCCAAGACCTCCTCCCCAGGACCTCCCTCCTCCCCAGGACCTCCCTCCTCCCCAGGACCTCCTCCCCAAGACCTTCTCCCCAAGACCTCCCTCCTCCCCAAGACCTTCTCACCAGGACCTCCCTCCTCCCCAAGACCTCCTCCCCAAGACCTCCCTCCTCCCCAGGACCTCCCTCCTCCCCAAGACCTCCTCCCCAGGACCTCCCTCCTCCCCAAGACCTGCTCCCCAAGACCTCCCTCCTCCCCAGGACCTCCTCCTCAAGACCTTCTCCCCAGGACCTCCCTCCTCCCCAAGACCTCCTCCCCAGGACCTCCCTCCTCCCCAGGACCTCCTCCCCAGGACCTCCCTCCTCC
The DNA here is from genome assembly GCF_030463565.1 of Pelecanus crispus. Classification (NCBI taxonomy): domain Eukaryota; kingdom Metazoa; phylum Chordata; class Aves; order Pelecaniformes; family Pelecanidae; genus Pelecanus; species Pelecanus crispus. The sequence goes on along the minus strand of NC_134654.1, from coordinate 26,638,329 downwards.
CCAAGACCTCCTCCCCAGGACCTCCCTCCTCCCCAGGACCTCCCTCCTCCCCAGGACCTCCTCCCCAAGACCTTCTCCCCAAGACCTCCCTCCTCCCCAAGACCTTCTCACCAGGACCTCCCTCCTCCCCAAGACCTCCTCCCCAAGACCTCCCTCCTCCCCAGGACCTCCCTCCTCCCCAGGACCTCCCTCCTCCCCAAGACCTCCTCCCCAGGACCTCCCTCCTCCCCAAGACCTGCTCCCCAAGACCTCCCTCCTCCCCAGGACCTCCTCCTCAAGACCTTCTCCCCAGGACCTCCCTCCTCCCCAAGACCTCCTCCCCAGGACCTCCCTCCTCCCCAGGACCTCCCTCCTCCCCAAGACCTCCTCCCCAAGACCTTCTCCCCAGGACCTCCCTCCTCCCCAAGACCTCCTCCCCAAGACCTTCTCCCCAAGACCTCCCTCCTCCCCAAGACCTCCCTCCTCCCCAAGACCTTCTCCCCAGGACCTCCCTCCTCCCCAGGACCTCCCTCCTCCCCAAGACCTCCTCTCCAAAACCTCTTCCCCAAAACCTCCCTCCTCCCCAAAACCTCCTCCCCAAAACCTCGCCGTGCCAGCCCTTGGGATTTTGCTGCTCTGGGGCTGCAGCGAGGGGTGCCGGTGCCTAACGAGGGCCCTGGGACCAGGGCAGGGGCTTGAGCCCTGGCTATTCCCAGTCATCGCTGCAGGTGAAGGTGTGAGTGCAACAGCTTCTGCGTGGCCGTGATACCTACTCGTGTACCCCGTGCTTTCCACTCGGTGCCGTGCTTTGAGCCCCCTTTTTTTCTTCCCAGATGAGGACGCAGCCTCCTGATCTCAGTTTCCCAAGTGAAAACGTTGAGTCCCTGCTCTCGTTACAGAGCTGCGCTTCAGCGCAGGCGTGCACGCTGCTCATGCGGCTCCTCAGGTGCGCAAAACCAGCTCGGGGAAGGCTTTTCAAACACCGCCCCGTCAAACTGCCGCGCTCCTCTGCAGGAAGCCGCGCGGTCGGTCCTCGGCGGAGCTCAAGGAGCCGCACGGTTTCTTCGGAGCGGCGCGGTTTCTTCCCGAGCGCGCTCGCAGCGTCTCTGCTGCAGGGCTCCCGATGCTCGGTGACGCCTCTGGATTTCATTTTCAGCTCAGCCTTTCCCGGCAACTTGCGGGAGGCATTGAGAAAAACGAGCACGTCGGATTGCGCTCGCGGGGCCGGGAACGGGATAATTAAGATCGCGGTGTTTCTGATCGCGTTCCACTTGTCAGCAAAAGGCCGGTCGTGGGCTAAGGCGAAGGGCTTGTCCGGAGGGTGCCGGGAGCGCTCGGTGGGAAGCATCGCTCCCCGTCGAGCTGCTGAGGTAGGGGAGCAGCCCCCGTAAACGACGGGAATGCAGCGTTTGCATTCCAGGCGGCGTTTTCGACGCTTTTAATTCTATTCCGAGGAAGGCAATAAAATCCCCGCGACCTTGCGGCCGCAGGTGGGAACCGGCAGCACGGGGTGTGCGGAGGCGGCTCCCACCCGACCATAAACCCCCGGGGTGTATTTGCAACCCCTCTTCTCCCTGGGAGGTGGGGGGGGGGGGTCCCCGGGATCTGGGGAGGTGGGTGGGGGTCTCCCTGCGATTGGGGGGGTCCCCGGGATTTGGGGAGGTGGGTGGGGGTGTCCCCGGGATTTGGGGGGGGGGTCCCCGGGATTTGGGGAGGTGGGTGGGGGTGTCCCCGGGATTTGGGGGGGGGTCCCCGGGATTTTGGGAGGTGGGTGGGGGTGTCCCCGGGATTTGGGGGGGGGGTGTCCTGGGATTTGGGGGGGGTCCTGGGATTGGGGGGGCAGGTGTCCCCGGGACTGGGGCGGGTCCCAGGATTTTGGGTGGGGGGTGTCCCCGGGATTTGGGTGGGGGCCCGGGATTGGGGGGGGTGTCCCCAGGACTACGGGGGGTGTCCCTGGGATTTGGGTGGGGGTGTCCCGGGATTGGGGGGGGTGGGTGGGTGGTGTCCCCGGGATTTGGGGGGGGTGTTCCGGGATTGGGGGGGGGGGTGTCCCCGGGATTTGGGGGGGGTGTTCCGGGATTGGGGGGGGGTGTCCCGGGATTGGGGGAGGTGGGTGGGGGGTGTCCCGGGATTGGGGGGGGTGTCCCCGGGATTTGGGGGGGGGGGGTGTCCCCGGGATTGGGGGGGGTGTCCCGGGATTGCGGGGGTGTCCCCGGGATTTGGGGAGGTGGGTGGGGGGTGTCCCGGGATTGAGGGGGTGTCCCCGGGATTTGGGGGGCGGTGCCCCGGGATTGCGGGGGTGTCCCCGGGATTTGGGGGGGGGGGGGGTCCCCGGTGCTGCGGCCCCGCCCGGGCCCGGCTGCTCTGGGGGGGCGGTGGGCAGCCCCGCTCCGCCCCGGGCCGGTGCTGGGGGCGGTGGGGCCCGGCCGCTCGCCCTGCGGGAAGCGGAGCGGGGCCGGGGCCGGTGGGGGCCGGGGCCGGTGGGGGCCGGGGCCGGTGGGGGCCGGGGCCGGTGGGGGCCGGGGCGGGGGCTCCCCCGGCCGCTCGCCGCTGCGGATGGAGGCGCAGGCCCGCCCCCCCCCGAGGTGTAGAACGGGAAGGGGAAGGGAAGGAGAGGAAGAGGAGGGGTTTGCTGTACCTGCGGGCGCGTCACGGCCCTGGAGCGGGCGCGGGGCGTTCTGTCGCGATGGCTGTTGGCGTGTCGTGGCTGGGCGCGAGACGGTGAGGAACCGGCGTTTGAAGGGGCTGGGGCGGGGGCAAGGAAAAAAATTTAAAAATTTAAAAAAGGGAGGGATGGAAACGCGAAGGGGTCCCGTGGGATCCTTCCCCCCCCCCCCCCCCCCGCCCCCTCCCCGCGCCGCGGTCAGCGCCCGGCGGGGTCCCCGCAGCGGGGGGTGCGGGAGGCGGCCCGGTACGGCACGGCTCGGCTCGGCCTGGCCCGGCACGGCTCGGCTGGGCTCGGCACGACTCGGCTCCGCTCGGCTCGGCTGGGCTCGGCCCGGCACGGCACAGCGCGGTGCGGTACGGCCCAGCTGGGCCCGGCTCGGCCCGGTACGGCCCGGCTCGGCTGGGCTCGGCCCTGCTCGGCCCGGTACGGCCCGGCCGGGCCCGGGGTCGTTCCCTGCCCTGCCGTTCCAGCCGCCCGAGCCGGGCCGGGCTCCGCAGGCCCTGGGCTCCGTGGCGCTCGCCCGGCTCGGCCCGGCCCGGCCCGGCCCGGCCCTGTGGGGTTCGGACGGGAGGGCGTTGCGGGCCGGCCTGCACAACGCCGGCATAAAGCATCCGGCTTAAATAATTCAGGAGCGGTGCAAAGCACCTCCGCGTTTCCTGAGGTATCGCCTAGGCTAGTGTCTTCTCGCAGCGAGATCAATAATCTTATTTTTTTATCTTTCTGCAGGTGTTGTTCACTGATAAATTGGGTTTTTTTCCCTCAAGCCGCAGCTTGAGGCTCCCTGGGGGAGCTGATGCTCCCCCTCCAATTTTTATGGTTTTTTTTTTTTTAAGCTTACAACCCAAGGGAAGCGTGAGCTGCCGCGCTAAACGGCAGGAGCTGAGCCCCGCAGCCATCGCCGGGGCGATGCTGGGAAGCGGGGGAAGCCGTCCCCGGTGCCCTCTGACGGGTGCCCCCCAAGAAGCGCTGGCGTCTCCCACGCGGAATTCAGGCGCAAAGCCGGCGATTGCACTGAGCTGGCTTTGATTGAGGTGCCCGCAGGTCGCGGTTCGGCCGCTTCTCCTTTCGCTACGAGAGCAGGAGGAAGTGGCTGAATTGCGGGGGAGTCTCGCAGGTTAAGAGTGTTTTCATTTTGTCCGGTCTTATTCAAATAAATGTCTCGGCGGCTTGGTTTTCTGTTCAGCCTACGCGTTCGTTTTCTTCATCTGGAGTTTCTAGGAGGGTTTGGGTTTTTTTGTTGTGGGTTTGTTTTTTTTTTTTTTCCCCGGATACAATTTTGCACCGTTCAAGTGCTACTTCATCCGGATTCTTAATTGCGTGCGATGTAGCTTCATCGGCTTACGTGGAGGTGGCAGGTGTAATATCAAGAAATTAATTAACGTTCTTAAAGCAACCCTTCCTCCAGCCCCGGCGATACAAACTGAAGCACGGCAGTGTTCCCGTGAAGATGTGGAAGTGTTGCTCTTTGCTTGGGTCTTTTTAATAACTGGATGGAAAATAATTAAAGGAACCGGAACCGGCGTTGGTGATGGAATGTGATTAAATCAGCTTTGCCAGCTGCCTGGATTTCGATGGAATAGTGGAGTGTGGCTGAGGGAAGGGGTTGCCGCTTCCGTGCGGCTGGGCGGCATTCGGCAGGGCCCTCGGTGCAGCTTCTCCTCTTGCAAGCGCTCTTGAAATCTGCTCCTGAAAGCAAACGCTGGAAGCCCAAGCGCTTAACAGGGCTCGCTGTGAGCAGAGGGGAGAAGCACGGTATTTTTTCTGACCTGTAAGCAATAGATCTTGCTGCTCTCTGCTGCATAATCTGCTGCTCCTGATTCTTTTTAAAACGCTCTGCTGCCATTTTGAAGCATTTCTTGCTTGAGAATACCCAGAGGAGTTGTGTGCATTTTTTTCCTGCAAGAATTAGTTATTAGCGTAGGTTGATGTTTAAGCATTTTGTGGTTTTGCTTCCTTGTAATGAAAGGGGAAAAAAAAAAAAAAAAGGTCGGTTTGTTTTTGGAGTAGATCCAGCGGGCTTTTATGGGAAGCACTGCGGGCTCTAGGGGGGATCCGCTCCCGAGGCGTCGCGCTGGGCGACGCGCAGCTTTGCCTGCCGCGGCTCCCCGTGCCGCGGGCGCCTGCCAGGGCTCGGGGACCCCGACGCCCGGCGAAGGAAGCCCCGGGCAATGGGTTCGGTTGCTTGTGGCCGCCTTTTTCCGCCTATCTTCCCTCTTGCGCTCGGAGCAACGCGGGCTGCGGTGGAGCTGCCCGCCTCTGAGCAGTTTGTGCAGTTGACGTTCTTCAAGCTCGGCTCGTGGCCGCCGTGCTGACATCCGAGCAACCTCGTGTGTTTCTTTAGTTAGATGATGTTTGTACTCCCAAAATAGATTTCCATATTAAAATACAGCTGGGGAAGGAAGCTCGAGCCATGTGTTGTCTAGCAGATACAGGAGAAACTAGGTCCCGCCGCAGAGCTGCTCTGAATGTGCAGTCTCCAAAAACATCAGTCCGCTTTTTGAGTAAGCGGTGGGAACCGTAATCCCTGGGATACAGATAAATTCTTAAATTCTGCACTGTGTTTTGGCCGACACGTTGAGAAACGACTCAGTTGTTGCCCTGCTGCGGGTGGGACTTGCGGCCGGAGCAGCCGGGGAGCTGGACGGGGCGGTGGCGTGCCGACCCGCGCCAGTTCTCGTGCTGGCTCTGCTCACGCTCGTATTTCAACTTCGCAGGTGAGGAAACGGAGAGAGATGTAGATTGACCGGTGACTCCGAACCTCAGGCAGCAAAGCGGTGGCAAAACTGGGGATAGAAAGCTGGTGGTTCCCCAGCCTGTCGTCCTCACCAGGTACGTCCTGATGGAACGGGATGCTGTCTCCTGGAAGAGCATTTTCAATTTCCTTTAGATTTTTTTTTTTTTTCCAAAAGATTATCTGTGCTGTGCAGCTGGCCTAATGAAAAGGTAAAAAATAATGCAAGGGAAAATAAGTAGCGTTGGGTCTGTTCCCGAACGAAAAGGAGCTAATCACAGTAAATTGAACAGTTTGCCTGGGGTGAGATGGCTCTGGTTTTCGGATGCGTGGGGCTGGCTGGCTGCCCTGAGCTCACGCGATGGACACTGGGATTGTGCTCCGAGGTAAATACTTCGGTTTGTAAGTTATATGTAGCAAAATGAAAATAAGGCCAGGTTAGCTCCAGTCTTAGGAGCTCGCATAGAGCTGGTCCTGGCTTTGGGGGGATGCTCAGACGGCGTCCCGAGCCCTCTCCCAGCCAGTTCCCCCAGCGCTCTCCTTCCGAATGGGTACGGCCAATTATTTCCGAATGGGCACTGCCGACCTCTGAATGGGCACTGCCGATTATTTCCGAATGAGTACTTGCCGTGGTTCAGCCCCAGCCCCAGCTCAGCCCCACGCAGCCATCGCTCGCTGCCCCTGCCCCGCTGGGATGGGGGAGAGAATCGGAGGAGTGAGAGTGAGAAACACTCCTGGGCTGAGAGAAGAACAGTTTAATCATTGAAATAAAGTAAAAGAATAATGATAATAATAACAATATAATAGTGATAATAATAATAATATCCAAAGCAAGTGATGCCCAATGCAATTGCTCACCACCCGCCGACCGATGCCCAGCCAGTTCCCAGCAGCGATCGCTGCTCCCCAGCCAACCCCCCCCCAGTTTCCATACTGCCCATGACGCCGTATGGGATGGAATGGCCCTTGGGGCAGTTTGGGTCAGCTGGCCTGGCTGTGCCCCCTCCCAGCTCCTTGTGCCCCTGGCAGAGCATGGGAAGCTGCAAAGTCCTTGCCTGGCATAAGCAGTGCTGAGCAACAACTAAACCATCAGCGTGTTATCAGCGTTCTTCTCATCCTAAATCCAAACCACAGCGCTGTGCCTGCTACTGGGAAGAAAATTAACTCTATCCCAGCCGAAACCAGGACAGTACTACCAATTTCTGCATGAGTACTACCAATTTCTTCACGTAACGGGCATCTAGCATATGTATTGAAAGGCATTTAAGATACATTTTCCATTTTCAATTTTTCGTATATGAAAATATAAAAATACGAGGTACTGAATGCTGCAGCTGCCTGGCTTTTGCTTTTTAAATTATTTTGTCATTTAATACAGATTTGGGTTTTATTTCTTTTGTTTTGTTCTTTTTTCTTCAGCAAACTAGGCTTGAAAAATGGCACCAGCTACTCCAAGAGAAGCAGGAGTATGGAGACAAACCAGAGCTCTCTTATTCAAGAACTGTCTTATTAAGTGTAGGACTAAAAAAAGCAGCGTTCAGGTAAGCGGGGTGCTTGCTTACTGCTGCCTTCGTGTCTGCAGCTGTTCTGCGTTTACGTGGCTGACGGAACGGGATGCTGTGTCCTGGAAGAGCATTTTCAATTTCCTTTAGAATTTTTTTTTTTTTTCCAAAAGATTATCTGTGCTCTGCAGCTGGCCTAATGAAAAGGTAAAAAATAATGCAAGGGAAAATAAGTAGTGTTGGGTCCATTACGTGGCAATGCTCACTTTTATTATAACGTTTCTGAAGCTTCAAGGTCTGCTCTCAATTTTGCGTCGAAATAGGCTTTTTCAGATTTCAGATTTTTCAGATTTCAGATTTTGTGATCTTTCGGTTGAAGATGTATCCTAACATGTAAGGCATGATCCAGAAAATACCCTTGAATTAATATTGCAATCTTAGCGCACTTTTTAAAAACGTTTGCACCCGTAACTGAGCAGCAGAGCGGGATTAGACCTCTCCAAAAGACTTTTGTCTTTTCTAACATCTTAGCCCTGTGCCGAGGTGATGTGTATGAGACTTGAAGGTGAATTTGGAGGTGAAGGAGAGAGCAAGGAGAGTTGAGATGCGTGGCTAGGCTGCTGTAACGGTTCATGGTTTGTGTTCTGCCGCTTTCCGAGTAGCGTCAGTCTGGTGCCATTTGAAGCACGTAGAATTATCCCTTTGTACCTTAAAATGCTTCTTAGGCTACCAATGCATGCGATTAAAACCCCGCTTCGGTGCCAGAGAAGGATTTGGCATTAAAACTACTGTTGCATTGAAAACATGCGGGGACCTTTACAGTCAAGTAATTAAACTCACAGTCCCTCCTTTTAGCTTCGTATAACCAAGGTAAACTTTTGGAAACTCTGGTTTCTACAGCTGCTCTTCGAAGTTTTTGTATTTCTTTCTTTCTCTGTCCAGGAGGTCCTTTTCCCACTCTTCTTCTTGTTTTGGCTAATTCTGATGAGCATGATGCACCCGCACAGGAAATACGGCGAGGTCGCCAACACCAACCTCGGCCCTCTGGATACCTCCATGCTGGTGAATTTTGTCATCGGATACACGCCGCCGACCCGAACGGCACGAGAAATCATGAAGAAAGTGGCTTTTGATAACTTCGAAGATGGTATGCAGAACCTAAGCATTTTATTTCCCTCAGCATATCTCATGCCGTGGCTTGTGTTTGAAGAGGGAGCTCATTGTTGCGGCTGCTGATAGGAAAAAAAGCATTTCTTCTCCATCGCAGATACAGAACAGCCTGTGAAGGCGGGTTTTTTTTTTTTTTTTTTGCTTGCTTGGCAAATGTTCTGGCACTGCCATCTCAAAGTGGTTGGCATTCTCCTGTTGCGGCCAACAAGTGGTATGTGGCTGCAGGAAAGCTTTTCGGAGGACCCAAATGCAAAGTACAGAAAGCCCCTGAAGAGCTCTAGGGCTAATTAGCACTTGTCCTGTGACACCCTGGGCCAAATTCAGGAGATGATACTGTCCTGCAGATATACTAGGTCACATTTTCTATGCTGTTCTTACTATCAAAATGACATTTCAATTTTTTTTTTTTTTTAAATGACGATTCCCATTAACACTGTGTCACCTTTTGAAAGCAATTTTTCTTTTTTTTTTTTTTTTTTAAAGTGCTTTGCCTGCACAGCTGCCACATCTAGTGGGAACTTACCTCTCCAAAACCACTCTGATGTATTTTTAGTTTGGTATCTTTGATTCTCTTCCTTGTGGTCCGCATGCTTCAAAGGTACCGTGGAGAAACAGCCCAGCTCGAGATCTGCGTTTTCCTTACGGGTGCCCTCAGCTGCTTGGAGCAAACGGTTCCGCTTCCCGCCTTCCCAGCCCATCTTCCTCCTGTCCTCTGCTGAAGTCAGTGGCAAAATACCACGTTTTCACATATTTAGCCCTCTGCACTGATTTAATCTGCCCTTCTTGAAAAGCGCTGGGGCTGGAGAATAAACTCTTGAGTAGCTGGCAGAGGATTGGGGCACAGAAACTCTTGGAGCAGCAAAAAATGGGGGGAAAAAAGTGAAGACTCAGGGGTAAATTTGAATTACCCACTCTGCTAGTGAGTGACACTCCTGCAGGTTTCTGTTCAGGAAATTAATTCCTTTAGTAGTACAAAAATACAACCCTATATGTATCCAAAGCCAAATAAATTGATGATTACCATGAGACTTCTTTAAAACAGCGTTGCACGGTTTTTCTGCCCGCTGTGCTGATACCTAAGTCAACATGATAATTTCTTCTGTCTCGCAGGCATCATCACAGAGGAGTATTTAAGCGAAGAGGAGCTGCAAGAGGCCAGTGCTTTTAAGCCCTCAAACTTCGTGGGTGTAGTGTTCACCGATGCCATGTCCTACCAGCTGAGGTTCCCCGATTCGGTCGCTATGTCTTCCATTTATACGGAATCGAGAGGTAAATCTGCAAGCTCTTCTATGTACTCTGTAAGGGGATAGACTGAAAAACCAGACCCTCTTTTTTCCTTTTTGGCCTGATGTTGCGTATATTGGGTTTTGGAAGCTTTTTTCTACCACTTCGGAGGGATGGCCTCAAGCTGCATCGTCTTTACGTTGGGGATAGGACGGCCGTAACTCCGGCTTTTTGCATTTTAAAATGCCCTGCTTTTTTCTGCAGCCAGCTGCTCCAACCTGCGGAAAGGATGTGAATCGGTAACGTACTGGAGCTCGGGATTTACGGCCCTGCAAGCCTGCATCGATGCTGCAATTATACAGGTAACTCCGAACGCGTAGCACAAGACCAAGGAGGCTGAAATCCGTGGGCTGCCTTGGCTCGGAGTGGTTTGGTGGTGTTGTCTTAATTACGTAAAATGCCATATCAAAAATTAGCTTGAATCCGACGAGCGGGCAGAATATTTCACGTGCGTTTTGCCGTATTCCGTACAGAAGCGTTCTTGCCCAGCTGAATAATGCAGACGTTTGTCTTCATTTCGTGTCCAAATGAGCCCGAACCGTACATCGCAGCCGCCATCAAAACGCGAAGGCTTGACAGCGCTCACCCCAAAATATTATTTAAGATGCTGCAGCAAAAGGGGCTGCAAAATTTCCCGTGCTATTTTATTGTCGGTATTTGTCAGCAGTGCCCTTTTCCCTATTTCTCTCCCGTCATGCTGCTCCCAGTGAGAGCGAGTCTCATCTTTTTCGGCGATAGGAACGGCGCAATTGTTCATTTTCTCTCCAGGTGTTCAGATGTTCCCCAGTTGCCGTGCTTTGGGACTGGGATTGGGGGCCAGCAGGGTTTGGGGGTCTGCGGATCCCTCGCTGGCAGGGGGCTGGCGGGATGGGGCTGTAACGCCCGCACCGACGCAGGAATAACTCCTCCTTCTCTTCCTTTCAGCTGAAGACTAATCAGTCGGTGTGGGAACAACTCGAATTGACGAGAGCCGTAGTCATGGGAGAGGATGCAGTGGTGGAAATAGATAATTTTCCTCGTGCGATCATTTTAATTTACCTAGTGATCGCTTTCTCACCGTTTGGGTATTATTTGGCAATTCACATCGTGGCAGAAAAGGAGAGGAAGTTGAAGGAATTCTTAAAAATATTGGGACTTCACGACACTGCCTTTTGGTACGTGGCTGTTTGGTATAACCCGTTCTTTGTAAAAGAAATACAAAATATATAAAGAAATGTAAAAAAAAAAAAGAAAAAACCCGCTTTCTAGGAAAACTTCTCTATCCCACCCTCCAGTTTTTTGATTGTTTTCGGTCTGATTAACTGAAAACAGCCTAAAAGAGAGGTACTCTGTAAAATCTAACATAGAGATACTTGCCGTATCATGAAAATAGGAATATTTTAATAAGTAAATGCCACAGTAATACTCCTGCATTTATGCATATAATGTTACGCCAGACTTAGAGGGGTTAAATGTGATGAAGTGTGAGATTTTTATGTGGTTTGTTTTTTATTGTTTTTAAATATTTTCAGCGCAGTACGTCCTTTTCTGGAGGCTCAACAGGTAACGTGTAGTCTCTCTCCAGAGTTTATCAGCAGCATTTCCGTGACACATAATTAAATGAATCTCACTCTGTAATTTTAATGTGACAGAGCAGTTTAAGCAACAGGTTTGAATTTGTTTCCTCACCACGATGGAAATTGTTCTATGCAATATAATGTTGGGTTTTTTTTTTTTTTCCCAAATGAGAGGATGTACTAATTTGAAATCATTGATCGTTGCAGAGATAAAAGCGGGTTTAGCTTTGCTCTTCGCCACAGCGGCCGACAGCATTTTAGCATCTTTCCCTGCTGCACCATAACAGCCAGCTGGGATTCTCTGGGTTATTTTTTGTTTTTCCTGGTTGCTTTCGTTTTATTTCTGCACCCAAGCTCTTCCCTGGCAGGCAGTTCCGTTTGTCTGCGGCACGTCCTTGGTGACAAATCTTATTTAGCTGAGTCCTTCACGCGCAGCGTTGGTCCGCCATCCCCACTTATCCCATCAGCACTGAGCATCTCTGGTCTGGAGAAAATTGTTTTTACTTATCCCAGTGTGAAATGGCAGCGATCTGCAAAGCCACGCTGGTAACGCAGCTTTGATCGGCCGCTGAATAGAACTCAGAAACTTGCTTCTGAGGAAGATGTGTCATTTTTTACTACTTGTACGCAAACCGCCCGTGTTGCCTGAGGCCAGAATTGCTCACGGACTTGCATCTCTGCTTTTAAAAAGAAAAGGATTTTATTACCCTGCCCAGCTACTGGAATGACTAGTGTATTAAATTTTAAATAGAATTTCTTGAATTATTAAAACCTGCTACTCAGTTACCCTCTTTTGGTTATGCTAGGGAATTAATTATGCAAGTTTAAAAAAAAAACAAAAATCATGAATCATCTAATTGTGTATCTTTTTCATGCCGTGGGTATTGATGTGTGTGCTCTAATGCCTCGAACAATTACAGGGATGTTTACAAGAGCTCTTTTTGTCTGGGGGCTCTTGTTTTGTTGCGAGCTTGTCCTTTGGTGCAGCTGTCTGGAATATTAAAGAATGGTAGTTTTAGCTATTTTTGTGTATGAATAATTCAGGCTGGGAATTCGTTGACTGGTTTCTGTTCTTTTTTTCCCCCTTTTTGCTCCTAGGCTTTCTTGGGTGCTGCTCTACATGAGCCTGATTTTTGTCATGTCCATTCTGATGGCGGTGATTGCGACGGCCTCTTCCCTCTTTCCTCAGAGCAGCGCCTTTGTGATATTTCTCCTTTTTTTCCTGTATGGACTCTCTTCAGTAAGTATTCCTGGTCTCGTTAAATTTGGCCATCCCATCCCTGTGGGTTTTTTTTTTTCCCTTCCCACCTGATCTTGTTCTCTCCACTGAAGCATTTGGAACAAATGTAGCTTCTGCAGGACCAGGCGGTGGTGGGTATCTTCCCTGGCCCCATCCCCTTCCCTGGGTCCGCTCTGGTGTGGGATGTTGGCTGGGTCTCGACCATCACTATGAGAAATATCTTTGCTTACTGAAATATCTGAGTTTGTAATCACGTGTCTTTGAACTGAAAACACCATCTGTACAGCACCGTTCAACGTCCAAAACCATGCCCTCTTCTAAACATTTGCTCTTACTATACAGTGTCATGTTAAAACCCTAATTAAAGGTCAGAGAATTAACTTATACAGCAAATTGCTTGTCCGAGTTCATAAGCAACCAGTGTGGAAATAGTTATTTGTTTACCGTCTGTCACTTATGGACGGTGTACTAACCAGGGTGTATATGCACGCCTGGCCATACAGCTCCTTATTTTTCTTTTGTAATTTTTTTTCTGTGCTCTTGTCACCGGACATCTTTGGGAAATCTGTCCCTCCCGATAGTCTGTTTGTAAGGGAAGTGTGGGATGTGGGTGATGGCTGTAGTGACTATTATCAGAGGCAGAATTGAAGCTATGGTCTTTCTACTTCAGTTCTTCTATACCTTGTATTATTATTTTTTTAATATAGTACCCTTTTTTTTTAATCTGTCCTTAGGTTTTCTTTGCACTTATGCTGACACCTCTATTTAAAAAGTCAAAGCACGTGGGTATAGTGGAGTTCCTGGCGACGCTGGCTTTTGGTTTTGTGGGCCTTAATATTGTCCTGCTGGAAGATTTCCCCAAGTCTTTCGTGTGGATCCTCAGCCCCTTATGTCAGTGCAGCTTCTTGATCGGTGTCGCGCAGGTAAAAAACCTTCTACTCCTCCGACTGCAGCCTCATCGTGCTCCTTTGTCTTGCATCGTTTTCAGATAGGTAGTGATGTAGATGTTCTTAAATTTTTTTTTTCCATAAAGTGATGATGGTGGGGAAAAATGCTTATTTTAATAGCTTCCCATGGCAATATAATAACAAGTAAAATACAGTGCACCATCAAGCGACTGTTAGGTTAATGGTTGGACTGGATGATCTTAAAGGGCTTTTCCAACCTAAACGATTCGATGATTCTGTGGTGTTGTGTTCGTTGCTGTGATCTCAGTCACTTTTTCATTATATTTTTTTTTTTTTCCTGTTGCTAAGTTTTGCACCGTGCTGTCACATCTTTCCAGGCTGGTGCAGTGCCGGCGTGTAACACCTCCATTGGTCTGTGTTTGTTGGCAGGTCATGCATCTAGAAGATTATGAAGATGGTGCAACGTTTTCAAATCTAAATCACGGTCCTTACCCACTCTTTATCTCTCTTATATTATTGGTGCTGGATAGCATATTTTATCTGCTGGTTGCTGTCTACCTGGATCAGGTTATCCCAGGTATGTTCATGAGAAAAACTGAACTGAACTGTGCTAGCGTCTCCGATTCCTGAAGTCCTGAGCCCCCCAGGTTGACGCGGGCGGTGCGGCTGGTGGCATTCCTGACTTCATTTCAACTGTGGAGAAAGGAGATGCTGCTCTTTACAGATATATTTTACGCTGTGACTCAGAATGCTTTCAGCTGAAATAATTTGTATTCTATTAAAGCTGGGAGATGTGAGGAGGGGTGTTAGCATGTTTAGAATTGATGGCCTTTAGGTACGCCAGCTAAACTTAGTTTCCCTCTTTCTAAAGGAAAGGCTTCCTTACTGGGTTAACTAGCGCCTCAGCCTTTGCAATTTGCTCTTACAGCATTGAACATTAAAGGCTACTCTGCCTGTTCCAGGCCTTTCCCTGTGACGGCTGTAGTTGAACACGAAACGTAGAATAAAGTTGTTAATCTTGCGACTGATGCCTGGTTAAGCCCTTCAGCTCCCTTTGCCTCTGATCTCTTTGGCTTTGTATTGCCTGTGTTCAAGTCACTGTTCTTTCAGCACTGGGGATTTCTCTTGCAGGGAAAGAGATTTGCACATATATTTAAATACTTAGCAAAACAGGAACCTGCTAGCAGCGTTGATGGGAACCGTGGCTTAAATGCAGATAATGTAAATTTGACAGTGGAGGTGTGGGCTGGCTCCTAGCAGGGTAAAAGCAGAACTTGTAGCAGGATAGCTCATGGCTTTTGTAGCTACAGCCCAAAAGCTGAGGAGTATCTGCAGTTACTGTTAAGAAATTGTCTTTTTCCCTTTACTATCCAGGGGAGTTTGGACTACGCCGCGCGCCATTTTTCTTTATGAAGCCCTCGTTTTGGTCAAAGCACAGAAAAAATTACAAGGAGTTGTATGAGAGCAGCGTCAATGGCAGTTTGAGTTTCAGTGAGATAGTTGAACCTGTGTCTTCCGAATTTCAGGGGAAAGAGGCCATCAGGTACGATTCCTGCCCTGTCCTACATGCGATTTAGCAAACCTGCGTCCCTGACGTTTAATGTGCCATTTGAAAATCGCTCTTGTTTCTCCAATCGTTGGATTCAAATAGCATATGGTATGCATTGCGGAGAGTCCTCCACACACACAGAGCATGGCTAGTTTCCACTTTCAAAGAAGCCCCATCATCAACGACATGGATGCTCTCCAAGGATAAATCACTGGGCTTAAAGAAAGGGCTTGTTTGTGGATTGTGTTCCTTCAGTTGGAGTCCTCTCAAAACCGGACGGTTTTCCATTCCCTCAGTTTCACTGAGGCCACGAGAGGCGTAAGCAGTTGCAGATGTTGAAACGCCTACTCTTCTGGGAGGGTTTGGTTTCTGGTAACACACATTTGAGGAGGAAAAGCTGGATTCTAGGTTTGCATGAAGGCTGTTGTGTCCTCTGTAGACCAGAGAACTTCGTGGTGGTTTTACCCAGCTGCCTTATGTAAGAGGGTAAAACAAAACTGCAAAATAGATGTGCATGCTCTCATCTTTCACGTTGCGTTTTGTGTTACCTGTTGCCTTGCACCAGGACTGTCATGTATTTTTAGTGTGTCCGAGATATTATTTTCAGTATCTTCCTTTTAGCCCTTGTTTCCATCATTTTCCACTGGCATCGCCAGATGCGAGTTGAGGAACCTTGTGTCTTCGCTCCTTCTGGTTGGCTCCGCTAGTCTCAAATAAATATTTGAGCCGAGTGACCAGAACAAGTCTTCTGTTTTCCATGCTATCCATGTCTCTTTGGGCATCTGCCGTAGGTTGGAGGGTCCAGTTTTAATCCTGATGTTCACATGAGAACATTGTGGCTGGTTTTGCATTATTCATCCGCCCTGGACTCTTTCCATAGCATCCCTTGACCAGCTCGCCATCATTTTCGCGCTCTCTTGTCATTTTTACATGTACAGGTTTTGTTTACTTTCGTACCCCGTTCTCCTCCCCACCGTTCACACCTGTAATCCACTCCCCATCCCCATTTTCAGGGCAGCTAGGCTTCCAAAACCCGCCCTTCATATGGCGCCTTCAGATAAACTAGTTGTTTTATTCATTTTGAAAAACAGTGGGGCTGGAAGGCAGGTTTTTAGCTTTCTCGGCGACAAAGATACCTGCTTTCTTTTGCCTAACTTTGATCAAGAGCTGTCACTTGTCACTTTGTCACATCTTTGGAGTCTAGAGTGCTAATACCTGTTTTCCATATCCTGTCTGTTGAGTCTTCTGTTGTATTGTGAAATTATTGGAGAGTAGCTGTGTCTTTTTGTAGCTTAGGAAACCTCCGGTGCATTGTTCTACTGTGTGAAAGCAACACAGATTTGAAATAATGCAGTCTGTCCTCATAGGAGATACCTTAGAAGGTGACGAGAAGAAGCTTTCTGATAGCAGGGTGGAGATGGACTAAGTTCTGTCACAAGATACCCTGTCCCTTGACTCACCTCGATGGGTCTTTAACGTGTCTAGTACCACTTCAGCATGGTTGTCGTGTTGGGACTGTTGCCGAGTGTCGGTCATTCAAAATGACATATAAAGATCCTAAAATAGTTTATAAAATGACGTGTCTTCTTTCAGAATCAGCTGTGTTCAGAAAACATTCAGGAAAAAGGGGGAAACTGTGGAGGCTCTCAGAAGTAAGAACATTTTAGCTTTTTAGCTGCTTATCAGATGCAGAGGAGCAATAGCTGAATTGTTGAGTGCTCTTTTGTGTTTCAGTTTGGGCTTTTTGGTTTCTTTTAGTGGGGTGGGACCTTGGAGCATGAATGCCAGATGTGCTTGTGTGTGTCTCCTCTCACCGCTTTGGCAGTAGTCTTGTTTAAAATGGTACCCCAAAATGGATGATGGAGCCCTTCCATCACTAAAGAAAGCCTGACATCGTCCTGTTACTCCTCCTCTGCCCGTGTCGTTAGCGATACCAACTTCCCTGCCCCATCTTCCTGATCTTTTCATCTCGTTTCCCCGTGTGGCTTTTAAACGTGGCCACCCCGCAGCCCGTGCGGGGACTGTCCCAGCCCCAGCGGTCCCCTGCCGTGCTGGCGTGTGGAGGTAAGGCGTCCCTTTGAACAGAGAGTAAATGCATACCCCATATGTCAGTATTTGAATTTACCTCTGCGGTAGGAGCCGGCGCCAGGTGCCGCGAGCGCATCGCTAACGTCTCCTCTTTCTCTTGCGCCTGCCTCGGGGACCAGATTTATCCTTCGACATCTACGAAGGTCAAATCACGGCTCTGCTCGGGCACAGCGGGACCGGGAAGACAACGCTGATGAACATCCTTTGCGGGCTGTGTCCACCGACGGACGGTGAGCTTCTCCGGTGTTAGGAGACTTTGAGTACCCTGCTTTTGAAAACCAAAGCTGTTAACCTTTATGGTTATTTCAGCACGCGCCAAATTTTTCTCTGGATAATGTCTGGAAGAGTCCACTTTAGATTCATGTTGGACTTGGTAATGTTAGGTTAATGTTAGGTTAATGGTTGGACTGGGTGATCTTAAAGGTCTTTTCCAACCTAAACGATTCTATGATTCGATGATCTTAAAGGTCTTTGCCAACCTAAATGATTCTATGATCTTAAAGGTCTTTTCCAACCTAAACAATTCTATGATTCGATGATCTTAAAGGTCTTTGCCAACCTAAACAATTCTATGATTCGATGATCTTAAAGGTCTTTGCCAACCTAAATGATTCTATGATTCTATTCCATGATTCTCTGTCCATGTTGTCCTGCTCTCTGGCTGTAAAAGACCTCCTGGCTGATTGCTCCTGGCTTTTTTTTTTTTTTTTTTTTTTTTGTTTAGGGTTTGTCTCTGTCTATGGGCACAAAGTTTCTGAAATCGATGAAATGCTTGAAGTGCGCCAAATAGCAGGTGTGTGCCCCCAGTCCGACATACACTTTGATATATTAACTGTGGAGGAGAATCTCTCCATATTTGCTGCAATTAAAGGAATCCCGCAGAATGATTTGATACAAGAGGTAAGTCAGCTGGGCACAACTACTGTCTTATATGTTCATTTTTAAGCTGTAGGGCAAAATAGCCTCATATTGTACAGATATTTCCTTAAGACGAGTTTGCAGGGGAATATGACTTGACAGTAGAACAGACAAGGAGGCAGAGGACAGACAGACGTTTTTACAAAAGGTGTTAAATTTTTCTAGGAAACTAAAATGCTCATGAAACATTTTAAATCCTAGCATTTGTGTTCAAGAATAGACACCTTTTAACTTCTTCAGGTTTGCTGGAGCTTCAGACCCTGCTGTGGGTGTACAGGTTTGTTAGCAGGGTGCGCAGTTCAGATACAGAATGCACTGTGAATTAGGAACAGTTTAGTTGAATGTTAATTGTTAATAATCTGGTTTAAAAAAAAAAAAAAGTATAGCTTTTTTTTAAACAAGAAGTGCGTTTCTTATGTTTTAAAGGTGCAGAAGGTGTTGTTGGATTTGGATATGCAGCCTATCAGAGACAACCAAGCTAAAAAATTAAGTGGTGGGCAGAAGAGGCGGCTGTCGGTGGGAGTTGCTGTTCTCGGGAACCCAAAGGTGAGTGCGATGGAGGCGTTCCCAGCTTGGTGCCACTAATAGGCCTAAGGGCTGATGTCTCTTGTCAAAACCGACTAATGCATGAAATAATATGTAAGACGCAGAAATTATTGCTGTGAGCAACTATCACTTCCCCCGCCGCCCCGCCACCATTTGCGGTTTAAACAATTCAAATCACTTCAATAGCTCAGCTGGTCTGCTTGAGGATGCCGATGGCTTAGGTAATGGCAGCAGCTCTGGATTTGATCTCTCTGTGAACTAAAGAGCGTGACAAGTTTTATGTCGTTCCCCAGCAGTGACACTGGCAGAGACTTTCCTCACAAAGCCGTCCAGGCGCTCGGAGCCGGGACGGAGCCAGAGAGCTCTTTTGTGTTACAGATCTATTATTTCGGGCCTGTAAGAATGGGGACTGCTTTTAGATCTGTACTTAAAAGGGATGTGTGTGACAGTTCACTGGGATTTTAAAAGCACGTGTGTATATTCAACCATCCCTTAAGAGAAGGAGCGAATCCACAGCTAAACGCAATTGTATTAGAAACAGAATAAAGCAGACTGTGGCGTTAACTTACGATATGATTTTTCCATTTGTCACAACAGGAGATGAATTTATTCAAAGCATAGTGAAGACAGAAATAATCCAGCCACCAAGCCAGGAAACATGAAATTACTACCCTGCTCTTAATTGGTTTAGTGGTGGACTTGGTAGTGTTAGGTTAATGGTTGGACTGGATGATCTTAAAGGTCTTTTCCAACCTAAACGATTTGATAATGGTTGGACTGGATGATCTTAAAGGTATTTTCCAACCTAAATGATTCTATGATTTTATGACAGCTGCCTTGCTTACTCTAGGATGTTTCCTGTATGTTTTAGAGGACTATCTAGCAGGCTGCAAACAAAAAGCCTTGTATCTGTTAGGGGGGATTTCCTGAGGTCAACACCTTGCACGTGGATATGACTTGGCAAACGCTTTTTGGTTTTGCACAAAGGTTTTACTGCTGGATGAGCCGACTGCGGGTATGGATCCGTGTTCGCGGCACATCGTCTGGAACCTCCTGAAAAACAGAAAAGCGAATCGTGTGACCGTTTTCAGTACCCACTTCATGGACGAGGCAGATATCCTCGCCGGTGAGTCCTGCCTCAGTCCCCCGGGTACCGCCACGGGTACCCAGTCCCTGAGTGACAGTCACGTTATAGAGCAAAAAGTGATGCTTCTCTAACTGTGGTATATGCCTTTATTTGAAATGTGTAGCTGGTTTTTGGAGTAAATTGACAGTCCTCTGATTTTTTTTTTTTTTGTTTCTAGATCGTAAAGCTGTGATTTCTCAAGGGATGTTGAAATGCCTTGGATCTTCCCTCTTTCTCAAAAGCAAATGGGGAATTGGCTACCGTTTGAGGTATTCTTTTTGTGTGATACCTGTTATGTGACATTGTGTATCTTTTTTATTGTTTTCTGTTGAAATCTGTAAGATAGCACCCCCTGCTCCCCAAAAAGATCCTTTTATCATCTTTATACTGTGTTCAAAAAACGGGCAGAGGTGGCACTTTGGGATGTGGCTTAGTGGGCACGGTGGTGTTGGGTTGACGGTTGGACTGATGATCTTAGAGATCCTTTCCAACCTTAATGATTCCTAGTTTTCACTTTCATTAAGAAATAATCCAGCCACCAAGCCAGGAAACATGGAATTATTACTCTCCCCTTAACTGGTTTAGTGGTGGACTTGGTAGCGTTAGGTTAATGGTTGGACTGGATGATCTGAAAGGGCTTTTCCAACCTCAACGATTCGATGATTCTATGAATGTTTGGTGCTCGGCTGGCTGCTAGTTCTGATGCAGGCGTAAGCAGAAGAGCAAGCTTTAAAAAACCCAGTTTCTTGTTGTGCATTTTTGTAGTATGCACATCGACGCGTATTGCAACACGGAAGCTACAACCTCGCTGATAAGACAGCACATACCTGCAGCCAGCCTGATCCAAGAGAACGACGAGCAGCTCGTGTACACCCTGCCGCTCAAGGACATGGACAAGTTCGCAGGTATTGATGTTTTTCTCGTGCTGCAGGGTTGAACGGCTGCGGAAGAGGAATCCAGCGAGCGTGGCTGTAGCCTGCAGTTCTTGTTAAATTGACGCTTCTGCATTTATGTGGTTT
Source organism: Pelecanus crispus (assembly GCF_030463565.1). Taxonomy (NCBI): domain Eukaryota; kingdom Metazoa; phylum Chordata; class Aves; order Pelecaniformes; family Pelecanidae; genus Pelecanus; species Pelecanus crispus. The sequence continues at coordinate 26,618,045 of NC_134654.1, read as the reverse complement.
TATTCATTATTTGGCTGCTACTCAGTCAGCGAGGCCTTTCTCAGGCCAGCGAGGACCTCATCGCCTCCTCCAAGGGGGCTGTGGGATGGTACGAGCGATGTGGGTACCCGACGGCAAGCGCCGGGGAGATGCCTTTAGCAGAAGGGTGAAGAGATTCTTCTGACCAAGAGTCCCCTCGTCCTGCAGAAATATCATCTTACTGCAGAGCGTTTTAATGAGCAGGGCTGGCCTCCGGCGGGAAGCCAGAAAACCCCGAGTCCTACAATAACCTATCCCCCTTGCTGCGAGCCGCAAAGAGCAGCTGTGTCACTGCCTTAAAATTCACTGGTGAGAGGGAGCGTGGAACAGATGTCTTGGTTTCACTAGATGGCAGCAATTATCTGATCAGTCCTACACAGGGCTCCTTGTTCATCTCCCAGGAGAAAATGGAAGAAACAGCGTGTCCTTTGCGCTGTGTGGAAAGCTAAGGGAGAATCGATACTGATGTGAATGTGGCTCGTATTTCATAAATGCTTTTTTTCCCCCTTGCCTTTTACCAGTTAATAATTTATTAGCTTTACCTTCAGCAGCCACTGCACGTACTTTTGAAAAACAGGCATCCTCAATTCCCTTGAACTATTTTAAGGAGAAGCTGAGGTTAGGAATATGCCTCAGCCACCGGGGCAGAAGAAATCGCAGAGATCTGATGAGCCTCGCTGGGTATCTGACCGCTCTTCATTTTATGCATTTGCATTTCCCTTCAATGTGAGCTCGGCTCTGACGCTCCTCATTTTGTCAAGTCCCTCACTTCATAGGACTGCCAAGAGCCCAACAGCGTTTTTTATCCCAAAGTGCTAATAAGTGCTCTCACTCTGAACATCATTTTGGTCTTCAAGCTATGCATGCCGTCCAGAATCTCCTGCTCAGTTAAGCTGGCTTTACAGATCTGGCTATTTATATACATAAGACTACCGAGGAATGTTTTATTTGTGAAATCTCTTTGTGCCTGGGCAGGGATTTAGGTAGGATGAGCTGTCCTGCGGTCCCTGTGCGTGGTATTTCCAGGAGAGGGGCTCTCGCAGCAGCCAGGAGGCAGCTCTGAGCCCAGGAGCTTTAGGATGCTGAGGTGGTTTGCATACGGCTTTGGGAAAACACACCGCATTTCCCACACCTGACTGCAGAGGCTGGAGTTCTGTGCTAAAAGGAGCTTCTCCCAACCTCACTTCTCAAGCCATGACCTGCATCTTCATAATTAAGCAACCATATTTACACGTTACCTGCTTTCTACAGTACCATGCAGAGGGTTTCAGGGATGGCTCCGATGGGCTTGAAGATCTCTTGGGAAGACGGTGTAACCCTGTTTCAGAGCAACCAGTGTGTTTCACTTCTGTCTCTAGGCTTGTTTTCCGACCTCGACACTCATTCCCATTTGGGCGTTATCACCTACGGCGTTTCCATGACGACGCTGGAGGATGTCTATCTGAAGCTGGAAGTTGAGGCAGAGATCGACCAAGCAGGTGGGATGGACCGTGGCTGTTCTCCTGTTTTCCCTCATACTGGATTTAGTCTTAATTAGTGTAGAATTGTCCGTGCCACATCACTGCCAGGAGTTTTGCTATGGAGGTAAGAATAAAAAATCCTCTCGCAGAGTGCTGCGTCCAGCGGCATGGGGCTCCTTCGGTCTCACGGCATTCCAGGCTTTTGAAATATTTAACATGAAAAACATGCAAAAGCAGTGAGTTGGGTGGGGAGTGATTCTAGGAGGATCCAGGGGAAAAGCTTTTTACCAGCTGTCTCTGCAGTAATTAATTTTTCATCCAGTGTACTTACATCTAACTTCTTTGCTTTACAGTTGCACTTTTTATGGCTAGCTTTTTAAAATATGCTTTATTTTCCTAATGGAGCTTACTTTCAAGAAATTGTAAATGCACAGTATAAAATTTCTTTCCAGCCTTCTGCGTGAACAGTAATATTGGTAGCCTGCGCTTAAGGCTGAAATAGCTGAACTTGGCTTTCTTCCCCTCCTTTAAATTAACTTCCAATTCAAATGAAAAGTTGGGACTGCTTAATATTACTCCAGAATTAATCAGTTCTTCTTTTGATGTCAACTTGGAATGGTTTAAGCCGCCTTAATCTTTCTAGGGCTTTCTTTGTGATACAGACTAGAAAACTATCCTGCTCTGCAAAGCTTTTGCATGGGTGTAAGAGGGTTTAGCAGCTGAATATGCTGGTACTGAATAATACAGGTGCAAACCTAGTCTAATGGTATGAAACTGGGGCAAGTCACACGTTTTAAGTGGCAGAAATTTGTGTCATCTGCCTTAAGGGTCTTGCTGTGTGGGCGATTCAGGGCTTTGGGGTAGATTGGTGTCATTGAGCTTGAGGTTAAGTTGAGAGATGGGGATGAGATGAGATGGTTTCTCCAGCAGCAAGGGGAAGGAATTGATGGCCACCCAGCTTTCTCCAGCCCTACCATTTCAAACCGCGTAGCTTTGACGGAGCATCACATTTGTAGAGTTTTACTCTCTTCTTTTTCAGATTATAGCGTGTTCAATTCCCAGCAAGTGCAGGATGAAATGGATACAAAATCCTTTGATGATATGGAGCAGAGCCTCCTGATGCTCTTGGAGACGAAGGCATCGGGAGTGAGCACTACAGCCCTCTGGAAGAAGCAGGTTTCCACCATAGCAAAAGTTCACTTCCTTAGTCTCAAGCGGGAAAATAAATGCGTGAGAGTTATGTAAGTATTGGGGCTTTCTCACTTATATACAAAATTCTCAAAACCTGTTTGAATGATACCAGAGAAACGGCAGGATGCGATTAATTTTTTCCCATAGTTACATTTCAACAATAACAAGTATTACTGTTGAGTACGTGCTTTTTCGGGGCAAGGGAGGTGTTGTTTTAATAACATGCAAATAAACTGGGTTGGCTTGCGCTGAATTTTAATAAAACCGAAACTTTTATTTCTTTCAGGTTGTTGCTTTTTCTCATTTTTCTTGTAGTTCAGATTTTACTGTTTTTCATACACCACATCATCAAAAATTCTGTAGCTGCTATCAAACTTTCCCCAGATTTGTACTTGCTGAAGCCCGGAGAGGACTATCACAAGTACAGGAGTAGTCTCCTGCTGCAGAACTCCACAGGTAGGAGGGCAGAGATGCTCTGCGGGCATAGCTCCTGGCTCCACCTCTCTCTTTAAACGTGGCATCTCACGTGGTGGGGAAAGATGGTGTGTGCTACTTTGGGGGTTTGGAACAAACTTTTTCCTTGAAATGAACCCGAATGAAGAGTTTCCAAGTACGCAGAGATGGTAGAGAGTGAGTATCCTTTTGTGCCATAGGGTTTGGTTCAGAGATCTTCCTCCTCCTCCTGCGTCTGGTAGCCTTGTGCGCGCTATGTCGTAAGATGACCCGTGTGAAGGAACTGGCCAGAGAGACATTTAGATACAACGGCATTAAAATCCTGCTACAAAGCATTTTGGAAAATTCCATTTTGTTTCAGCTTAGGATGTTTTAAAAGTGCGTAGCAGCGATCCAGGCAATAGAAACGAGCATCTGTTTGAGCTATCAGGAATTTGTACTTAATACAACTTAATTTCTCTGGCTGCTGTATCAAAGTGCCGCTGGCGGCGTGCTCTCTTAGCTAATTCTCTTTTCAGCTGAAACTTTGAGCATCCTGATAACGCTCATTGGCGCCTCCGCTCCCTCACTGCTGCATTGGACTTGCACCAGTTAATTGGAGAATAGAACCAAAAAATTTTCTTGAATGCTTTGGAGGCTGTCAAGTGGGAAGCCAAAATAAAAACATTCATGTTGTTCAAAATAGCAGAGGTCTCTTTTTGGCGGTCGTGTGTAAGGAAACAGTGATCTTTCATCAGAGGGTTGTATCAGTGGGAAAATGCATCAGTAATTTTGTGTAAAAGACTCCCAAGATGGTGATGAGTAATCATGTTGTTTTCTCTGTCTTACACCAGAATCGGATATCGATGACATTGTCCGCTCTCTTGGGAGCATGAACATACTCTTGGAGATGTTCAATGACACTGATTACGTCTCGGTCGCACCTCACAGCGCGGCTTTAAACGTGTTTGACCTCGAATCCCGACAGGTAGGGTGGACAGACTGGCTCCGTTGTATCCCAAAGAGCAGACAAGCAGCTGGTTAGGGGCTGGTTTTGTTGCGTTCTTTCCTGAAAGGCACATCTTGAGTCATATAATCAAAGAATACTATATACTATTGCTTATACAAGGGCCTGCAAAGAGGACTTGTATTAACAGGATGGAAATATTATCAAAATAAACGTTCTTCCATAGTGATAATTATGGTAGGCTAATAAAACTTCCATCCCCCTTTCTTCCCCACAAGGATACAAAAAGCCAAGAGAAATATTGTAGTTCACAAGAGACCTGGCATAGGAATTTATTTTTTTACTGGCTGAATTATACAATTTGACAGAAGTATAATTCCGTGGTGCTCTCATGTGAAAAGAAAAATGAGTTTCTTGGATTGTAAGTATTCATTTCAGTATGGTCACTGAAGGAATGTCAGAAAGATTTGAACATTGGGGTCATATTTAATCTCCAACAAAGGAACTGCTTTGCAATATGCCAGCTCTGTCTCTCGTTCCCATTTTTATTCATTGCAAACTGTTAATATTAGTGTGACAGTGCGGCCCTTAGCTAATGTAAATTTTTGCCTGTCTGTTTTTTAAATGCATTAGCAAGAACATACGAGTGCAGGTCATTGTGTGTTTTCAGACTGTAATTGTCTGGAGCATCATTTGTCATAGCGTCACGGTTGCATAAAACGTTCTGGGATTTTATTCCAAATAATTTATTCTCTATGAGCATGACTCTTTTCCTGAATTAGGTTACGTGTTACGACCACCCTAAGCAGCCCAGAGCTCCCTGCAAAGCAGACTCTGTTAGGAAAAGATTTTTCCCAGTGTTCGGGTTTAATTAAGCCCATAGGAGAGCCCTCTCAGGATATTACCCTTCATGCAGAAGAATTAATAGAACAAACACTTTCCTTTCCAGAACTATGTTTTTACAGTCATATTCAACAGTACCATGGTGCACTCCCTGCCGGTTTTGATGAATATTGTCAGCAATCTACTTCTGCGCAATTTAAACGTGACGGAGAGCATTGAAATCTGGAGCAACCCCTTCGTTCAGGTGAGCAGCGCCCATGGCTGCCGCGGGGGCTGCGTGGCAAAACCCACCCTTAAGCGCACGGCGGGTGGCAAAGCGTCCCTGGGGTGAGAGGGGGAGTGCAAAAACGTGCCGTAAGTGGAGGGAGAAGTTGGTGGGGACTCTCTGCAGCACCAAGGGCTACGCTCTGCACAGCACCATCGGGAAGGATTGGGTCCCAACGCCCAGAGCCCATGGAGCGAGTCCTTGGTGCTGCGGACCTTTGCAGAATTGAGGAGGGCTCGAGACGTGCCGGGATTTTGTTCTGCGGCTTGTGGAAGCGGAGGAAAAAGGGGTTTGGAAAGAGGATGTCCTGTTGGGAGTTTGTTATGGTGTCGTGGTTCGGCCCCAGCAGCAGCTCAGCACCACGCAGCCATCGCTCGCTGCCCCTGCCCCGGTGGGATGGGGGAGAGAATTGGAGGAGTGAGAGTGAGAAACACTCCTGGGCTGAGAGAAGAACAGTTTAATCATTGAAATAAAGTAAAATAGTAATGATAATAGTAACAATATAATAATAACAATAATAATATCCAAAGCAAGTGATGCCCAATGCAATTGCTCACCACCCACTGACCGATGCCCAGCCAGTTCCCGAGCAGCGATCGCTGCTCCCCGGCCAACCCCCCCCAGTTTCTATACTGCCCATGACGCCGTATGGTATGGAATGGCCCTTGGGGCAGTTTGGGTCAGCTGGCCTGGCTGTGCCCCCTCCCAGCTTCTTGTGCCCCTGGCAGAGCATGGGAAGCTGCAAAGTCCTTGCCTGGCATAAGCAGTGCTGAGCAACAACTAAACCATCAGCGTGTTATCAACATTCTTCTCATCCTAAATCCAAACCACAGCGCTGTGCCTGCTACTAGGAAGAAAATTAACTCTATCCCAGCCGCAACCAGGACGTATGGGTTTGTTAGAGGTTGCTTGCGGTTCTCGGAGGCTGAATGCGGGGATGCGGGAGCTCTGCTGCCTCCTGTGCAGGGCTGGGCTGGCCTTTCGGAGAGGAGGGGACCCGCTGCAGGACATGAACGCCATAGGAGTTTATTAGACACTCTTATAAATACTCCAAAAACTTCTGTAGCTATTTTTCGTCACGCTGCGGCTGAGATAATAGACGGAGATACACAGAATGTATGCTTTAGCATTTACAGTGATGTTGCAATTGCAAATGCATTTTTTTTGGTCACGCACATTCTGGTATTGAAGAAATCTGATTTATATTTCAGAATCTTCCAGACACGATTTTCAGACTGGAGATCTATTTTGAAGCTGTGTTACTGGGAATCATTATTACTGGGATGCCACCCTATTTTGCCATGGACAATGCAGAAAACCATAAGGTAAACTCCCAGATGTGGATTCATAGACTGCACAAGAACTTAAAAACCTTGGGATTTGGGGAAAACCTTAAGAGGTGTTTTAAATAGCATCTTTTGCCATGAGAGGCGGTATGGACGTGACTGCTCTTTGCTGCCTGGGGTAAAGCAGGTTCGGGAAAAGCCCTTTTGCTTTCCGTGGAAATGCTTTTTACTTCTTTGGCAGCTAAAATCAGCAGTAACTGGGCAACACGGTGGTGCCACACCAGTGTAAAAGCAGTGTGTTAGAGGGAAAAACAAGATCCCTCTCTCACACCAAGGCAGATTAACGTAGTGTTAATTTTAAGTAACATTTAATTAACACTGCGTTTTCTTTTCCTGTTGCAGATTAAAGCGTACACGCAGCTGAAGATAGCGGGGCTTTATCCCTCCGCGTACTGGACCGGGCAAGCCGTTGTTGACCTCCCGCTGTTCTTCTCCATCCTTGTCCTGATGATAGGCAGCCTCTTTGCCTTTCACTACGGTGTTTATTTCTACGTTGGCAAGTTCCTCGCTGTGGTGAGTGCAGTGGGGACCGGCGCACACGTGGGGATGTGAGAGCATTGGTTACGTTATTCTCCACAAGTGTTTATTTTTATTAGATGGCTCAGCAGACTTTTTCCATTGGATATACGTGGAAAATGCCGAATTAAGGCTGCTGGTGTGGAGGCAGCAGTCAGGCTGCACCAAAGGCAAAGTAGTACTATTTTTCGTGGGTAAAAATACTCAAATTTTGGAGTTTCATTCAGAACTGGAGTAAAACGGAGCTTTAAAATGCCAGGATCTTCCAAGGAAATGCTTCTTCGCCCTGCTCGCTCGGTCTGCTTCGCGCTCTTTGCTGCCGATGGGGAATTGCTCCATTTGCATGGGTGTGCTGCTAATGACAAGGTTACAGTGACTTTGAGCGCAGACCAGCTCCACAATGAATTGCAGCATATGATTAAATAGAAGAGACTACAAGTCTTCACGTCTTTTATATTCAGAGTGGGCTTCCTTGAGATACTGGCTGTAATTGAGAAGAATCAGATTTTCCGAGCTGCTTTCCCAGAAGCTCCGAGTTAATCAGGCTTGGGATGTGACCGTTGCGCTGCTGGGCTATTTTTCTACCGGTGCATCTACCCTTGTTTTAATTTCTGCGAAAATGCTAAGGCTGAAGGGCTGAACATTCCTGATATGTGCCAAAATCCTCAGGTCAACATTTATGAGAGCCTGTGTTATAAAAAAAATGGGAAATAGTTTAAAGGAAACTGAGTGAGTGAGGTTCCTGCCTATCCATAGACTCTTGGATATGTGTCTTTAATAGTATATGCTCTATGTGCCAAGGTGGCAAAATATTCAAACTGAGTGACAAAGATGAATCCAGAGTTATGTAGCTCACTAATTCCAGTCGATACTTACACAAAAAATTCACCCCTGGGTTCTTGCTGTACATGTCCTGAGAAACCTTCCCTGTCTTTGCAGATTTTTTGCCTGATTGGTTATGTCCCGTCAGTCGTGCTCTTCACTTACGTGGTCTCCTTCACGTTTAAAAAAGTCCAAAATACGAAAGAATTTTGGTCATTTATATTTTCAGTGGTGAGTAACTTTACCTTCAGTTCAGTTAGCTGGGAGGATTGGTTATCTCCAAAGCCACAACAGGCTTCCCAGTTATTTTATTTAACTGTGTCCTTAATGCACAAGTAATTTGAAACATTTACCAGTGTCTCTGTATTACTGCCATATCCTAAATGATAAAAGCTTTAAAAAAAAGTGCCTCAAATTAGATAACTTATGCTTAGAGAGTCTGAACTGAATGAAAATGGACTTTTTTTTCCCTTTTCTTTTGTATAGACAGCCTTGCTCTGTACGGTTGTCACTGAAGTGGCCTTTTTTCTGGACTATTACCTGGTAACCACCATCCTGCATTACGTCTTCTCCATCTTCATTCCTATTTATCCCCTTATTGGCTGTCTGATTTGTTTTATAAAGGTAAGGGGCCACAGGAGACCCTCTCCAGAGCATTTGTAGCCAGCTGGGTTGGGTGGGTGTCTTTAATGATGAGACAGCAGCTGGCTGCCCACTGGTGCAGTGTCATCCAGAGCCATTTAACGCCTGCAGAATAGCAGCTGCTGGGGAAGAGTCACCTTTTTTTTCTGTAAGCAAAGTGTCGCAGTTTTAAAATGAGGAAAGAAACAAGTCTTCCATTAAATATCTAAAGGAAAACCATGCGTTTCTCAGGCTGCGGACTGGGCAAAGCCGGTGATGGGTGGTGGGTTAGTTGGATGTCAGTGGCTTTAAACCAGGAGCAGCTCCAGGGACTTTGATGGAAATTTATTGGTGTTGGACTCATGCAAGCAGGGACTCTGCAGAGGGCCTTGAGCAACGTAACTTAAATGGCTAATTTGAGATTAAAGCGCGATATAGAATATGCAGTCTCTGATAGGTGATTATTAACCTGAACGTATTTTTTTTGCATTGTCAGGTCTCATGGAAAGGCAAGCGAAAGGACGGAGGATACTACGACCCCTGGGACCGGCTCCTGGTAGCAGTTATAGCTGTAAGCGTGGTTATTTGATTATTTGCCGTATTTGCTGTAGAGAATTGCTAACTCCTGCTGGGAGGCCCCTTCTGTTCAGGCATCTTTGTTAATAAAAATTGGATCTAATGTTCAGCATCGCTGGAGCCTGCAGCTTTGCAACCTGTTGCAGCACGAACAGTATCAGTAAAAGCTGCTGCGCCCACCAGCTCAACATCTGCTGCTTCAGTAGTCTTACTAACGGTGCCGATAGTAATCCTGATTATTATGGGAGTCTGCGCTGATGGAACAAGAACTCCAGAGCAGGGAGAGTCCCTTCTCTCTCCAAAACCCAAATAATTGCCGCTAGATCTAAGCAGACTCTGGTTGTGCGTCCTCAGCGTCGACCCACTGAGCAGCATCTAAGGATACATTTCATCTTCTTGGAAACATCTGCACTTCTGCGGTGGTGAAGAGCTGGTGCTTCTTGTCACTCATCGCACTGGTGGGGTCACCTATAGGGTCACCTGTAGGGTCACCAGCCTTGGAGGGCTGGCAGTGCTCCGAGTAACCAGAACTGTATTTATCCGTTTTAGCCCTATTTGCAGTGTGTCATGTGGCTCTTGCTGCTGCGATATTTCGAGCTGAAGAATGGAGGGAGGACAGTTAGAGAGGATCCGTTTTTCAGGTATGTCTGTTGAATAGACTTTTAAAAAGTAATAGTCCAAAGAAGCCATTTTTAGAAGTGATGCTGGTAATTAAACTGGAGTATGCAGTGTGTAGCTATGGGGGATATTGCAGAAAATAAAATACCTGTGGTTATATCCCATCCCAAGTGTCTAAAGAATTTGTTCTCCTAACTTTAGTTGTCTGAAGTTCAGTCAATAAAGTGCAGAAGTAGGTTTTTCACTTCCTTTTAAGTTATGCCAGTGCAAAATCAGGAGTTTTGTAAGGAAGTCCCCTATATAAAAACAGGGGAACTTCCTTTCCCGTTGCATGGCGAGAGATGCCATACCCCAACAGAGAGCTCAGCATACAGATGACAAAGCTGCAGTCATTGACAGCTCTTTCTGCTCTTTTGGAGCTTCTCGGATGTGCTGCCTGAATGTGTTCCTCCTGGGTTTGGCAAACACAAATTGCTTTCCGCATCAAAGCGGCGAGCAAATCTCAACTGAATGCGGAGCAGCGGCATCATGTTGCTCTCTTCCCCTTAGAAAATGTTTTACAAAAGCCAAAACCTGGAAGTTCCCAGACGTCCCGCATGATGAGAACGAAGATGAAGACGTGAAGGCGGAGAGGCTGCGAGTCCAGGAAATCCTGAGTAGCCCCAAAAGCGAGGAGGTAATGCCGTGCGCCCATGGGCACTACCCAAAACCCAAATTCAGACGTTTCCCAGAGCTGCTGGGATCTGCAGCCACTTCTCTCTTCTCTACTAGATGCCAGCAATCCTGGTCAGCAGCTTGCACAAAGAGTTTGATGAAAGAAAGGAATTTCTTCTGGGGAGAAAAATAAAGAAGGTGGCAACAAAACATGTTTCTCTCTGTGTAAAAAAAGGTTGGAGTTCAGTTGCTTGCTGTTGAGCTGGTTTCTTTACAAAAACAACTGTTGAATCCCTTCGTCTGACCTCACGGGCAATGTTTTGTGTCGTCCTTTCTTTAGGAGAAATACTGGGTTTGTTAGGACCCAACGGAGCTGGGAAAAGCACGTTAATTAATATGCTCGTTGGAGAGATTGAGCCAACCAGCGGGCAGGTACATTACATGCTACAAACTAAATAGAAAATGAATCTATATTTAATTTTTTTTATTATTATTGCAAGCATTCCCAAGTGTTTTTTGCTAAAACTTTGCAGAAACAGTTCTGAAACTTGTATAGACCTTACTCAATAATATTATATTTTCCTTGCAGGTTCTGATGGGAGATTATTCTTTTGGTCCGAGCAGCAAAGAGGACTCGGTGAAATTTGTGGGGTACTGTCCTCAAACGAATCCGCTTTGGCCGGATATTACATTGCAGGAACACTTTGAAATTTATGGCGCTATCAAAGGAATGAGTCAGTCTGATGTTAAGGAAGTCATAAAACGGTAAGTAGTTTATTATAGAAATGTTTAAGGTTTAGCTATATTTTTTTCTTAGCCTTTTTTTTTTTTCGCTTTTCCTAATGCAGCCATTCTTTCATTTAAGTTTGATTGGATCTTTTCAGCAAATTCAGCAAGTGTGAATTTGTAGGTTAGGAGATACAGATTCAGCCACACAAAATTCAACTGGTATTTGTATTTTTTTTTGTTTGTTTCAAAGTTACAAAGTGCTAACGATGACCTTTGCAGAGGCTGCAAGGACGGGGAGTCCAGGGCTTGGAGCTGTTGCTAGGTTGTCACCCTGGGCTCCTCTAGGACACGGGGCGGGTGGTTTTATATGGAAGCGCCCAGCTCCAGTGCTGCGTATTGCTCTGCTTTTCTTATACTTTATATACAAGTATATGCAAGTATTTGTAACTGAGCTCTTCCAATGAGACTGTTTGCATAGTGTGTGATGAGGGGGAAGCCGAACCAGCACCCTCTCAGCTTTTGATATGTGGTCCTCCCGCTTCCGCAGCATCGCGAGTGCCCTGGATTTGAAAGACCACCTGCAGAAGACCACGAAGAAGCTGGGCGTCGGGCTGAAACGCAAGGTACGGGGGAGCTTTTTGAGCTGCCGCGTTGGGTGTCTCCAGCAGCCGTTGTGTCCTGACCCTTTCCCTTTGCCTTCCTCCCAGCTGTGCTTTGCCCTGAGTATGCTGGGCAACCCACGGGTCACGCTCTTGGATGAACCGTCGACCGGGATGGATCCAAAAGCCAAGCAGCACATGTGGTGAGTGCCGCCGGGCCTATGTTTGCCACAGGCTCGATTCTCTTCGGGGGTTTGTCCGATTTTATGTGTGCGTTACCCCTCTTAACGCTAGGGAGAGCCATAGACAACGCTGCCTTAGTGCCAGGTGCACTTCATCTGTCTCCTCTTCCAGAACATCTTGGAGATTAAAAGCTTGAAAGTCCAAAGAAATCTTTAAAATAATTTAAGGAGTATGAAGGTTGAGTCATCTTTGTGAAAAAAATGAGATGTTAATTGTTGCTGTGGGAGTAGTATTGGTCCATAAAATAAAGGGTTTGTGTTTGACCATCACAGTCCTCTTGTCCTACTAACCCAGGATTTACTGTTACGTGCCAAATGTTTTAAATGTTCTATTCAGAGATTTTTTTTTTTGTTATGTTTTGTAGGCGGGCAATTCGAGCAGCATTTAAGAATAAGGAGAGAGCAGCTATCCTGACCACTCACTACATGGAAGAGGCGGATGCTGTCTGTGACCGCGTGGCCATCCTGGTGTCCGGGCAGCTGAGGTACCACCGGAGCCTTCCCCTGCGGGCAGGATAGGACAGATGTCAACTAGAATATATTTCTTTGAAAATATAGATAGACGTTTTTTCTGCATCTTTAATTTGGAGCAGAATTAAACTGCTAAAAGGGTCTGTTAGAAGTCAGGCTGCTTTTTGAGTGTGGTGTAACATGTACAACTCTTATTTTCTCTCTGCAATTGGTAGATGTATAGGTACTGTCCAACACCTGAAGAGTAAGTTTGGCAGAGGATACTTCCTGGAAATGAAATTAAAAGAAACAGCAGATGTACAGCAGGTGGAGTATCTGCAGAGCCAGATTTTGCACATCTTCCCAAATGCGAGTCATCAGGAAAGGTAAACTTTTAACAAATACGCAGAAAACATTGCTATTAATACAAGCCCCTGATTTCTCAGCAGCTCCTTGACACCAAGTAAGGAATGCCACAATACAAAAATTCACAAAAAATACTTACGCGTGGCTTAAAAAAAAGAGGAAGCATTTTGCAGGCCAGCAAAAGCTGCCAGGGTGGTGGCTGTGAGCCCTGTGTGCAGATGTTCGGCACGGAGGAAGCAAAACTTGATTTCTGCGTAGCTGTTGGTTGGAGGCTTCCTCCTTGCTTGGGCTCCCCCCGCCAGGAAACGGGGGTAAAATCTGAGTCACTGAGTCACTGGCCCTTACCTAGAAATGCTTGAACGTTTTCTGGGGGTGGACCTCAAAGTTTGAGGGTGGGTTGGTTGGACTTTCCCCAACAGCTTTGAATTTCTGCCATATGAACTCAAGGGTCTGGCTTGGTGACCACTGATGAGACTCTCCAAAAAGGGCACTGGAGGCATCACGTAAGGAGCGTTCCTCAGTGCAGGAGGTTTGAAGGAGAGTTTATTTTTCAGAAGCAGATGGGTGGGGTAGAGCAGCTCCCTGTTCTGGAGCCTGGGTTGCAGGAACCGCTGGATGATGCAAAGTCCCGAGAGATCCTGTGACCTCCCTCCGAGTTCATTTGAAAGGCAAAACCTCATCACTTTGGGAGTCCCGGGCAGCAATTTTTCTTTCATGAGTTTATAGGCAGAATAGAAATGGTTGAATCTTAGCTGAAGAGCATATAAATCATAGAGCGGTCTCAGGTGGGTCTCAGCTGATGCAGCTGGACCTGGATCTCTGAGGCGGATTACAGACCAGCTGGTCTCCTGGAGCTGCATCGTTCCTGTTGTCGTGTATGATGATGGCTACTAGTCAAACTGCCTGGAGTAGCCTTCGGAAAATGAGTTTAAATCCATTCACTTGGCTATTAATATTTTTGCTTTGAGTAATTTTACCTGAAGCTCAATTTGCTTTGTTTCTTTGTTCCAGTTTTGCTTCTATTTTGGCGTATAAAATTCCTAAAGAAGATGTACAGTCGCTTTCACATTCTTTTTCCAAGCTGGAAGAAGGTAATTAAAGCACTTGCCACGCATCGCATACAGAAATCATTTTGTCTCCCATAACTGACAGATTTGCCATGCAGTGGCACTTCTGCATTTCTGTTCCAAACTTGTTTAATTTATTTTTTTCTGTTACTGTTGTTGTCCCCTACTCTGTTTCTTGTGAAATCAAGAGTAAGCACTTGTACCAGCTTAAAATGCTTTGAATCCAGCTGTGTCAGATAGTGAAGTATCCCTAAATATGCTCTCATTAATTCTTTCACCAGTAAAACACGCCTTTAACATCGAGGAGTACAGCTTTTCTCAGGCAACACTGGAACAGGTATGTTAAAGCAAATTATATTTCGTTGGAAATAAACCCTGCCAGGCAAAGGTGTTGCAGTGGTTTTTGACAGGGTTTTTGGAGGTGTGCGGGGTGGATTCCCTTTGCCCCTGCCGTACAGGAGTCGTGCATCCAGTCTGGACAAGTCGTAGCGGTGGAGGGGCAGGCAGGTTGTCCCCCATGCCCGGCTTTCAGGCAGCTGGGGCCGCTTTGCTGTTGCCTGTTTGGGCATTTTTGGGGAAGTCAGGTCCCCTTTCCCAAAGTGAATTGGGACTGTCAGTTCCCTTGCTCTCTTTATTCCCATGTTCTTTCTTTTTAAAATAAGACACACCGACTGCGGTGACTGGAGCAACGTAAATTTGTGACATGAGTGGAAGTGCCACTATGACTTAGTCAAAAGATGGGCATTGCTGTTCATTTCTGAAAGGAGGGCAAAGCTGAGGCTTATTATTGCTTATTCTGGATTAGTTATTGCTGACGATAAATGTTCTTCAGCATGTATTTGGTTCAACTTCCTTTTCATTGTGCTCTTGAAACGAGGCAGGGAGGGTAAGAGCAAGGAGAAAAAACCCAAAATACCAAAAACATCCTACTCGGAGATGAAGCAATACATTCCATATCTGTGAGATTTTTACCATGAATTCTGCTTGTGACCAAGAAAGTTCCTACAAGGAGCATGGCATGTTCACATCCTTTCTGTCTGTTCCAGGTTTTTGTGGAGCTTGCTAAAGAGCAGGAGGAGGAGGACAGCAGCTTTGGCACCCTGAACAGCACGCTGTGGTGGGAGAGGACGCAGGAAGACCGAGTCGTTTTCTGAGCTCCTTACGGTCCAGATCTGCTCGGCAGCTCGTGCGTTGTGCAAGCGATGATCCTCTGCGCGCAGGCTGGGGCCGTGTGCGTGGAAAACGTCGGAGCTGGGATGGACAAGGAAGATGGTATTTGGAAGCACCGAGCGCGTTCCACCATCCTGGCCTTAGGGATAACGCCGCGATAGCGGTGGAAGCGGTGAGCATCCCAACCTTCTTCCCCTCGCTGTTTCCTGGTTTGCGTTGAGTGAGAAGACACTGCCACGATGGTCGCTCATCTCCTGGTGTTGGTTGCTTGTGCAGGAGCACCCGCCTGACTTCCTTGGCCGCGCTGCGCCAGCAACAGAGCTGAGGTCGTGCTGTCCTTACTGGAAAGCATGCATTTGAGCAAACCCAGTTGCCACTGGAGCATCCTGCCCCGCGGGACCCGCTCGCTGGTTCTCAGGGTCTTGCCGTGCCCCGTGCCCTCGGTTGGGCATTGCTGCCTGCCCGACGAGGTGCTGTGCAGACACGTGTCCCTGCAGCGTCCTGCTCCCCCGCCGGCTGATCCGTCCCTGCTTACGCTTAGGACATGCACCTGCTTAGACGAGAGGGGAAAATCCACTCCGAAGTAATGACATTCACTGCAAGGAGGGTCCTGAGTTACACTGCGAGCTTAGCTTGGTATCCAACCAATGTGAAAATGTTCATTTACAGCTGTAATGCGGCGCTTGTTGACACTTATATTCCTTTCTACTGCAAGTTGGCAGACGTGGCTCACTCACGCTGCCAGTCTGGGTGGCACTGATGTTTGTAATGCATGCACTGTAGGGTTAAAGGGGGTGTACAGAAGTGGATGCTTTCTTTCCCCCGCTTGGTAAAAGTACAAAGACATAACTGCGTAGTTACGGGATTTGCAGAGATGTGAGTATTTCTCGTCTTCATTAAAAACAGTCTTAATTCTTTTGTTGGGTGTAACGACGTGTATCCTGCCAGCTGTTTTTAGAGGCAGTCCTTTTAAGATGTTTTTTCATTTTTCTTGACA
Source organism: Pelecanus crispus (assembly GCF_030463565.1). Taxonomy (NCBI): domain Eukaryota; kingdom Metazoa; phylum Chordata; class Aves; order Pelecaniformes; family Pelecanidae; genus Pelecanus; species Pelecanus crispus. The sequence continues at coordinate 26,602,096 of NC_134654.1, read as the reverse complement.
GTGAATTCATAAGTACATGCAACAGCACGTCCTAATCCGTCTTTGTTGGGATAGCAGAAATGCAGTAGCATGCTCAGCACAGGAACGTTTGCTTTGTCCTGGCCTGGCAATTTTTCATTCACCTTCGTAAACCGAAAAAAATAAGATCCAAATTCACAACCTCATGAGTAGGAATGGTGCCTTTGGTTTGCATAGAAGCACTAAGAGGAGCGGAATATGTGATCCTTTATCCTAAGATATGACAGATGTACATTGAAAGTATTTTTTTGTTTTTTTCTACACAAAGCTAGCATCACTTTTTTAATTTTATAATGTGAAATTAAAAGATTGCTAACAGTTCATTGTGTTCTGCAGTGAACAAATATAGAGATACATTTATATCGAATCATTGGCTTCATAAGTCATATCGATTATATATCTTCACATTAAAGTTAGAAAATACCTTTGTTTTTCTTGCAAAAACTCAAAAAACTGTGGGTTAAGGTGGCGTTCTGTGTCCCAACTGTTTGTAATTATCAGGCAATAATGTACGTTATTGGTCTGATAATGGTTTATCATCACATTGAGCTAAAATCTGTTTTCATTACTTTCTTAGTCTACTATGGGGAGATGTTGAACTCTTTCATGTAGAACTTCTGCTTCCTCTTTTGTACCCGTAGATTGCATATAAACGTCCAGATTTTGGTTTGTAGTTAAAATTTGAGCCCAACTCTCCTGTGCTGGAAACGAAACACAGGTAAAGATTGCGGCACCAGCCTCTAAACGGCGGCTCCAGTAGCAACCTTTCTAGGGCTGAAGCTTCCCTGTAAGAAAAGAAAAATGACCAAAATTCAGCTCTTTCATTTTTGCAGCCTTTTATTTAGCCCCTGGGAACCCCCAGCCCGTGGCTCCCAGCTGCGTCCCTGCTGCTGGCCAGTATCTCGGAGCATTTTCCTGTGTTTGGAGCAAAGGTGGGACCCAGAATTTTGTCTCGCGATGCTTTCCCACGTCTGTACATACAAGCTAAGTGCGTCTTCTCCAAATCCCACATTTCTTACTTCCATCTCTTTTTGTAAATGGTTTTTCAGCTGAGTGTCGTCTGCACATCTGTCCAGCAACGTACAGCACGCTCTTTCCTCGTGAACTGAATGAAAGCACGGTTGTGACCTGTTAGCCTTGATGTCTTAATTTTATTCTTTAACTTATAGTCAGAGTTAATAGTCTGTAAAGTAGTTCGATACTGTCTGGAGGACATCACCCTATTTCAAAGTGTTTCTTATTTTCTAAATGTTTCGAATGGATCATAGGAAAGCCTTCATTAGCGTCCCAATTTGCTCCGTTTGGTACTGTTCTCGTTTACCCTGGAGTAACCCAGCTGATGGTGGCACTGTCTTTATGCAGCCACACGTACGAAGAATTTGGCTCGTGAAGTTAACTGCATGTTTGGGTGGGATTTTTTTTGGCGTGCTGACGCCACGTGTCAATGTGGCGTAAGATGCCCCCCCCAAACCATCGCTGTAATCAGAATATATTGTAACCAGCAGCCTTTCGGAGTGTCGTATGATGTCTACAGCTGCCAGAATAGGGAAAAACACGTGCAAAATTAAACCAGAAAATCCCCTGGAAACATGCGAGCTTTATTCCTGCAATTTGAAGTCCCTTTGTTCAGCTGTTACCAGTGCCATGCCAAATCCCAGCCATGCAATGCTCACACCCAGTTGGTGCTCTAGGGGATAAAATGGAGCCGGGGCAGCCGGAGTCGGGCTGACTGTGGGACTTGGGGCAAATCAATTCCGTTTGTGTCACCGTGCCCAGCTATAATGGTTCGAGTTACCTTGCAGGGTTGTTGTGAGAAATAGTTAGCTCGTATAGCCAAAATTTAGGAGATGCGTATACTTGGTGGTGTTATTATAAGGTTCTATTTTTCTATGGAGCAATTTAATGTGTCTGATTTTGTTTACATTACCAAGAAAAGCCCTTATTTAAAAATATCTCTGTATAGCGAGTCCGCTACGTAGCCAACATGCAGTACGCTGTTAGCGGAAACAGGTCGCGGGTGTAAAGGCGGCGCGTTTGTAACGCTCCTCCCGATGCGGCCATCGGGCACTTCGAACCGTCTGCAGTTTATTTTGTACACCTGCCTTTCTTTCACCACTTTACTAATACAGCAAAGTCGAGTTTTTTTTCCTTTTCCAGCAGAAAGTACTACCAAAATAAAGATGGATTGCATTGTTAGACGCTCGTGTGGCTCCTGCCTGTGTTTTGCTGTGCTAGAAAGGGCACGCAGGTGAGAGGGGGCTTGGGCAGAGCATGGGGGGCCCCGGCTTTTGGCACGGCTGGGGGTGTCACCCTGAAGTAATTACCTGTTTTTAACTGAATTCAGGGAATTGCAGTGTGGCAACACTTGGGATTTTGACCACCCGCAGTTGCATCAAGTTTTGCAGCCAGATTAATTCAGCCCAACTCGGGGCTAGAAGTGACCCCGCGGCAGCCGCGCGTTCCTGGCGCGCTGCGTCATGCATCTGCAGGGATGAATCATGTTCGTCCGCTTGAAAATTAATCCCACTGAAAAAAAAAAAAAAAAAAACCACCCTCATTTTTCTGGTTGGATCCGTGCCCAAGGCGAACTCACTGGGTGGCTGGATGGGTGCTTGCTCCGGCATGATGGGCGGCGAAACGCTGCTGGTGAGAGGTTTGGCTGAAGCTGGAGCACGAAACCATGGTCTGCGGGGATGAAGAACGCTGCCTGCTCCTCGGCTGCCGTGTGGGACCGCCAGCTCCGGGCATGACCCGCTGCCGAGGAGGAGGAGGAGGAGGAGGAGGAGGAGGAGGAGGAGGAGGAGGTGGTCCACCTCCAGCCCTGCGGGTCAGCTAAGGACATAGCAAAATGGAAGGGGTTTGTGCCTCAGTCTCCCCGGACCCTTCAGTGGGGAGGAAAATAACCCCAAAGAAATTTAATCTGAACTTGCTGAAGGTTCCCAGGTTTTCATACTAGTTCTTTAAAAGTGTATTAAGGACAACATGCCCTTTATTTTTTTTTTTAAAGCTGTAAAATTAATCCATTCCCTTGTAACGCTTCCTTCAAGAGACCTTCAGAAAGTCCCTAATTTAACGTGCTGAATTTCTCCTTGATAAGAGTGTCCTGGAGCTTTCAGTTCTCCTTTTTCCTGAAATGCATTGCTTCGAGTGTCCCCCGGGAGGATGCTGGCTCCGTGCTCGGCCCTTCTCCACCCCCTGGTAGATGTAAGGGCTGATCCGACGCTGAACCTGAGTCTCCTCCTCAGAAATCCCATGGAGCAACTGCTTGGGGATTTAATTAATGATATTTTGAGATGCTACGTGCTCTCTAGCTGCTTGTCAGTGAAGCCCTAATGGGTTGCCTTGGACTGGGGTCCCACTTCAGCGGCAGAGCCGGGAGCAGCACCCGGTACCTGGGATGGGAAACCCCAAGGAGTGCTCGGAGCAGGTGTCGGCTTTACGTTAAAATGCATTTTCTGCAGATAACGTGGAGGCGTGCCAGGGCTCCGCGCTGCGCCAGGTACTGCCAGCACACTATGCGCAGGGTATGTGCCAGAAACGTATTTTTTTTTAGTGAAGTGCATCTCAGCTGTGGTTTTTTTTGCGGTTACGAGTAGCCTTCCCCATTTCTCGCTTGTTGCCCAATGGGAAGTGATGCAGGCCAACGCTCTGCTCCTCTCCTAAAGGAGCTCATTCCTTGAAAATGAGTAAATTGGCAGCTGCAGAAGAGCTATGGCCTTTTGTTAAGCAACAACAGGACGGCTTTTGTGCTTTTAGTCAGCTCTCTAAATCAGATACAGAGTCCTCAAGCTGTTGAAATTCCAGGACAGTCAAATTCCTTTAACTACTTGAACTGTCGTGTGGCTGTGCACCCTTCCAACTCATTTGGATTTCCTGGCTTATCTGATTTCCTCACCTCCCTGTTTTGAATGCAGATCCATTGGAAACCTTTTTTTTTTAAAAAAAAAAAAAAAACTAACAAGTTCCATCCTGATTCCAGCTGTGTGACAGCTGCTGGAAAAGCAATTAAAAGGAGTGGAAACTAAAAAAAAAAAAACCCTATTAAAAGCAAAGGGGAAAAGAGAAACAAGAAATAAAAATCCCATTGGTCCTCGGACGCAGGATTCACCTCTGCAGAGGAAGGAGAGCTTGCTGACTCAGGCTGTGAGCAAGATGGGGAGAAGGCAGTGAAGTTTTCCCTCCAGCGAAGCTCGGGCAGGGCCGAGGTTGCTTTGCCACCGATCGGGAGCTTGCGTTCGCCCCGTCTCGGGGCACGCAGCTCTCCTGCTGCGCCTCTCCCCCGGACTCGTCAGCCTGGTAGAAACATGCTCTTAGATTGCACACGATGCACGTGTCCTATTAAATACTGCGAAATGTAGCGTTGGTATCTGCAAGCCCTAGGCCAGCTGGTTGTAGGCATTGCTCCCCGGCTGGGTTGTTGCTCCAGCAGCGCTGAGAGCGTTTGCACCGCTGGGACCGGACTCTGACGTCAGGCTGGAGAGGGGCATGGCCATCGGGCTGTGCTACAGCGTTGAACCCTCTCCAGGACTGCAAAGGGACGAAGAGCCCAGACATCTCCGAGCTGGAGGAGGCATATTTCTAATGGAAAACACATTATCAGGTAAGGAGTTTCATATTTCTCTTTTGTTAAGGGAAAAATTATACCTAGGGCGTTTTCATGCAGGGGTTCTGTTTGGTGATTAATTTTTTTTCTTATTATTTTAATACGGTGTTATGCTGAATGCATGAGAGCTGTACTTGCCAGCTCTGTTCTCTGACAAACATTAAGCTTTGCATCAAAATGTTTAAGAGGCAGAGCAAAAATATTCTGCTTTTCTGGATGCACATGGACTTTGATTCTTGCAGCTGATGGACTTTGGGTCTAGGAGAAGAGCCACAGGTTGAGCGCTGGGTGCTCCCAGCTAACGATTCCTCCCTTCACTCCCCCTCCGCCAGCCTTGCCATCGCCAATAGACGCTTCTAAAAATGTGGACCCCCAAATCTCACTTCTCTGTATGAATTAAAGCGTTGAACTCTGATACAAGGCAGGCTTAGAGCTGTTTTTCCTCAAGTTGAGAGTAGGGAAAAAAAACCTGTTTCAAAACCCGTGCGTTAGAGCGGGGTCAGTACAAACCTGTCTCGTGTTTATCAGGAGGTCAAGACAGGGCTGCGCAGGGGCCAGCGCGGTTTTTTGTGTTTGCGATAACTGGCACGCAGGAGGGCATGGAGCGAGCGCGGTCTCCTCTGCACTCCCCACGTGCGGGGATTAATCAGTGGCTCTCGGAAAGCCGGCGGCTCCTCCGGGAAGCACAAGGTGTATCGCACGTTGTGCGCTCTGCAGCCAGCATCGAGAGGTTCCTGCCGATACTCCCGAAGAGCAACTTGCTTTTCAGAGTTAGTCACGATACGCTTTTGTCCTGGTTTCGGCTGGGATGGAGTTAATTTTCTTCCTAGTAGCAGGCACAGTGCTGTGGTTTGGATTTAGGATGAGAAGAACGCTAATAACACGCTGATGGTTTAGTTGTCGCTCAGCACTGCTTATGCCAGGCAAGGACTTTTCAGCTTCCCATGCTCTGCCAGGGGCACAAGAAGCTGGGAGGGGGCACAGCCAGGATGATCCCAACTGCCCCAAGGGCCATTCCATACCATACGGCGTCATGGGCAGTATAGAAACTGGGGGGGTTGGCCGGGGAGCAGCGATCGCTGCTGGGAACTGGCTGGGCATCGGTCGGCGGGTGGTGAGCAATTGCATTGGGCATCACTTGCTTTGGATATTATTATTGTTATTATCATTATTATATTGTTATTATTATCATTACTATTTACTTTATTTCAATGATTAAACTGTTCTTATCTCAGCCCAGGAGTGTTTCAGGCAGCATCATTTGTTTAACTTTCTGGGTTCATGTTTCAGCTTCCAGGGGTACTTGCTTCTTGCTCCAAAGGCAAAAATAAGATTAAAACTGATAGAACATTAGTTGGAATTTTGAAAAAAGTTTTAGATTTGCTCCATCTTTTTTTTTTTTTTTAATGGTTTGTTACGACTGCAGAGATTCAGTGCCGTTTTTACAAGACCATCATGTTTTCCGTGTTATCCAAATACTCCAGCGTGAACCTTTGTTTACTGCCCCAACATCCCGGGCTGGGCTGCTGCTTTCAGTTCACGATGACTGAAATCCAGACCTAGGCAAAAAAAAAATAGCACTTCCTAGAAATCCCTTCCTAATTGCCTTTAACCTTCATTGGAGCCTGCGGTGGGGAAGCACGGGAGAAAGCTCCAGGCAGGGAAAGCAGAGCACCGAGCAGATAAGCCTGGTGCTAACAGTCAGAGGGTAAACGGGGATTCTGGATCCATCGCCCCTGGAGTATGCAAATATTTAATTCTTCCAAAAACAAACAATGAAGGGAACAGAGTAGTAGAACCGTTTATTAACTCCAGCTGCCCAATCCGCAAAATCAGGAAACGATGTCCAAGGGGAAAAGAGCACAATGTATTTGAGGTTGCTTTGATTTTTTGTTTCAGCCTTTTTAAAGGATTAAAATACAAAAACATGTTCTGAGGTTCCCTCCCCTGCTCTCCTTCTGGGAAGGAAGGTCGTGAAACCAGTCACTCTGAAATCGCTCTTGTTCGTGCGCCGGGTATTTGCTGCTTGGCCACGTGATCAAAATTGGAGCTGAAATAAATATAAAACCCCCCCATAAATACTCCCTGCTCAGTATTAAGGAGGCTATAAAGAAGCACAGTGGTGCTTTAATGCTACCCTGCTCTAGCTATACTAGAGTTATAATTCATTATTTTAGCATCGGGGTGAAAACACGACAAATTGGTATCTTACCAGCCTGCACCTATTTTAGGCTACTTCTAGCACCTATCCTCCTCCAGGGTGGCAGCCGCCTTCCCGCTGCCGGTGATGCGGGGAGAAGGCGTGTATGTAATGGGGATGTTTTAGGGTCTGGTTACAATACCTAGAGCAGATGAGCGGTGGTTTGCCAGCAAACTGCATGTCTACGGCGAGACATGAATTCACTGCAGGGAATGCAGGATCTGAGGCTCAGCTGTACGTGCGACGTAAACCAGAGCTACTGCGCTCGGGAGCTGGACTTGGCAATGCTGCTGCAGAGCATGTATGTTTGAAGTGTTTTGAATAGCTGCGTAAAAAAAGAAAATTTCAATTTATACCTTCTTCCCTCTATGTGGCATTTAATCCTCTCGCATCTTTAGTACAGGACAGACTGGCTTTTATGTCGTTAATTTTATGTAGATGAAGAATCAAACTATAGCCAGTTCAGTGCCTCTTTCTGCAAAGCCTCTTTGGGATGAAGAAGGATGAATCCATGCACGTGGAAGAGGCAGCTGAGTCCAACCCAGCCCTCTGTTCTCTTCCGTGATCTTGGACTATTTCCTTCGAACTTCTCCTTGGTTGTCCAAATTGTAAAATGGAGAAAAGCTCTTAACCTTTGGCATGTTACCGGCTTCCTCTGAAACGGCGTTTACCCGAGTAAATAACTCCCAGTGATCTGGGATGATATCTAAATGATAAATGATATTGTTTTCTTTCTCATCCTAGCTGGGAAAATGCAAGGGATATTCAAGAGAGCCTCAAGAGTATTTCAGCAAACCCGTGCTCTCTTATGGAAAAATATTCTTCTGGTGTGGAGGATGAAGACAGAAAGTTTTCAGGCAAGTATTGGTTCTTCCAGAGGGAAGTTAGGATTTCCACTACGAAGTATTTTTGCATTGCATTGTTTTTTTAATAGGTGATATATGAGAAGCCTCAGCTGGTAATGTGGTTCTCTGGAAAATGTCAGCAGTTGCATTTCTTCCGGTCACACTACAGTATCTCAGCATAATAAGGGCTTGTTGCAAAGCTGGTTTGTTGCTTGTGGTTGTTGATCCCATTTCTGCACTGTCCAGAAGAACACAATGTCCAATTCACAATTACTGGTGTAAAATCATCGGCAGACCTTGTTGGCTCTGGTACTAAGAAAATATGTTTTTCACTTGGGACATTCCTCATGTTTTCCAATTATTACACCTGTGACATAGCTCTTCCTCCTTTACAGAAAGAAGGCATTCACAGCCGGAGGTGCTGGACTGTGCAGCCAGATCAGTGCTGGATGAGAAAGGTCCTTGAAGACACTTTCCATACCACCCAACCTCCCAGTCACTGTCCTGCCACTCACCTTCACATTTCCTTCCTTTCACCTAGGAATGGATTACGTCGTTGGTTTTTCTCTTAATAATACAAACATCAACGAATATGATATTCCATCACCCATGGCAAGAAATCCCTTACAACTTCCTCGGACGATTAGATGATCCTGCCTTTAACGCTACGGGAGTCACCCTCGCGTACACACCTGTGACAAACACCACCAGGCGAATAATGAGCAAAGTGGCTTCGGATTCGGCAATGAGGGGTAATGCTGCTCTTAAATCCTTGTAGCTGCAGTGCCTGAACCCACCCCAATACGTGTGGGCACTTTGGTTTTCATTGTGGTGGGGGGAGAAAAGGACTTGGACAACACAAATTTTGAGGATACAAATTGTGGCCAGTGCACATTTTCATGTTGTTGTATGCTTAATCAAAGTTTGAGCTGTCATGGTTTTATTCTTTTTTTTCTTTCTTTCTTTTTTTCTTTTTTTAATGGCAGGTGTAATAATAGAAGAGGTGGAAAACGAGAAAAAACTGGAAAAAAGAGGAACTTTGGAGGAAGATGTTATTGGTGTTGTTTTTAAGGATGACTTCTCCTACCGTCTCAGATTTCAAAGCTACAGTGTGGTATCTCCAAGCGATGCCTTTGAACACATCGGTAACAAAATAAATCAAAGCAGAGAACTTAATTTTACATTAAAAAATGCTTAGATGGATCTCTGTGCTGCCATGCCACTAAGAAGGGGTCAAGGCTGTATATGCTAAATGCTTCAAGAAAGATATTAATTAGAATTTGAAGTTTTGTTCACTCAGAAGGAAACAAATGTCAAGGAAAAAATTTTTAAGAACACATACACATTATCCACAGTCCTTGTTGTCCCTCTCCCTTCTGTCTTACCGTGTGAAATCACACCCTGAAAATGAGCATCGTGTATGCACTAATGTACTTCTAACATATAGTGCATGGACTTATATTTAATATATTAAAACATAAGCCTACACACACATTTCTCCACATACCTTCTTCTTTAAACAAATACACCCCTATTTACTGACTAAAAGTAGTAATCTATCCAAAACAAAAAGTAAGATTATTATCAGACAAAAAATCAACTGAGTTCATCAGTTGATGGGAAAAAAAAAAAAAAAGTATTTTGCTAAGAACTGGTCTTGGAAAATGGAGATGATGGCGAGGCTCTTTATTCTGTCTACACAAGTCAGTAGTTCTTTGCAGTTGTGACCGCAGCTCGTGTGCTCTGGAATTCCCAGAGGTGCTCCTCTCCTGCCCGCGGCATTGGGCACGTTTACGGCTGCTGGACTTTGAGCCTGGGCGCCTGCCAAAACAGGAGAGCTGAGCGTGGCCAGCTCTGCTGCGCTGTGACGACAGGGTTGATGCCACATCAGGTGGCCCATGGATCCAAAGCCACCAACCCCCAATACCACATTAGTCTTGGAGACAAATAGCTGCTCTAGGAAAAAGGCTGACTAAAACTAAATCTTGATTTCCTCTCTTGAGTCAAATACATTTTCAATGTCTCACATGTACATAAGCATACATATACACTTATATATGGAAATATATAGATCAAATTCATTTTTTTTTCTTTCCCACAGATACCTGCTCTGATTTTTCATCAAGTCACTGCAAAGTCCCTTTGTACTGGTATGCAGGTTTCCTATCACTGCAGTCCAGCATTGATGCAGCAGTCATAGAAGTAAGTGTGATCATGATGGAAAATATTTCCTATTCTTTCCGGAGTTATCCATAAACTTAAACAACCAACCAACCAACAAAAAAAAAACCCCAAAAAACCCAGTTCATTTTCTGTGGTCATTAATTTTTTAAATACATAGTGTGATTCAAAAGTTAAAAGAATGATAGATCATTCTCGTGCTTCAAGGCAGCATTAGTGCTTATTGCAAGGCAATATAAAAGGATATTAAATATTGAGGTTATTTGCCACTTATAAATGTAACATTGGTATTGACAAACTAATAATTTTAATGCTTACGGAAACCTGTTTGTCCTGATGTTGTCTGTTTCATTACAGAAAATCAAAGTAATGGCTAATTTCTTTTCTTTAGATGAAAACAAACCATTCTGTCTGGGAAGAGATGAAATCAATTAGCGGCGTTCGTCTGAGATCACCCTTGATCAAACCCGTATATAAACTGGGTTATATTTGGTTCATCATTTACATTATATTGTGCTTCTCCCCATATATGTACTTTTTATCAGTGAAAGTTATGAGAGAGAAAAAGAAGCTCAAGGTATTAATGAAAGCAATGGGTTTGCAAGATATCGCGTTCTGGTAAGTCTCATAGAAATAAACTGTGTAATTACAGAAATTATATTATCGTATGTATATAGGATGTATACTAGCTTGCAGGAAAGATACGGGTCTGGTACCACCGCTCGGCTGAGAAGCAGTAATTCCCCCGACCCCGGCAGCAGTCATCGGCCATTGCCTAACCCTACGGCTGGGCTCTCTGAAGCCAAGTCTGGCATGTTGTTGGCACAAAAGCTTTGCTGCTTTTATCTGTAACGCACCGTTTGCTGGAGGACCTTGGTTTCCAAGCACATTGCTCTGATGCAGGATTTCTTTTGTTGTTTGTTATACTTTGCTCTGCTCTCCTCCCCAAAAAAGGAGAGAGAGCACTCTTCGTGTAGCAGAGATACGTGTTCTTGGTGTTCAAGGTTCTTGGTGTTGAGGTGTTGCTTGCCTCCAGGAAATGGGTGGGTACACACAGAGAACACAAAAGGTGAAGAAGCAACAAATTTTGGAGAAAACTGCAAATGATGAAGCACAGGGGGACACAGGGTCTATCAAAACAGGCTTCCAAGGCCTTCTGAGCATGCGCATTTCATATCGTTAGGAAAAGCGTAAGAACAAGCGTTGCTGGCTGCAGAGCCTGGGCTTAGATGCCCTGTGGCTCTTTGCTGGCCTTGTTGCATCTACAGAGATTTGCGTTGGTGCGAGAGAGAGATATTTGCACCTTTCCAGTCCGGAAACTGTAAATGAAAGTGTATTTGGGAATTAAGAAGTATTTGAATTAAAAAGAGTGTGTCTTGTGCTGGTCAGGTAATGACATGTGCTGTCATGTACAGAGGCAAGACTAACTGTGCCTTCATTTGTAGGTTATCCTGGAGCTTGCTGTACACCGTTTACGTTGCAATAACGTCAAGTCTGCTGACACTGATCACGATTACAGAAGTCATCCACAGTCACAGCTTTTTTGAAATATATTTTTTTTATTTCTTTTATGGCATAGCATCTGTAAGTCTGCTTTTGCGTTCTTAAATGATGCATGATTTTTTCCATTTCCTAGTCAAAACATTTAAAACTCAAAGACTACAGAGTACTCCAGGGCTGGGCGTTATATGAGAAAGTAACAAAAACTTCTCCACTACTGGGATTTATTGTTATAATTTATTATAATATATCACTCCTATTACATTTTGGGAGATTCTGACTTGAAATGAGAGTAAAGAGAGGTGCTAACACCAGCATTAATGGGAAGGCTGATGCTGTGTGCCCCTGGGGCCAGGGATTCCTCCTTGCATCCAGCCTCCTCGGGAGGCCGAGAGGGATCTGATCTGTCTGCCCCTATAGACCTGCCCTAAATATCAGAGTTGTCTGCTAAATGACACAGGCCTTGCAATGTGCTGTGTGCGTCTGTAGGGAACAATTGAAATTCAGTGGGGTCTCTAATGTTGCTTGTTGGATTTTCGTTTTGTTTTTTTTTTCCTTAATCGCCAGCAGAAATGCATCCCGATACTTACTGCTTTTCTCTGCTGCAGATTCACTTCTGTTTTCTGCTCAGCTCATTGTTAAAGCAGCCAAATATTGCCACTTTCGTGGGATTTGTCCTTCACATCGTCTTTGGATTGCTGGGCTTTTTGACATTGTTTGAACAACTACCACTGTCTTTGGAATGGATTTTTAATCTCTTCAGTCCTTTTGCCTTTACAGCCGGCATCTCAAAGGTATGTTCAAAATAAAGCCAGCACATCATAAAAGTTCAGCCCACAGCAAACATGCTGCAGAATTCTGCCAGATAACAGTAGCTGCCATACATAATTTGCATTGCCATGACCCAGTCATGCCCCTCTGCCCTAGATGCTTTGTGAAAAGAAAACTTGACTCCCAAAAGTACTAATTCGTAACAAATATAGTTAGACTCTCAACTGCATCACAAATTTTACCAGCTCTGTACATACAATAAGTTTTGATGTCTGGAGAATTATTGCAGCAGTGGGATGTGGCTGGTGGGTACCAAGATCTACAAGAACCGTGAGGTGTTGAAGAGCTGCCCCAGCAAATACTGTGCGCATCGCTCTTCTGGTATAGTAACTTCTTCTGCGCAATTTTGAATTCAGCTTACTGAGGCACTTCTGAAACTCGTAGTCATAATGAAGTGTTGCCCTGCTTGGAAACGGTGTCAGGATCACAAGTGGGCATGAGTTTCTGGTAAAAATGGTAGTGATGACACAACAGAGGCTTGCATGTAGTATTTCTGGCTAAAGGAAATGTTGCATCTCACCTGTGCTTTTTTTCGCCCTTAGATGGTAAAACTAGAAAAATATGGACCAGCCTTCGCACCGGCATTGTACCCTTTCTTTAACCTACACATCATACTTACCCTTGACAGTGTCTTGTATTTGCTGTTGGCCATCTACTTTGATAAGGTTTTGCCTGGTAAGTAGGAATGTGAGGGAAAGAATACAAATTTCCTTGCGTTTTGCTTCTATAATCCTCTCCCCTCACAGGGGGGAAGGTGCCAAAGAAGGAATGGGATAGAGCTGAGAAAGCTGTCATCTACATGGAGCAACAAAAAAGGTGTCCTGGTAGTGAGCTGGTCAGGTTGTGGAATGGCATCTTAACAGCAACGAGCCATGCCACGTTATGTGAGGGGCAGAAAACTGCATTTGCTGCATTGCTCAGGAAAAAATGGTTGGGAAGAATCCTGTTTTCCCAGGAGCTGGGTGCATGTAGCTACCTCATTGGCCCTGCCTCAAAAGCAGACTCCAAAAAATAACGTTAAATCTTTCAGCGAGGCACTGAGATCCTTTACATCTACTCCTGCAGCCCTAACGACTGGATTTAAAGGATGTTGTAGGACTTGACCTAATTTTCCTATAACGTCTTGGCCAAAGAGGCGGTCAGTGAGGTCTTTGCTGTGATTATTCCCCACCTGCATTTACAGATATGGACGAATGGGTAACTTTGCAGAACTTACCAATCCTTTTACGCTGCTGAAAGGCTGTATTTTGCAGCTGTAGAGGAAGAGGTGGCTGGACACGGCATTTACCAAAGTTAAGCTGACATGTAGCAGTTTTTGGTCGATATTTCACCTTCTTTGTTTCTGAATTAGGCAAGTACGGAGTACCATATCCACCTTTGTTCTTCCTGAAACCGTCGTACTGGTTCAAGCCGAGAAAGGGATATGTGGGGGTGCAAGCTGGCAGTGAGAGCAGCCACGATCCCATCCTCAGCAATAACATCGAGCCGATGCCTCCAGGCTTTGATGGGAAGGAAGCAATCAGGTAAAGACTCTTGTAGGCATGAAAAATGTAACGCTACAGGTTATATTTGACTCTAGAGAGCATAGCTGCGTTGCACTGGTGAATGTTAGACTGAGCCATCTAACATATACAGATAAGGCTAATGGCAAATACATGAAAGGGTTTGCTCAGTGTTTCACTCTGCTCCAGAGCTGGATTTGAACATTTATTGGACGTGGTGCATCTTCTGTGCCGGGGACCGACTTGCTGCCCAGCAATTTCCTCTTTGCAGAGCAGCCGCAGTGAGTCTGTTCCCCTCCACCGTCATCTTTAAGAACACGGCTGCTGGAGTGTGCTGCATAAGATACTGTTCTTTACATCCTTAGAGGGCTAGTTTGGCCCATTGCTGTTGCTGCCCATTGCTTATTACTAGAAAACAAATATCAATCTGCTAAAATAATAGCTAGGTCGTCGGTTTTAATTCTAAAACCACATGTTTTCTCATTCCCTAGGGCCTCCCGCTTCATTCACTAAGTGTTCATTGAGTTTGACTTTGCAACCTTTTAAACATCTTTTAGAAAAGTACGTTAGTTAATTCTGCTTTTAAGTGTACAAGAAATGAATTATATGAAGCAATTCCTTCAGACGGAATTACGCTAACCCCTGATGGTAACAAGCAGGACCAGTTTGAGGAGGAGCTTGAGAAATAGTCTTCCAATGGTTTTTAAAGGTTACTTTGAGGCAGAGGGAACATGCCAAAATTGTGAGATTCGACAGTAATGGCTTGCTTACCTTTTCTTTAGACTAAACAGTATTAAAAAAATATACAAGAAGAAGGACAAGAGAACCGAAGCTTTAAGGGGTAAGAGAGGTTTTGAATTCCTTTAATTTCATTGTTTACTAGATATGAACCCAAACTGTTTTGAAATCTACTGGATGTACTTAATTCTGCCTCCAGCACTGTTCAAATGCATTATGCAATGGTTGTTTCTGCTGGGGTAAATTACTGGCAATTTTCTACCAGGTTGTTATCTTCCTGTTCACTCCAGGAAAATTACTATTTATTTTTTGCAACAGCAGAAGTTGTCTTAAAAGCTGTGGGTTTTGCAGCCATGAACCACTATAAAAATCACCTCTCAAACCTCCCTCTAAAAATGTAAACTCTTCTGAGCAAACAAAACTTTTTTTTTTTTTTGGTTGCTGGCTAGATCCAAGTCTGCTGGCGCTGGCTGACCCATGTTCTCCATGCACTTGCACATCTGCCAGCTGCAGGTATGCAAGTAGTTGGCATAGTCATAGCGTAGTCATGGGGTATTTGTTAAATGCCTTTGTTTAATAAGAAGTCCAAGTGATGGTGAAAATATAAATATGGTCTCAAAGGTTTATACTGAGTAAAAAATCAATCCCAAACAACCCACAAAAATACAAAATAAGTTGGTTGTGTTTTTTTTTTTTTTTTAAGGAAATGAGGTAGCAAAATCTGGCTGCTTTGAAATAACTCTTGAAATCTCATGCGTTGGAAAGGCTATGGGTTCTTCTCTTTCTGTGGACTCTCTCTTGAGCCATGTTAAAACAAAGGTTATGAACATCATGGAACACAGAAGTCAAAATTCTTTAAATATTGAAGTTAATACACTTATTCCCTCAGTTCAATCAAGACATGGCTGCAAGTTCCTTACTGAGTTTAGTCCTAACTTCTGAAGGTGCAACCCATGGTTTTGGATCTGTGTTTTTGCCTCTCAGCTTCAACAGAAAGGTCACTCCTTTGCCATACTTGGCAGCAAGCTACAGGTACAAGTCTATTTCTCACAAACTTCCGTCCTAATGTTATCCTATTTCTATCCTAGGTTTGTCCTTAAATATATATGAAGGCCAGATCACTGCATTACTTGGTCACAGTGGATCTGGAAAAACTGCTCTCTTAAATGTGCTCAGTGGATTTTCCAAGCCTTCAGCAGGTAAGGTGATGGACCTGAATGCTGAAGAGGAGAAGCTGTTTGTTTTTTCAAGTGTAAGGGGATAAAGATGCAAAAAACCAAGTTTTTCCTCAGTTACTCAGTCTGGCTCGTTGTCAATGCAGATTGCTCCTTCAACACGAGCTTCACGGATAATGCATCCTTTGTGGATACGCTCATGTGTGCAAGCGTACGCAGATGGTTATTTCTCCATCTGGATGGCCTGATGTTTTCCATGAGCTGCATACCTATAGAAAATATGTTTTCGTTCTTAAGGGAGAGATTTGGTGCTCTGGAATATTTTTGAATGGTACATGGTTTAGTCTAGTCTACCCTTTAATAGGTTTAGTGGGAACTTGGTAATGTTAGGTTAATGGTTGGACTGGATGATCTTAAAGGTCTTTTCCAACCTAAACGATTCTATGATTCTGTAAAGCTTTGGACCACACAAAGGTATTTTACCTTTTTTTTTAAATACTTGAGAAAACACCCACAATGCTGGAATTAATGTCAAAGATATGAACACACAGCAGTCTGCTTTCCCCTTATAACTGGGAAGTTCTGTACAGTATGAAATTTATTTCATTCATGCCTGTCCGCAGGTTCTGCAATGATATACAACTACAAAGTGTCTGAAGTACAGGATATGGAAGGAATTCAGGCAATGGTTGGGATTTGCCCCCAATTTAATTTGCATTTTGAAACCTTAACGGTGAAGGAAAACCTGAGAACTTTCGCACACATCAAGGGGATTCAGCGGAAGGAAGTAGAGCAAGAGGTTGGTGTGTGCTTATCAGTCACTGTCCTCTGTTTTACAGCATCTTGGCCACTTTGAGTCTTCTTTATAAAAGATTTTCACCAGCATCTTGGTCTGTGGAAATGAGAACAATGCTAATTTAGGGGAGAAGTCTTTTTTCAATTCTTTCTTATCCTCATGTCGTAAGTGTTATAGTTCAGATTTGCAGTACTTGTCTCTAAGCAAAGCCATTTAAAGTAGATAACTTTAAAATCTTGAAGCTAGACTTTCCTGTACTGTGTGTAGCCATGTATGAATTAAAATGCGACCAGTGCTTTGGAAATCTGGCTCTTGTCTTTGTCTATTCCCAAGGTGCAGAAAGTTCTCATGATGTTGGACCTCACTGACCTTCAGGATATCCGCGCTGATACTCTGAGTGGGGGACAAAAAAGAAAATTGTCTCTTGGAATTGCAATTTTAGGGAATCCCCAGGTAGGGACCGGTCATATTTACACACACACGATGCATACTGCTTTAGCGCATAGTTTTGCGTTTTGGTTTGACACGCAGACTTTTCCCCTGGCACTCCAAGCCTGCTGACCTACTAATTCACTTGGCTGCTGGAAGGATCGAGGATTCTAGATCAATGAGAACCATATTTTAAATGAAGAGGGTAATAATATTGTAATAGGAGACAGAGCAATAAAAATGTCTGATATTTGAGGATGCATTTTATTCTTTGAGTGAGATCATCAAAAGCATGAAATTAAATGATGTAAACATGGAAATACCAGCTTGGACACATGGAGATCTGATCTTGTTCACCTTTGCAGGTGTTGCTTTTAGACGAGCCGATGGCTGGGTTGGATCCCTGCTCCAGGCACCACGTGTGGAGCCTTCTGAAGGAACGCCAGGCTGGACGCGTGACACTCTTCACGACCCAGTCCATGGAGGAGGCCGACACTCATGCTGGTGAGCCCAGATTTTCACACTGTGGTTGACTATGGTTTGAAAACGAGGGTTTCCCATTGCAGAGCCCACATATGGGTCCTGCCATGATGCAGTCTGTGCTCGCTGGACCCATTTTTGTCTGACGGTGACCACTCAACCTGGGCTGAGCAAAGGCTACAAGTGGGCTGACATGCCCTTCCAAGACCTTGCTCGTGCTCTGCTTCAGGATGAAGCAACTGCATATTATCTGGATGTACCACTAGCAGCACCCACACAAATTAGTGATATTGTCTGAATTAATATCTTTCCTATTTTCTTATTGCTCCTGGTCTGCATAGGAAGTTTTCCACAAGCCTGTAAGAATACATAATTAAAAGATTAACCTTGGTGCTTAGGAGAAAGGCAGCAGTTCAAAAAGAAAAAAACCTTCAGCACTGGCCTGGTTTTACTCCTCTCAACTTCATTATAAAAATGTCTGTTGAGTTCAGAAGGAGCAGAGTGAGGTCAGTCTACTGCACTGTTGTAAATCCCCCCTAAATCCTTTGTATTCATACCTCCTTAGACCGGAAAGCTTTTCTCTCAAACGGGAGATTACAGTGTGTTGGCTCATCTCTGTACTTGAAGAGAAAATGGGGAATTGGCTATCAATTAAGGTAAAGCTTTTTCTTTTTGGTCATCGCTCTTTTTATGAAAAGCTTCTATTTGATGTGTTTTCTTGTAGAGTCTGTGTCTCTATAGAGTTTCTATACAGAGTAATAGAAATCTTGACAATTCATTTTTAAAAAACTTTTGAGGCTGCCAAAAATATCTTGCTTTGGATAGCAAGCTGCTTTTCTTTGGAACCCAATCCTGAAAGCTCTGAGCGTGTAGCTAACATGACTTTGCAACCTCCTTTGCAGCCAAAAGGGGACCAGAGTAAGATGAATTGCAATTTCCACATACTCTGCAGTGCCAGAGTGACGTACAACGGCTTTAATGCAAAGTTGTTTTTCTTTGGATTTTAATTTCTGTGTTCTTGGTTTAGCAGTATTGGCCAGGACCATTATTCTTAACCTCAACTATTTCTCACATGCATGGCAAAACCAGGGGCACTGCAGACGTCTATAAAAATTCCCACTGAAATGCTGCCCGGTTTTGGAGGTTTCCCTACGGCTTGAAGAACGACCGCTGGCTTTGTATTTTAAATGGATAATGCATGCATTTTTTTTCTTCTTCAATATTACAGCAATTGCTTTTTAATACAAACAGGATGCGCATAAATGACCTGTGTGACCCTGAGCTTACATCATCCCTGGTCAGACAGTACATCCCCAATGCCATGCTCAAAGGACAGAAGCAGGGAGAGCTGTGCTATATGCTACCTCTGGAAAACACTGACAGCTTCCCAGGTAAGGAAAGCCTGTCGTTGCATCAGGGTTGTAAAGGGGAACCAAGCGGTAGGAAAAGCAGAAAGCAAAGTTGCTGTGAAGGGAATAACTATATTCCCTTGTCCATATTGCATGGGATTAGGAAGCCCAGAGCTTCATAAACATCAGCCTTAAAGAAAGCCTCTAATGGACATGCTAATATCAATACTGCAGAAGAACAAAAGGAAATCCACCGACTAATCTACAAGCGAAAATCCACTGAGTCTCATCTGGTTTCAGGATGAGATTTCTCCCACCAGGAAGACCCATGGTAATCAAGAAATCTGAATTTTCTGCTTACCACTAAAGAGCACAATAATTGTGCCAGGGCTTTTAAGTTACGGAAATGAATGATGTGCACTCTAGAAAGTACAACGTTAATCATGCCAGTCTGAGTTTCTGCTCAACACTAGCCTTGGTTGCTGGGCTGAGTCTGGTTGTTTCTGTCATGCAGATCTGTTCAGCCATCTCGAGAGCAGTTTGTTGCAGGGGGTTGTTAATTATGAGGTTAGCAGGACAACCCTGGAAGATGTTTTCCTGAAGCTGGAGGGTGAGGAAGCCATTGGTCAAGAAGGTAAAAATATTGGCTCCCATTCGCAAGTGTGGCACAATTAAGGTCCCATATAGATGTACATATGTTTTAATTGAATATCTAATGAGTTTCTGTTAAATGTGAATTTTGGTAGGTTTTGGTAGGTCAAGAGTTGCAGTTGTATTAAGCTTTCCTTCAGTGAAAGATAATCTTTTTGAGGAAGTCTAGATGATTCAGTCTCGGCTTCCCACAGGCTTTTAAGCACATGAATTAAGCACATGATGTTGGAAAGGTATTTGCTTTTGAAGGGTATACTGCCCAGACCAGGAGGTGGGAACAAATATAATAGCCAGAAGGCATTTCACAAGGCCAGTGAAGTTGTTGGATATGTTGCCATACGAGTCGAGGTTCAGCTAGTCTGAATTCACCGATGTAAATTATGTTCTGGGTAAATTATGGCCCCTTTTCTCTGCCCTTCTTTCTTTTCTGGCTAAAAATGAAAGCATTCCTCTATTCAGAGCAGAAGATCCTTGTTGATTGTTTGTGATTAAAATGTGTCCTTTGAACGTTCTTCGTGGATAATGGTATTTCTTGTGGTGAACACGCAGAAGATGGAGACCTTGAGGAGAGGGACCAAAGCCTCCTGGTGTCTTCCGAACAAGGGAGTGCGGCAGTGAGCGGGATGGCGCTCTGGAGGCAGCAAGTGTGTGCCGTGATGAGAGTTCGCTTCTTAAAACTAAAGCACGAAGGAAAGCTTCTCAGGTCCATGTAAGTACGGGGGCTCTCGCCTGCTCTGCAAACCTTGTGCTGGCTTGGTGCTTTCCAAAAGATTTGATTGCTCCCTTGAGTGACTGAGGGAAGGCTTAAATACTGGTGGAGACTTTTGGAAGCTAAGAATTAGGTGGGAAATGCTTAAAAGGTGCAGTAATAAGGACAGTTAGAATTTACCGGTAGAGCTCTGAATTGCTTAAGTTTTAAATTTTTCCTTGCCTTTCTCAACTTAAATCACACAATCAGTTAAAGGTGGAGTTCCCCTGGACTCACTTATGGTCTGTTTTTCCATCTAGATTGCTGTTCTTTGGAATATTTATCCTTCAGATGCTTATGATTCTCATTCTATTTCAACTGTGGGACAGCTCCAGCAACTGGGAAATCACAGCTAGCTCGTATTTTCTTCCCACTGAAGAGAAAATTCGAAATAAGTCGACAAATCTTCTCATCTTCAATGATACAGGTGAAGAAGAACATGTGATGTTGATTCGCTTTCTGCACCACTCTGAGTCCTCTTAGAGTTGATAGACCAACCTTGCCTTACTCTTTCTGTACGTTCCTTTATATATTTGTGGCTTTGGGAAGTGTTTTCTTTTGAGCAAAAGCAAATCCAGTTTTAGGGGTGATAGTGGAGTAGCTGGTATTTAAGAGAATACTGAACCAGGAAAATTAAAAAAAAAAAAAAGCAATAAACTAACATGGATACATTCATTGTGTTTAACCAGTTTTAACTAAAACAGGAAAAAAACAGAGGAAAATATAAGTTTGTTTAGGTTCTGAATGATTTTTTTTTTTTAACATACCTCTGCTTTGCAGATGGGAACTTGTCTGTAAGAAACTGTTTCTATTTAAAGAAACAAGATATAATTATTCTAATTCTGTTCTTGACTTGATTTCAGGATCAGAAATTGGAGATTTCGTTTCTGCTTTGAAGACTCAAAACATAATCCCAGAAATAAGTCTTGAGAAAAACATCACAAGCCTTCCACTACATAATGGAGCTATAAAAATATCCCTGGAAGGCAAGGTGAGTGGTATTTTTTTTTTGTCTTTCATCCTATACGTCAACAGGATTTTCTGAAATGTGCTTATATGAGGCACAGCAAAATACACACACCAGCAAAAGGGAGAATATTTGTTTGACATATTAAATAATATCGGTAGTCCTGGTTGTGGGAAGCCAGGATTATATTTTGGTTCTTTCCAGTGTATGCTTCTTTACAGTGATCTTCAGAGAAAAGCACTAACGCAAGTCTTTTGTGCTTTTCTCCAGAAATTGTTGTCTTTATCGATCATTGTGCTCATGGTACCTGTTAGCACACTTCCAGGTCTCCGCGGTCCCACCAAAACTGTCTGCTTGCCTTTGTCATTGCTTTTCTTTAAACTCCTCGTTGCAGTCAGCTCCTCCTCACACCTCTCACGGGCATAAAGGTAATGTCTTTTGCTCTTACGTCTTCAGAGCTACCGATTCACCGTCATGTGCAGTGCAGAACCCGTCAACTGTTACCCCACGCTTGTGAATATCCTCAGCAACACTTTCCTAAGGCTCTTCAATTCCACTGCGCGCATCCGCGTTTGGAGTAATCCCTTTTACAGTGTGAGTGTCCTGCCTTTCTTGGTGAAAATTAATTGAAATAGCCATCCTGAAGTGATAAAGACTGGATGGGTTGGAAACCTGGTTGGAAGAGCAGCCTCCAAGGGTTCCTGGGGGACATTGCTCAGCAGTCAATACTGGGGCTATTTAATGAGAATTTCTTCTGCAGTGTTTAAGAGCTCTATAGGGTTTCAGTGCCATAAGACATTTAAGCTTGTGCTATGTGGCAATATGGCAGGAATACAACAGTAATACTTGCAAACTCCGCTTTTCTTCAGCGTCCGTTTGGCAAGAATCAGCATCAAAAAGTTGGTCTCTGTCCTCCACAATTTACAGTAATTCCAATACTTTTTGCAGATTTTAAGATGCTAAATGCTTTTTTTAATTGCCTTGTTTTGTGTCCTTAAACAGAAATGACTTACCATTAGTGTTATTGCTCACTTGCTTGTTTAACCATCCTATGAGCATCAAGCTAGCCAGATTTTCCCTGGGCAGCTGTTGATTATTGATGACTTCCAAATTTCTTTTCCGCAGGTACAAAACCCAGAAGTAAAGAGTGACATTTTTTTCACGTGTCTCGGCTACATGCTGATTTTGGCTGCTGGTTTGCCACCTCACTTTGCAGTAAGCAGCATGGAGGATTACAAGGTAAAAAGCATGCACTGAAAGTGGTCTTAGACAAGAATTGAATGCAAATGCAATGTCTCTGGAGAGCAGTTTGCGTGCCGCTTGGCTGGCAGGCATTTCTAGGTAGGATGCTAGAAGAAATAGAGTCACAGGAGTACAACGTTGTACCAAAGCGTGTTACCCTGCATCTCAGGGAATCAGCTTGGGCTCAGAACAATTTGGGTATTAATAAAGATTTTCATGTCAGAAGGATTTTTTTTTTTTCTTTTTAAGAATGATGTGTTTTTAAAGAACAGTAAAACTAAGAAAGAATTGAAAGTGCTTGGAAGGGAGAGGGAGACTCAGCCAGGGAAGGGAGAAGCAAGGGTAATGGAGAAGGAAGAGGAGCAGGAATGACGTTTTGGGCTCTGCTGAATCACGTCCCATTCCCTATTTGCTTTTGCAGCTCCAGGCTCGTGCCCAGCTGCGGCTCGCAGGGCTCTACCCCTCAGCATACTGGTGCGGGCAGGCGCTGGTGGACGTCCCGCTTTTCTGGACCCTGGTGTGCCTCATGTTTGGGGTCTTGCTGCTCTTCAACCGCATCTGCCCCTTGCAGGCCAGCACCATGCTGCCCCTGGTGAGCTCTTTGCGTGCGGGAAAATGGGCAGACACAACCCCCCCTCCCTCATTTCACAGTGAGTTTTGGCATTAAGTATTTTAATCGAAAGGGGCTGCTCTAGGCAGGTTTCCAAATACCCCCATCCATCTCCTAGTCACTGACATCACTCTGTCTCTCTAGATCATTTGCCTCATTGGTTATGGAGTATCTCTTGTCCTCCTCGTCTATTTAATTGCCTTTAAATTTCGCATGGGACGAAGCAATCGTTACATTTGGTCTTTCATCTTCATTCTGGTAAGTGAAGTGAATCTTCACTCTGAAGTGTTTGATTTACACATCTTGCCACTTGAGGTTTCACTTCAAATATACTGATATTCAGCAGAAAAACCAAAATCAGTGACAAATAGCCTATTTTTTAGCAACAACACATTAATACTGGAAATACTTTTTCTGCTTCATTCCAGGTGAATTTCACTCTCTATATGCTCAGTGAGCTACACGATGCACTTTACTTCACCTTCTCTGCTTTGATTCCTGTGTATCCACTGCTGGGCTGGTTGATCTTCTCTTCACCAGTAAGTAAACATGTCCTACTAAATTCAATAATGATCCTAATGGTGCAAACTGGAAAAGCAAGAGGCACTTTCCAAATTCTCTGTCTCAAAGTGCCAACTGTCAGAAAGACAAAGACTAAGAAAGGACAACAGGAGAAGAAAAGGTCCAGACTGGGGAGTGAGAGAAGGGACCAAGATGCTGGAACATGTCCAAAGAAGAGCAGAAAAGCTGGGGAAGGGTCTGGAGCACAAGTCTTGTGAGGAGCAGCTGAGGGAACTGGGGTTGTTTAGCCTGGAGGAAAGGAAGCTGAGGGGGAGACCTTATCGATCTCTGCAGCTGCCTCAAAGGAGGGTGCAGTGAGGTGGGTGTTGGCCTCTTCTCCCAAGTAACAAGCGATGGGACGAGAGGAAATGGGCTCAAGTTGCACCAAGGGGAGGTTTAGATTGGATATTATGAAAAATTTCTTCACCAAAAGGGTGGTCAAGCATTGGAACAGGCTGCGCAGGGAAGTAGTTGAGTCCCCATCCCTGGAGGTATTTAAAAGATGTGTTAGATGTGGTGCTTAGGGACATGGTTTAGTGGTGGACTTGGCAGTGTGAGGTTAATGGTTGGACTCAATCATCTTAAAGGTCTTTTCCAACGTAAATGATTCTATGATTCTAAGATTTGACTTGTTCACCCTTTGTTTGATGGGGATATTTTTGGGTTTTTTAGTCACAAAAAGCTGTTAAAATGACTGTATTTTGGCAGCCAGTGTAGCATGGGAGGGGAAGGTGGTGGAGTGGGAAGAGCTGGAGGGATGCAGTGAGCTCACAGAAGGTGGTGAAAGGACTGGGAAGAGAGAGGCAATGATGGAAAAAGTCAATCTAACCTGGCTGATTTGAGGCACCTCTGAATTAGCTGTAGCCAAGGAAGCTGCAGCTCTTTGAGGCAGTATGAAACCAAAAAATAAGTACAGATGAAAGCTCCTTAATCCCATCCTGCAGAAAAGCTCAGCATCCCTACATCCCACACTTGCTCTGATTCGGCGTTGAGGCATTCCATGATAAGGAATTTTTCTAATTGACTGATATTTTTTTCTTGTAGCGTTTCTCATTGTTTTACAGTACCGATCTTCTTGAGTCATGGAATTACATCTTCGTAGCTGTCTTTGCAGTAAGGAGCAATTTGATGACGGTTGTTTTGGAAAGAATGACTGTTCTAATGTGATGGACTTGCACTGGGCTTGTATAACTCTTCCCATAAATAAAGCATGGGTTATGTGGCCAAAGTTTCACACTAAATGTCGGCAGGGGAGATACATCCAAGAAATCACAGGCTTGTGTCTCATGTGACCCCTGGATGCTGTACCGTATGTGGGAAAATGGTGGGGGGATTAAATGAAGCTCACATATAGGGCAGAGATATTATTAATCAACTAATCAGTCTAATGCTGCTTCTACAAAAGAAAGATGTGATCTCTGATCCTGTAGGATGTCTGTTGGGGTGAAGGTTATCTGAGCTAAAACTGCAGTATGAAGTCAAGGCTTTTGCAAATGATCTCCATATGAGATGGAGATGTATGCAAAGCATCAGTTTAACTTCTTCCCCTTTTGGACCTTTTCAATAGCTGAAGTAAATGAGATATGTACCTGCATGCCCTTATCATTAAAATTAATTGAGTGTGTTGTTACCTTGTCTCCATACAAACCTAATTCCTTATTGCTTTTTAGCCTTACATCCATTGTGCGATTTTTGCTTTTCTCCTGCGCTGTTTGGAGATGAGATATGGAGAAGCAGTTACGAGACTTGATCCTATCTTCAGGTGTGTCCCGGGCAGCGGGGTGCCAGGGTGCCTTGCAAGGCACGGTTATCCCGGTCTGCAGGGTGGGCTTGGTGTTGCACAGCCAGGCAAGACCCTCCTGGCTCACCCCTGACAGCAGGAATGAACTTTAAAACATTTTGCAAAGTCTGGATAATGCTCACATTTTTAGTTTCAACCAGTTTATCTGGAAGGGGAGGAACCTGACAGTGAAGGGAGGGATTTTTTTATTCCTTTGGGTCATTACAGTTTCCGACTTTATTGGAGTTTCCCTGAATATGTCTGGAGGCAATTTCCCACCCAGTGTGTTGCAATAGAAGGTCAGTTGAACTTGTCCTAGACAGAATAAAAAAAAATGTGATTTAAGCTTTTTTTTTTATTAAGCTTCTTAGCTGAGGTTTCAGGACATTTCACTACCACCTGGCTAAATTAATAGTTACAAATTTAAATCCAACATTTCAGCTCCTTTTCAAATGTGTCAGTATTGCTTTCTGCAGGATGGAGACTTACCCTAAAGCTTCATCAGGATGGGGTCGTCCGCTACCTGCTCTCTGCTTATCTGTCGCCAGCAGCATGCGACTGACTACCTAAGTCACGTGGGAGAAGATCTGTAAAAAACATTAAATTGTCAAACATTAACAAATGTGACTGAGCTAGGAGTTAGCTGCCCAAATAGCTTTGAAAACCTGCCCCATGTATTTTAATTCTCCTTGAACAGATCATTGGTGCGTGTTGAGCAGAGGACCAGTCAGTATTTCGTGATGAAAGAAAAGCTAAAGCTGCCCTTTATTTTCTCATGCATGCCAGTGGGATTTTTTTTTTTCCCCCCCCCGTGAATAAATATTTGAGCAAACACTGTCTGTGGAACAGCTCCCTGAATTCCAATAAATTTTGCAGGGCGCTGCATTGGCGCTGCCCTGGGAACAAACTTGTAAAACCAAGCCTTTTTGGAAGTGATTCCCGGTGACACCATCTCTCCTCCTCCGCTCGTAGGATCCAGCAGAGGAGAGCAGTCGCCCGCCAGAACAGAGATCACCCTGGGGAAGAGTGCCCAGAAGTCCAGGCGGAGAGGGAGAGGGTGAGGAGTGCGATGGCCTCCCTGCAGCAGGAGGAGGTGAAACCAGCCTTCCGGCTTGTTTTCTTTTCCATTCTCCATCTTCGGGTCTGTCTCTGCTTTCTCAGCTCATGCACTTACTATTTACCGGTCTCCCGATGTCCAAGTGCACATCCCACCATCCAGCCCACGGTCCCCCTGGCAGCAGAGGGAGTTTAGCTGGCACTCAATTTTTATTACAATTCTTGGTTTTTTTCCTTTTCTTTTCCTGTTGCTCTCTTTCCTGGATTTTTAATTTAGAAATTTTCTCTGTAAAGAGTCATACTTAATGGTAAGAACAGATGAATTGTCTCATGGGACAAGAGGAGAGTTTTTATTTCCCACGTCATCTCTTCACAGGAGTCGGTTATCGTTGTCAACAGTTTGCGCAAGGAATATGAAGACAAGAAAGCCTGTTCCATCTTTAAGAAAAAGAAGAAAGTTGCTGTCAAAAACCTCTCTTTTAGTGTTAAAAAAGGTTCAAGTATTTTGCTGCACCCCCTATAAATGATGAAAATCTAATGTGAACGTGACATTTGGAGACCGTATTTTTGTTAGAAATTTCTTGTGTGTAACCAGACCCAATGCACCTGCAGTCCTGCGTTCATGGTTTTCATTTATTGGGATAAGTTCATGAACAATCCTTTCTCCTACTGTACTTTTAGAGATTGCCTAGCACACAGGGAAGAAGGTCTTATTAACAATAATTATTGTTAACAGTTCTTGCATATTTGTTCCAGGAGAAGTATTAGGTCTGTTAGGACCCAATGGAGCTGGAAAAAGCACAACTATAAACATGATTTCTGGAGACATAATGGTGACTGCCGGGGAGGTAGGCGATTCCTTTGGAACTTTTGGGGGTTGATCTTAATGCCTTTATAAATGAAGGATGTGATAAGGCAAGCTGGCAACACAGCCCTTAAGTCAGGGAATTTATGTACATGCAACCCTGGGTATTTAGAGAAGTAAGAAGAAAGTGTGGCTTTACTCAAAGCACATTCTAGTTTTCATCAAAATCAATGTTACGGATTACAGGGTTTGAGCTGCACAAAATCTTCGGTGCACATTTGAAACCCATCATGAAATTTCACAAGTTTTGTAAGAAATGTTGACATCTTAAAAGAAAAAAAAAACCCAAAAATAACATGCTTCATAAACATGCTTCATAAACAGCCTTGCAAAACCAGGAAATTGAAAACGAATGTGAACAGGGTTGGGTTAGTAACAATCCATCACTTAATTATGTGCAGGATGATTAATGACATGTGCTGGGGGAGGGGAAATACCATTGCTGTTGCAGATTTGGGACTGAATGTTTGAAATAGAAAAGTTTTACTAGGAAAAGATAGTCTCATGCTGGTACTATTACCCGAAGTTTTATGGTAGTAAACACTGTTTGGTTTTGTGAAAACGCTGTCCTGGATTCAGGTGAGGAGAAGGCATGGTAGATGGAGAGGATCGCTCCAGTGATGCTGGACTTCCTTTCCCATGTGCTAATGAGGTTCCTCACAACACAGGAGAAAACATTACCGCGTTTCCAAGAGGTTGGTTGATTCACCCCAGAATCACACCCTACACCTAGGGCGGCCTCTGTCTTTGTGCAGGTGCTGCTCAAGGGCCGCGATGCAGCTGCCTCCTCGCCGGGGCAGGGCAGCCCGGGGCGCCTGGGCTGCTGCCCGCAGCAGGACCCGCTCTGGCCAGACCTCACGGTGCACCAGCATCTGGAGGTGTACGCTGCCGTGAGGGGGATGAGGAAAGAAGATGCGGCTGTTATCATCAGCCGGTACGAAGCCAAATGATTTTTGCTTTCGGTTCTTCCCTCTCTCCAGAGGTAGAGGACAGGGAAAGGTTTCTCTGCTAACAAACCTGGCTAGCGCAAATAAGAGACAGCACCTTCAGTGCATCTTTACCTTGGAGAAACAGGGCCTCCTTCTGAGATCTGCTTCAGTAGATCCGCTACTTTATATTCTTCTTGAGCCCTTGTCTATGAAGATTTTCACCCTAATTTATCTAGAAAACTTCAGAAAACATTTAAATGTGCTCCAGTTCGTGGCCAGTTACGTTAGTAACTCGCTTCTCTCATTAGCTGCACTTACTGTCCTGAGTTTCTGCAAAAATTCCTTAATTCACCATCTGAGTTAGGAATAAAATCACCAAGTAACCCAAGGTGATGCATATCAGCCAAAAAAATTATGTCAGTCTCTAGTTCCTCAGTACCCCTGACCACGGTGTTAGCAGACAGGGATGGTCATTTCAGTATTTTTCCTTTCCATTCCCCACAGCACAACAAAGGCCTTGGATCTCCAGAAGCATTTAAAAACCCCAGCTGGGAGGTTGTCTGCTGGAGAAGCCAGAAAGGTATGTGTTAGATTTGTGTTTGCTACTTGAGCAAATCCTTCTCTTTCTTCCTTGAACTTGGTGCACAGGAAACCTTCCTTCAAGCTCAACGATGCCTTGGGTTCCTTGTCCTGGTGTCAGTGAGAGCAGAATATAGTCCTTGATGTTGTAAAAGTTTTCTTTTTTTGTTTCACAAAGTAGAAATTTTCTTCTTGGAGTGAAGCCTAAAATTTTAGTTGAATAAAAATTTCTGGAAATTCAGTGTGCTCATGAAAGACCATTATGGTTTCAAACACAGAAGCACATACAGCAGAGTGGGATCCTGGCATGATTTGTTTTCATCAATAGCTTTTGAATTCAGCCTGGCAGGATTCCCCCTCTCCTCTTTCCCCACTCTCCCACATTGTCTGTTTAATAAATGCTAACTACAAATTGGATTTACAAGGTAATCACCTCTTTATGCCCCATCGTGTGCATCTGCCAGTAAATGGGATGGAAAACCACTTTCAGATCTTTGGCAGGCTTGGGAGTTTTGGGGAAAGCTGATTTTCGGAGGTTAAAATGTTAACTAAGAACACCTGAGGTGGGCTTTTTTGTTGGTTCTTTTTTTTTTTAATCCTTGTTCCTCCTGCTTTTTTGGAATCAAGAGCTTCAGCTTCTAAAAGACTCACAGGGATTAAGATGCAGCAGGACAACTTGCCAGTTTTGCAGGTAAAGGAAAAGCAGACCTGACCTGACCTCGGTGTCTTTCCCATTTCAGCTGTGTTTTGCACTGAGCATCCTGGGAGATCCGACGGTAATGCTTTGGGATGAGCCGTCAGTGGGCATGGACCTGAAAGGGCAGCACCGCATGTGGTGAGCAGCCCCGTTTTAGCAGAACTGAGAAGTGTATAGCAGATTTAACAGGGTGGGTCTTACCCTCACAATTCACTCTCTACAACTACCTCAAAGGAGGGTGCAGTGAGGGGGGTGTTGGGCTCTTCTCCCAAGTAACAAGCGATAGGACAAGAGGAAATGGGCTCAAGCTGCGCCAGGGGAGGGAGGTTTAGATTGGATATTAGGAAAAATTTCTTCACGGAAAAGGTGGTCAAGCATTGGAACAGGCTGGCCAGAGAGGTGGTGGAGTCCCCATCCCTGGAAGTGTTCAAAAAACGGGTAGACGTGGCACTTTGGGACATGGTTTAGTGGGCATGGTGGTGTTGGGTTGATGGTTGGACTGATGATCTTAGAGGTCCTTTCCAACCTTAATGATTCCTAGTTTTTACTTTCATTAAAAATAATCCAGCCACCAAGCCAGGAAACATGAAATTGCTACT
Source organism: Pelecanus crispus (assembly GCF_030463565.1). Lineage (NCBI taxonomy): Eukaryota > Metazoa > Chordata > Aves > Pelecaniformes > Pelecanidae > Pelecanus > Pelecanus crispus. The sequence goes on along the minus strand of NC_134654.1, from coordinate 26,572,165 downwards.
CTCCCCTTAACTGGTTTAGTGGTGGACTTGGTAGTGTTGGGTTAATGGTTGGACTGGATGATCTTAAACAGCTTTTCCAACCTAAACGATTTAATTGTAGTAACCATTGGGCAAGCAAAGAGGTTCTGCCTTGGTGGCAGAGTGCACCTGTATTTTCCCTTTTTCCTAATGCACAGGAGATTGGGTGCCACTCGCTAAAATCCTTACTGAGCAGGCAGTAAGTCCTTGCTAACCATCACATTTAATCTTAAGGGTAATGCACCTCAAAATATCTGAGCAGACTCCAGCTGAATCCATGCATTTGGTACAAAAGACAAAAATTCCTCAGAGCATGAGAAAAAAGTATAGGTAGTCCTTCCTTTTCATCACTCAGCCCTAGTGCTTGCTCTGGCTTTTCATCAACAGTTTACATTGAAAGTGTAAAATTTGGAGGGATGCTGACGTGACAAATTGCAACATAGCATTGGCATCCATGTCATCTTTGAGCAAGATAACTGAAGTCTTTTAAATAGTCATCCACTTTCTTATAATTTTATCATTTCGGTTGCTTTTTGGGAGGGAGGCATAAACCAGGAGATTTTCTTTGGCTATTCCAGGGAAGTAACTGCCATCCCTCTGTTCCAGGAAAGTGATTCAGACCGCCATGAAAGGCAAGGAGCGGGCAGCCATCCTCAGCACGCAGTACCTGGAGGAGGCAGAGGCCATGTGCGACCGGGTGGCCATCCTGGTGTCGGGGCAGCTACGGTGGGCACCAGGGTCACTTCGCTCACCGGGATGCCACCTGGTTTTTAGTCTGGGAGGTTTTTTTGAATATGTTTGTTTGTTCTTTCCTCTTAATCTAGTAGAAAATGTTGGTTATGGTTTGTCCCAAGTGTGTAACAAGCATAGTTCTGTGAGGGGGAAGGTTGTTTCAGCAGCACAGTATAAACAGATGATGAATAAGAGGACGTACACTTCCTGCTCATATCCAATGATTGCTTTATTTGCTGCTTATGATGATTTGAGCAGTTTTCCCTCCTCTGCAGGTACATCGGTTCCCTTCAGGATCTGAAAAGTAAGTTTGGCACAAGTTACCACCTAGAAGTCAAAATGACGGACACGGGGCAAAATGATGCTCTCCACGCCGAAATTCTGCGCCTCTTCCCGCACGCGGCTCGGCAAGAAAGGTCACTACCCCGTGGGCTGCACACCCAGCCTGGACTTGTGCTGGGATGCTCTGTTGCTCCTACTGACCTTGGTCAATAATTTATCTAGGAGTACAGTAGCCCTACAAGCACCCCTAAGCCTTGGTGCTCGGTCACAAAATTATGAATTCGTTTTTTAATTACTTTTTCAGGACTTCTTCCTTGCTCTTCTACAAGATGCCAATGGAAGATGCACTACCTCTGTCCCAGTCTTTCTCCAAGCTAGAAGCAGGTAAAAGGAAACAATCAATTAAGTATGAAGATCGCTTTCAAATTGCTCATATGCATTTGATTTTTAAGGATGCCTTTTCCATCCCTCCGCAGCTAAACAGAATTTCAGGCTTGAGGAGTACAGCTTGTCATTGCACACTTTGCAACAGGTATGTTGATGTAGGAGTTACAGGTTAGAAACTGCCTGTATAAACGGAAGAAATAGCCTGTGACCAGCATAAATACTGTCACTCCTTGGCAATAACGGGGTCGTTTCTGCTGCGGCGCGTTGCAGGTGTTTATAGACCTCACCCAGGACCTGGAGGAGCATGACCTGGATGCGGTGTCTGACAGGGCTGTGGAGCAGAGACCGCTTCACCCCTGAGCCCTTGGAGCCACAAAGGAAAATATTCAGCGTATTTCATCAGTATTACTGATATGTGTGATCGGATGCAGCCCTAGGACTTGGTTACCTGTGTCACATCACATACAGCCTTGTAGGTTTTCTGCCTCACAAAGAAAAAAAGAATTATTATTTTAATAAATAAAGCCTTTATCTGCCTGCCGTTCGTCTGTACCCCTGCTCAGACGGACTCATGAAGATTCGCTGTGCTGAGGAATAACCCTGCTGGGAGGAATTGCGGGTCCCAAGGCAGCAAGGCAGGCACCGCAGCTGCACGGGGGGGGCTCGGTGGTCGGAGAGAATCATGTGCAAACTTGGAGGAGGCTCGGAAACCCTCACTCATCCATGGCAGGAGCACACCAGAGCTTTGGCTCGCTCAGTCCTGAGAAGAGTCCTTCCGGCTGGCGTCACGCAGCCAGCGAGGGTGGTGCTTTCTGGTGGAGGGGTGCGGGGCTATGTTTTGACCCAAAAATCTGCTGTCACTGTGTGTTCCAGCTCAGCCACCTTGGCCCACCTCTGGTCCCCACCACTGGGGACACAGGGAGAGGAAAGGACGCAGCAATCCCTGGAAAAGTTTAATGAAAACTGGCAGCTCTTAGATTGCCATCTTTCAAAAAAATAATTATTTTCTGGAGTCAAAATAAGATGTGTTTTGACTTAAAGTAAAGCTGGAGCAGGACAGTAGGTTGAACAGGTCTTCTGGCCACCGCACGTGTGTCTGACTTGCTTTGGTGGTCGGGAAGATGGGGTGGGCTCCTCGCTAGCACCCATCCTCTGTGGGTGCTTGGGAGGGATGGGGGCACTGGTGGGGAGGTGGGGGCAGGCGCCAGCATCCTGACCCTGTCTGAGCAGATCAGCATCTCTTCTTGGGTACCCTCCTGCCAGGGATAGCTTTAAATAATAAATTTTAAAAATTAAATAAAATAGGAACTCCCTACCAGGTGTTTCCCCTGGTGCCCCATCACCCTGTTCCCCAGCACCCCCCGCCTCTGGGAAAGGTTGGGCTGGGCACCCACTGGAGGACAGGGGCAGTGCCATCCCATGGGACGAACACAGCAGCCAGACCCTCGCCCACGCCGGGAGCATCCCTGGTTCACGTGGGTGGTGCTGGCGATGCAGGTCCCGATGATGCAGGTACAGATGATGCGGGTGTGGTATGGGCAATGCAGGCAGGGATGCGGGCAGGCAGGGATGCGGGCAAGCAGGTACCAGCAGGTGGCTGCCGTGGCTCAGGGATGGGCTGCTCCTGCCAGGAAAAGCCCCCAAAGCAGCCACCCCACACAGCCAGAGTGCTGCTTTCCACACAGATCTCCAAACATCAGTGCCTCCATCAAGGAGGTAGCCAGGGAGGTGTCTTTGCTTGAGATTCACTGTCTGGGACCTGGCATATGCACTTCTCTGCTCAACTTTTTTATTTTTTTTTTTTCCCTTTGCGAGGAGGGGCTGAAAGGGGAGGACAAGGTTTGTATACCTAGGAGAGGTACTGGGGACACATCTTAATTCTCTGTCCTGACATTATGCCTCTGGAGTCTGCCTCGCTCTGAAACATCTGAATGTTATTTAAACGTTAGGGGTGGGGTTTTTTTCTGCTAGGCAGAGCAAAGGGAAGCAGATCCAGCTCCTCCATGTTTGCAAGCCCAGCCTCTGTCCCAGTCGGTTGCTTGTCCCTTCCATGGTCGGTTCCTCATCCTTGCTGCGGTGGGTGACGGAGGGGCAGGTGTGCTCCGCAGCTGTGCTCTCAGCCTGGGGATGAAATCAAACCCATTCCCTTTAGAAGCACGGGGTTAGTCAAGAGAAGTTTATTTTAGTGTTTACAACGTTTTGTAATCAGAACTGCTGTTCCTATCCAGGAGGCAGTGCTCCGCTGTTCTTCCTACACTGGGCCTGGTGGCACGGAAACAGTTTGCCAACCCAACCTTTGCCACTCGGAGATGAGCGAGAGTCACCGCTCGCTCCTCCGCCTTCAGCAGCCTGCCGTAATATTTCTGTTGACTTCAGCCTCTTTTGCTGCACTAAGAAACGTAACGGAGTTTGCCAGAGAAATGATTTTTGTGTGGTTTGTTGTTGGGCTCATTTTTCTCCTCTTGGCCAAGACTCAAGAATTTCCCGAGTAACTTTTCAGAGAATCTGCTCCAGCAACTCAACAACAATACGCTCTGTTTGCTTTTTATAACATAAATAAATCTGAAGATCTGCCAAGGAGGGAGGGGGGAGGAAGCCAGGGAAAAGCGAAGTGATAGTGTGAGGAATGCCTTTTGGCAGAAGTGCCTGAGTGAAAAAAAGGGTGCGTGGACAAAGGAGCAGAGAGCCACTGGGACAACCGGCAAGTCCATCCCAAGGCGACTGAGCATCTCTGCTTTTACAGGCATGCTGCAAAGGACGAGCTCTGGATTCCTTTCAAACCTTCCTCTTAAGGTAAGGCTTAAACGTTCTTCCTAAAACAAATAAAAAAGGTTATTTAAGAGGTATGAAAACACCCAGTGATTACTAACACCATTAATAATACTGGGTGAGAGTAAGAATGCGTAGGTGGGACACTGGGCATCTTTCTAACAGGCTGAGTTAAGCTTGTGACTAAGCGTAGTGACTATTTAAAGGCGGTGGAGTCTTTTTAACCTTACTTTGATACGTAATAACACACGAACAGAGCTCAGTTTACAGCAGAGGTGTATTTCCAGTGTTTCTCCATGCTAAGAGGATGGGGTACGTTCAGCTCAGCTCAGTATTTTAAGTAATCGAGCACATATGGGGAGCAGATTTCTTTCCCTACACACAGTGTAAGCTAAAGATTGAATTTAAAAAGTCTTCTGTCCATCTTACGCTCTTAAATATTCCCCCTGGAATACTGAAGGAGCAATGAGATCAGTTCTGTTGTTTCCCCCAACTGCTCAAACTCTGCAGCAGCGTGCCTGGGGGTCAGGCAGCATTGAGGGGTGATGGGGAGGGGGTACACATGGGACACCCACGATGGGTACCTGGTGCACCAGCTCTCCATCCCACCGGGGAACTCCTGGGTGTGAAGCTGAAACTCCAGCGATGTGTCAGCTTGTCAAGGTTACTCTGTGTGACTATTAAAATGAAGGACAAACAGGAAACCTGCTTTAGCTGTGACTCAAATCCTCTTTCTGCTGTGGAAATACATACGAGTGATACACGCCGTCTTACACCTTGCATCTGTTAGGTGAAAAAGTGACAAAGCAATAACTTCACAGTCTCCTCAAGGAAGGCTAGAGATCAGTAGCACAGGCTAAATTCAAATTTTTATACGCCTGGATTTAGTGAGATCATCTGTAAGAGGAAAAATCTATTTAGAGAGTGATGGAAACGTCCCTGCCCCATCCTCCCGCCGTGCCGTGCCAGTGCATGTGTTTGCAGCGTGTACCTGGGGAAGACCATTTGTTGCAGCTGCTTTGCCAGCATTTTGGTGCCTGCTGCCTCGTTACGGTGGAGACGCGCCTCTCCTGTGGGCTGAATATAAATATCTGGAAGAAGATAAACTCCGTCTTGCCTGTCAGCACCGTGAGGCATCATTCCCCAAAGGGAACAAGACAGTGTAAAACCTCCTTCTGTATGACAGGAAGGTTTGAAAGGATTAGGTCTATAAACGTTCTGATATTTCTACCTGAGACTTCACTTAGAGAAGATCAAGATCTTGTCTGAAAGCATATTTTAGCTACATATGTGACAGCAGAGCAGTTCGGCTATCTGAGTGCAATCCTTCTGCATTTGGATACTTAGTCCTTTTGCTCATTGGAGTTATTAATTATTATTTTACCAACGTTAATATGGACATATCTCATCTGCAAAAGTTACTCTGACAGCTTGCTTTATGCCTACTTCTTTACATTTCCACCACCAGCGTTAATCCAGGCAACAAATCCTTGGTTTGCTTTGACCATATCTTTATAAGGATGCTGCCACGTCTTTTGGAATAACACACAAATGCGTGCTTGTGGCTGTTTCTCTCTCATTTCCCATTAATATCCCTGACAATGACAGGTCTCCAGATGCACTTCCAAGAATTTGTTCTCTCATAGCTCCGAGTTGCCTTCAATCAGCGCTGCTTTCCGTATGAACTCAGCTCACACCGCAGCCAGGAGTTGCTCAACACCTCTTGGTGTGAAGCCTATAGCACATTAAAATTACATGCGAAAAGATTTTGGTGATTTTAGTTGACCATGCTGTTGTCGTTATTTCTTAGATATTAAGGTCACCCAAGCCAATTAGGTCATGTAGTCTGATCTTCCCTTTTTTATTTCATAAATAACTCCTCCCAGCCTCACCATGCTGCAGCACAGAAGTGTGAAATTCTGGTTATAGTCGGTGTGTTACGGCTGAACTGCAAAGATTGGGAGTGTGTTGGGGACGATGAGGTCTCTTGGTCCCTCGCTGCTAGAAGCTGCGCTGCAGGGCTGGCTTGTGCTCAGCACAGGAGGTCCGAGTTGCTTCAGCTCGCTCTCTTGCAGTAAAAAGGGAAAGAAAGTATTCCTGCGCACATGTGCAAGGACTGTGCAAATAGAAGCAGTTACTGCTGTTCTACCTTTTGTGGTATTTGAAAGTAATTTTTTTAAAAAATGCTTGTAGGTTCTAAGATGAAGACGCTTCAGAGAAATACAAGTGTATTCCAGCAAACTAAAATTCTTTTGTGGAAAAATGTACTTATCAAGTGGAGGATGAAAATGCAGAGCTTTCAGGTAAGCTAAAAAAAAAAAAAGAAAAGAAAAGAAGTGAGAAAATAATTACTGAAGGGTGGCCAATCCCTGCCTGCCCCTATCTCTCAATTTCATTTTGCAAAGTTGAACATTAAAGAACATTGGAAAAGCACTGACTAGGATTGAACACTTTACAAGACTTTATTTTTTTAACTGACAATATTTCTGTCTCTTATGTGATGCATGAGAGCGCAGATGAGCTCTCCGAGCAGAGTGATTTACTGAGGTGACGTGCACAATGCAAAGACCTTGTTAGTTAACCCACAGCTACAAAACCGGTGTGACTGAGTGCCTCTTCTTTACATTCTAAGCCCACGGAGAATATGCTCTTACACCGTTATATTATTAAACTCTCTTCTCCGCTCTCCCCCTTACCCAGGAGTGGATGCTGTCTCTGCTCTTTCTGCCGCTGATGTTCATAGTGTGCACGTTCATGGTGCACACCCAGTACCCCGAAGTGCCTTACGTCTACCTTGGGCAGCTGGATGACCCTGCCTATGATGCCACGGGGGTCATCATCGCCTTTACACCCATCACGGTGACCACAAGGCAGATAATGAATAAAGTGGCCTTGAACTCTGTAATGACAGGTACATTTTGCCTTTTAAATGTTTAGCTTTGTCGTTATTTAACCTATTACACATTATGTTTTAGTGGTTCTCTGGTATCTTCGGTCAGCAGAGAAAATTCACCCCAAATCCTCCATTCTCACAACTATTTCTTCTGTAGTGTTTAAATGACTAGTGAGGTCACTGTGTGCTTCTGAGCCGTAAAGCTCTGCCTTTGAAGGACTGTCGTGGTTCGGCCCCAGCAGCAGCTCAGCACCACGCAGCCGCTTGCTCGCTGCCCCTGCCCCGGTGGGATGGGGGAGAGAATCGGAGGAGTGAGAGTGAGAAACACTCCTGGGCTGAGAGAAGAACAGTTTAATAATTGAAATAAAGTAAAATAGTAATGATAATAGTAACAATATAATAACAAGAATAATATCCAAAGCAAGTGATGGACAATGCAATTGCTCACCACCCGCTGACCGATGCCCAGCCAGTTCCCAGCAGCGATCGCTGCTCCCCGGCCAACCCCCCCAGTTTCTATACTGCCCATGACGCCGTATGGTATGGAATAGCCCTTGGGCCAGTTGGGATCAACTCTCCTGGCTGTGCCCCCTCCCAGCTTCTTGTGCCCCTGGCAGAGCATGGGAAGCTGAAAAGTCCTTGCCTGGCATAAGCAGTGCTGAGCAACAACTAAACCATCAGTGTGTTATCAGCGTTCTTCTCATCCTAACTCCAAACCACAGCACTGTGCCTGCTACTGGGAAGAAAATTAACTCTATCCCAGCTGACACCAGGACAGAAAATAATACTATTAAGACACATTGGTTCATTCTTTGAGGTTCGCTTCCCAACTGGTAAAGTATGAAGTATTTCAGCCAGGAGAACTGGAAAAGAGGAGTTGCAATGCTAAAAAAGCAGAATACCCAGTGCCTGTGCGCACATTTCCAGACCTGCAGAAGCTCACTGCAATATTTTTCTTACAAACTACAGGTATAAAACTAGAGGCACTGGACAACGAGAGAGCCCTGGAGGAAGCCTGGATTTCAAATAATGGAATTATAGGGGTTGTATTTAAAGACAACTTCTCCTATCACCTCAGGTTTCCTACGGGGAATGTGGCTATTCCAAATGACAACTTTGGATACATAGGTAATACAAAATGAGATTTTATGGGTGGGTGATTGCCTGGCATGGCTAAGCATCACTTCGTTGGAATAATCTATATATCTTAAATAATAAATTGTTAAATTCTTTCGTCAGTGGGCTGCTCTCCATTTGAAGAGTTTCCCGTAGTGCATATGCATGCTTGTCATCAGCTTTTGTAGTGAAAACCAATTACGTTTCACTGCTCTTGCCTGTGATGCCCTTAACCTTTCATCCTTGCAGATAACTGTTACAATTTCTCATCGCGGTACTGTTACAGCCCAAGGTATTGGTACAAAGGCTTCCTGTCCCTGCAGTCCAGCATCGATGCTGCTATTATAGAGGTAAATAGAATTTATGAACTGATGTTGGTGTCCTTTTATTTTAAACCTGGTCCAGGAAAAACAAATTGTTCTGTGACAATAGCAAGAGATGGTCTTGTCAGAAAATTCTGCAGAAAAACAAATATTTTAAAATGCTCAGCTGTCTGAGTATTTTTGGCAGCGACAGTGAGAACTTGAATGCAATAGGCAGTTCCTGCAGAAAATGATGGCTTTCAATTGAATGTTGAAGATTTGTTCTAATTTTTGTTTCTCTTAAAAATGGCAGTTTCTCTTAAAAGCTGGGAACCAAGTGTAATACCACTGCTTCATTTAGAGTATTTCTCAGATTCCAAGGAAAAGGCAATTCTTGCAGGAGACTGGGGTGTTATGAATGTCTGCTGGATGCCTTGGTTTCAAAGTAGGCCTGTCTGTCATTTCTTGTCCTTCCTTTCCAAATTGTTCCTCAAAAATATACTGGGGTAGGGGTCATTCCACCTGGCTGTGCACCTCCAGCTGTCCAGGCTGCTTTCGTTCCTGGGGAGAGAAACAGGACCTTGGGGAGCATGAATCATTTGTGTGTCTGTACCCTTACCTTTGGATGAGCTGAAGGATTTATCTCTCTCAATAGACAAGGAAGGGAGTCTAGCTGAGGTGCAGACACGCAAGTGAGTCAGAGGAGCCCTTCCCATAGGGCTTTATTGCATTACTCGTTGATGTTTTCTATAAAGCTGCAGTGAAAAGTAAATCTAGGGATGATGAATCAGATGGTTCCTTATATAAATACATCTCACTGTAGAAAATAAACTAAATACTGAGATGTTGACCTTGAATTCCTTTAGGTGGTGGCAAATCATTCTGTTTGGGAAGAAATGAAATCAATTGCTGGTGTCCGTATGAAGTCCCGGAGTGTCATCCCCTCAATTACATTGGAGTACAGTTACTTCATGATTACTATCGTGATGTGTTTCTCTCCGTTCATGTATTTCTTATCGATGAATGTTGTAAGAGAAAAGAAGAAGGTCAAAGTATTGATGAAGACGATGGGGCTGCAGGATATTGCATTTTGGTGAGTTGTTCTTAAACTGAAGTATCTGTTTCAAAAAATCAGTATATTCCTGGGCACTTGCACCATCAGTTAGTAAGTTAAATGAGTTCACAAGTTTTCTCCAGTACTCTAGGGACAAATCAGAAAGGTTGAGCATGGCAGCAGTGTATTCTTCTTCCTTGGGTATTTCCTCCCAAGGTGGGTCATGCTCTCTGTTCTACAGAGGATGTGAATGAGTTGACCCTGGGAAATACTTAATAGTTTAATTTAAAATGGTTCTGCCATGCCAATGAAGTTGTAACAACAGTTCTTAATTAAAAAAAACCCCTCTAATGCCACCTTTACATCTTCAGGCTCTCCTGGAGTCTGCTGTATGCTATTTACGTGATGGTCCTCTCCTGCGCGCTGACAGCTCTCGCGGTGAGGGAAGCTTTCTACCTCAGCAGCTTCCCTGCGATCTTACTGCTGTTTTTCCTGTATGGCCTAGGATGTGTAAGTCAGGTTTTAAAGCCAAATTTTCTCACCGCATGATTTATTACTGTGTTGATGAGCCCAAGCATTACTCCTGAGCCTTCTGCACGGTGCTCAGGACGGCATCCTTTGTGTGGTCGTCCTAACTGAAATAGCTGAGTGGGTGCTCTGACTCAGCAGCAGTCATCTGAATTACAGCCTGAAGGTCTGGCCGGCAGTAGGCTGGCTACAAAAGACCTGATTTGAAACTCAGATCAACCCACTAAGAAGGATTTTAGTGTATTTTATTACACGGGCCCAGCTCACCAGAGATCTGTTTGCCTGGCAAATGGAAGTGCTGCTGTTAAAGATGCTTATTTCCTTCAGTGATTGAAGGAAACTTCTGTTCTTACAGATCCACCTGGCTTTCATGCTCTGCTCCCTCTTAAGGACCTCCAAACTTGCCGGCTCCATGGGGTTCCTCATCACCTTTCTCTTTGGATGCCTGAGCCTTGCAGTGCTGATAGAAAATCTTCCAGAACCATTGACGTGGTTTCTCGGTCTCTTCTGTCCTTTTGCCTTTAATGCTGGCATTGCAAAGGTATGGGGCATCATCTCTGCAGCTGAACCTTCCCAGTAGCTTCCTGTCCAGGGCCCTCTTGGTGGGGACAGGGTACATTTTGTCACAGACAGTGGCAATAGAAGACCCTGCTGTACTTTGCTGATAGAGAAAGGCACAGGAAGTCATAGTCCTCATTTCAAAAGACCAGCTTTTCCACATCTGTAAAATCTTCAGGTACTTTTCATTCATATTCATGTCCTGTTTTGAAACGTCCATGCGAGCTGAGCTGCTGTTGGGCAGCAAAGAGGGGCTCCAATGCCCCCATCCTGTTCCCCTATTTAAAAAGGCGATGAATGCAGAGAAAACCACAGCCCCCGTCACAAATAATCTGCCATTGTGCACTTCTGTAGCATCCACATGAACCCGAGGAAGCCCCAGTGGGCTCATCGCCGCACACAACAGCACCATTATCCTCCAGGGCTGGACCTGGAGCTGACGCAGGGCCAGACGGGAGTTGATGCAGGGACATCAGCTCTTCGCTGCCCCGTCGTTCCCCCCTTGCTGCAGCAACTCTTCCTGGCAACAGAGACTGTGTAAATGCAATTCAAGTTTGCTGCTGCAGCCATCCTTCCTCTGTCCCCACTTTGGGTAATTCTGTGCAGTTTCCCAGTTTTCCATCAGTCATATCTCCATAGCTCTGAGCAATGCTTTCTAGCTCCAGTTATTTAATATTTGATTTCCTGATATATAAAAAAAAAATCTGCCTAGGAGAGGAGATTTCTGCACTGGCAGAAAAAGAAACTGAGTTTACTGCTAATTCACCATATGGTTAAATCAATTGTTATGTAAAATTATGTAAAATTATATGAGAGTTCTGGGTTAATTAAGTCAATTGCATCCATGGTTCAATGGCATGTGCATAGTTTTCCAGCCTGAAAATTATTCTTCTTTGCCCTTTATTTCAGGTTTTCCATTTAGAAAAATACGGAATGGGTTTCTCTTTTTCTAACCTTATGGAGGAATCATACTTTTTATTTTCAACTTACATTATGCTGGTCTTTGACTCAGTCTTGTACATGCTGTTAGCTATGTATTTCGACAAAGTTCTGCCAGGTAGGTACAATTTATGCTTATGATCATACTTTCTTCTTTTATACCTTTGATTTATACAGATTGCATGTAATAGCTCCTGAAGGAAATGATGGCTGGTCCATTCTCTGAGTCAACCAAAATAGCTTTTGGACTAAAAGAATGTATTATATTGCTGAATGACTTTTCTGCCCCTGAAACACACTGGTAATTCCCAAATCAAAGACAACAAATTATTTAGCATTTTTTCTTTCTAATTATACTGCTGTTGAACTGTTTATGAGAAAATAGTGTAATAATGTGTGGGACAATATTTTAATGCACTAAGTAAAATATTGAATTCATTAGATATAGCCCTGAAGCCAACCTTCTTGTCTCATCTACCGCAGCTCCAAACCTCTTTTTTTAACTGGACAAAGTATCAATTCTGAGGCAGCCAAGTACTTATTAGAACCTCCTAAATGTTTAGTCTAGGGTGATGTCTTGGTTGTGGCTTTGGTTAATGACAGGTCATCATATTTGCTCTCCTGTCAGGCAAATACGGCATCCCAGATCCCCCTTTTTTCTGCCTGAAGCCCTCGTACTGGGTGCGGAGCAGGAGAGGTTCCACCATGGAGATGCCCAGAACTGCAGTGAGCCCCGAGGAGCTCCTCAGTGATGACATAGAGCCAGTGCCCCCCGAATTCATGGGGAAGGAGGCCATCAGGTGAAGAAAGAAGGAATTGCTCTTCATGCTTTTTGAGTTGTATAGCTTGGGTTTAATGCTCTCACAGACCACCGCTTCTGCCATCAGCTTTGTCTTGACTTATCCAGGCAGTTTTCGTGCTCATGAGGTTAGAATCATAGAATCATAGAATTGTTTAGGTTGGAAAAGACCTTTAAGATCATTCAGTCCAACCATTAACCTAACATTACCAAGTTCTTGCAAAACACGTCATTTCACAGAGACAGATTAGAGATAAAATGCAGATGAGAGGAATAGATAATTCAGGCTGGTCACTAATGGTGAAATTTGTATAAATTCAGATGAAAAAAAGAACTTTTTTTTTTTTTTTTTGCTGTGGACCTTGTTAAATGTCCATTAGGGACAACAAGGAGAATGCGGAGGGCAGCCCATTGTAAAACAGCCATCTGTTCCAAGGGGCTTGATCTTGTCTTTGCAAGGCTTGGTGCTCCGGTATTGCGTGCCAGGTAGTGATGTTCACGCCTATGTACAGGCATGAACCCTGCTGAATCTCAGGGTTGGTTCCCAGTGCCTCTTATTTTTCATGCCTTTTCTGTGATTTTAAATTGAGGCCCATAAGAATGAAAAAGGGAACCAGGGAAATGTATTTACAGGAATCCTGAAATAATACCCTCCTTACCTTCCTTTTAGACTCAACAATGTTAAGAAAGCATATAAAAAGAAGGACAAGAAGACAGAAGCTTTAAGAGGTATGAAAGCTGTGATATTGATTCCTGTTAAAGATGAGGAAAACCAGTTGTGCAAACATTTCAGTCAGAGAAATAAAACAACGCTTGCATTGCTTGAAAATTTATGTAAAATACTAATTGATGCGACTGATTATGATTTTGTTCAGTTTTTACTGATTTTTCATTTTTAATAGACTAAAGAGAAAAAAGATCTTTTTCTGTTGTTGTATTTCTGTGTTTTCTGCTAAATACAGAGCAGCTTCTTATGTCTCTACTTAAAGGTTTGCAGAACTTTGCCCCACATTGCTTAATGCACTTTTGGCTAATTATTGCTACTTAGTTCCTATACTTCTTGACTTGTCTTGCCTTTGACAATGAGGCAAGTCAAACCTCATTTCTTCCCTAACTTGATGTTGTTTTCATTCTAGGTTTGTCTTTAAATATTTACGAGGATCAGATCACTGCCTTACTTGGCCACAGTGGGGCTGGAAAGACAACACTGTTAAACGTGCTCAGTGGACTCACTTTGCCTTCTGAAGGTAGGATGGCAAATGGTGGGACTGGGGGAGCTTGATTCAAAAGCTGTAAAGACCACTTTCTTCCACCTCGTCACGTTTATTCCTGTAAACAGGCTCTGCAACCATATACAACTACAAACTCTCTGAAATAGGAGATAGGGAAGAGATTAGAGAGATGATTGGCATTTGCCCACAATTCAACATACAGTTTGAAGTCTTAACGGTGAAAGAAAACTTGAAAACTTGTGCAGAAATCAAGGGCATCAAGTCCAAAGAGGTAGAGCGAGAGGTAAGCGTGTGCTCCCCTGAAACGCATCACTGCGCAGCAATGTGTGTCTGTAAGCAAACCCCACTGGCTCGAAGGGTCCACCTGGCCGTGGCTTCTGAAAATCAAAGCTGGTGTCGAGCTTTGACCAGGTTAGTAGGCAAGCTTGTGGGTTTGATGCAACCACAGCGATTCCTCTGCTCAACCCAAGGAGATGAGGGGATGTAGCAGCCCCTATAGTGGCTGCTCCTGCTCGTAGTGGTAGACCTCAGTAGAATGCTCTTAGAAACTGTGCTTTCAGTCCCAGCCAGATCTGCTTCATGGCTAATAAAGGATGGAAGGACAACTGGTGCTGAGAATGGACATCCTTGTGCTGTTCTAGGTGCAAAACATTTTGGAACTGCTGGATATCAGTAACATTCAAGACACAAAAGCTGAGAAACTGAGTGGTGGGCAAAAACGGAAGTTATCCATTGGAATAGCCATGCTTGGAAACCCCCAGGTAAAGCAGCAGGCACGGCTCTAATATAGGGAATATTCAGGTCCAACATAACTAAAACCTTATGCATACACTTGACTACAAGTTCGTGCATGATTTCAGACCTCTTTAAAGCACTCATAATTATTAAAATTAATAAATTTAATAATTTCATTTTGTTAAATTCATAACCCATTTTGCTAGTCTAGTTTTAAAGCAGATAGATAGTTCCCCAACCTCTGCACAGTTCCCAGAATAGCTGCCCCTGCGTAAAGGGTGGCCTGGGTTTCTTGCCTTCAGAACCTGAGGCTTTCAAGGGAACACCAAACCCAAAAGATGTTCAATTTCTCCGGCAATGAGGAATGTCCAATTTCATCCTTCCTGCAGGTTTTGTTCCTGGATGAACCGACGGCTGGGTTGGATCCCCTTTCCAGGCACCAGGTGTGGAGCCTCCTCAAGGAGCACAGAGCTGGACGGGTGATCCTGTTCAGCACCCAGTTCATGGATGAGGCCGATATCCTCGCAGGTAAGCACAGGCTCAGCCTGTAACATCTCTGCAGAATAACCCTGGAGCAGAAAGCCCATGTGAGGTTCAGTTGCAAAAAAAGTTTTGGACGACTGCTCTACAGTATGAACTCATTTGGCTTTTTCTTTCTTTAGACCGCAAGGCTTTTATCTCACATGGGAGGCTGAAGTGTGTCGGTTCTTCTCTGTTCTTGAAGAAAAAATGGGGGATTGGCTATCAATTAAGGTATCTACTTCAGCCCCAACAACTGGGATCTGGGAACATGCATGTACAAGGACCCACCAGAATGACATCAAGAGGGAAACTGTAGAGCAGATGTTGTCAAAACAAGAATATTAACTGAATTAATATTCAGTTAAATTAACTGAAGCAGCACTTTACTCCAGATTAAGGAATGAATGAAGTATGCCAGAGGGTTTTTTTTATGCATCCTAGCAAATACAATGGTGGTTGTTGTTTGGTTTGGGGTTTTTTTCCCCAAAGCTAAGCATCTGTTTTCTTTCAACTGAACAGGATCCATGTCAGTGAGTCTTGTGACTTAGAGAACGTGACATCTCTGGTTAAACAGTACATCCCCAATGTCATATTCTCAGGACACAGTCAGTATGAGCTGAGATATAAACTGCCATTAGAAAACGTGAATAAATTCCCAGGTAATGTATATTAAAATAATTGAGAATTGTCCGTAGAGAAAAACTAATCACAAATGTGGGGAAAGAGAAATGAAGAGGGAGGTTTTCTACAGGAATCACATAAGGACTTTAGAACTGTGGCATTTTGGTTTTTCCCTCACAATTTTAGCATCCATACATTTAAGATCAAAATGTACAGCAAATGCTTTTCTACGGTTTGTAACAAAAAACCTAGCAGGCTAAACTGGGCTACATGTGTTACTGAGAGTATATTTTTCCCTCTGTTAAAAGAGAAGATAGTGACAAGAGCAAATTCCATACAGCCAGTACCGCTCCATAGCTGCTGTGGCACCAGGCAGACCCTCCCTCACCGTGTCCATCACATTCAGTCTAAGAGTCCCACAGCCCTGCTGCCTCGGAGCATGCAGAATTGCAAATGCTGGTGCTAAGTAGAAAAACATCTTCAATGAGCTATGGAACTGGCAGTTTTGTGTTCCTACAGATCCTTTGCATCCTGGCAGCTTCCTGCTTTACCATTTTCCTTGTGACTGGAGATGCTCCAGTCAGGTTGACTCAGCTGAACCAAAGTCTGGTCCGGAGATACATGCTTATGTTTGAAACCGCGTGTATTATCTCTGTCCTGCAGATCTGTTCAGTGGCCTCGACAGCTGCTCCGACCAGGGAATTATCAATTACGGAGTTAGCATGACAAGTCTGGAGGATGTCTTCCTGAGACTGGAGGATGAAGCCACAGTGAATCAAGAAGGTACAATCATGGCTGCAAATACGCAATCCGTAGCCGAAGAGAACGGCTACTTTGCAATAACCCCTGGACATGCCTCCAACAGCTGATTATGAGGTGGCTCGTAATTCTTCACACATTACATACAGCGTAGAAGCTGGTCTCAAACACAAATGTCATGTGGAAAACTCTCTGCAGATGAGTGCGTCCCTGGGGAGGAGTGGGCAGAAGCAGGACCGCGGTGCCCTGACGAGACAGAGCCAGCCTCCCTGCTGCTCTCGGACGCCGGGAAGGCAGCAGTCAGCGGCTTGGCTCTCTGGAGGCAGCAGGTCTCTGCCATGGCATGGGTGCACTTCTTAAAGCTTAAGAGTTCGGTGAAAAACCTGCGGTCAATGTAAGTACCAAAGTTATTCTCTCTTGCAGGCCTAGAACTGGACACAATCACAGCAGGGGGACAATATTCACACCCTTGTTTCAATGAGCGTTTGGATTAATTGATATCAGATCTTGGCTATGAATGATCTTGGTAATCTGCACTCAGAGAGGAGAGCTTCTTCCCTTCCAGTGCCAGTAATAGAAAATCTCCCTTTGTGCATTTTCATTTCTATACTGAGTAATTTATGCAAGGGAAACCCATTTTCTTTCTGAAGAAAACAATCATTTAGAAACACTTTTACTTCAGATGAAGGAGGAAGTTTCAAAATAAACTAGTGTGTACAGAGAGAGGAGGAAAAAATACTACTTTCAGACTTCCTCTTTCATTTTTTTTAAACTTCTCTCATGTTGCCAGTGTCTGAACTCATTTGGCCCCATTGGTCTTCAATCTGGCATGCTGGCATTTCCTGGTGGGGCACAAGAAACAGAAGGGAGATGCTGATTTATGAAAAACTTGTATCTTAAGGAAGTCTGAAAGGCATTTCATGGCCTTAAAAAGTTGAGCACTCCAGATCTGAAGTCCTCTCCCTGCTAAATTTTAAGGGCCTGTGTGAATGATCAAGGTTTGAGACTTCTGAAAATAAAATTGCCTGACATTTTTAACAGAAGCATTGCGTAACCTGAATGTAGTATACCATTCCCAATACACAAACGTGTTCTGCTGAAGATCTGTTTTCAGAGTGTTTATTCATCTCTCTCTTAATGTAGTTTGCTGCTCTATGTGGTTTTTCTGCTTCCTCTGGTTTTGCAACTGTCCCTGGTTGCTGCCTGGCAGAGTGTGAGTGTTTGGGAGCTCTCATCTGCACGGTACTTCTTGCCCCTGGGGAAGAGGGATCACTCGGAGACAACCAGCCTCCTGGTCTACAACAACACTGGTGAGGGGAACGAGCCTTTCCTCATCCTTTCCTATTCTGGGGCTTCTTGCTGTTGCAAAGGAAAATAAGTTGTAGGATGGAGGGGATCCAAGGGATAATGAAGGTTTTAGTGACAGAAGAGCATGAAAATAGTCTTTTTTAAGGAGTTGTGAATGAAGCCTACTTTGGCTTCAGCAGCTGTTGAGATCCTGATGCAATGATGTGAAAAGGGGTATCATAGCACATGGGATTAGAAGGGACCCAGTTCTTTCCCTGCCCCAAATCCAGATCTCTATCCAAACAATTTCTGCATTTTCAGAGTGCAGGACCCTCAAACCAGGCACCATTCTCCAGTAAGGGCTCACTAATGCTGAGTCAAATTAACAGTCTACTTCCAGAGTTTTACCTTCAACATTCCTATGAGTGGATGTTATTTGATGTTATTTTGCCAGAGTATGATACTGTTGGCTTCATCAGACTGTCAGCAAGGAAAATACGTTTTGTAGCAACTCACCAAAGGCAGGAAAAAAAATGACAATACAAGATTCAGTCAATGAGACTGAAATCCATTAAGTTCACAGAAATGAATGTGCAATGATCCACCACATATGTGCTGTCTGATGTCCACAGTTATTAGACTTTCTCTGTTTTTGTTTGGTGTTTATGGATTTAAAAAAAAAAAAACCAAACCCCAAACCATCAAAGACTCTCTTGTTCAGCATTATGATTCCTCTGCTTTTGGCTTTCACACCAGGTGCAGACATTGAAGACTTTATCCACATGCTCGAGAGCCAAGATCTCACAGTGGAAATAACAAGCGAGGAAAATATCACAGAGGAGCTAAAACACAATGGGGCTATAAAAGTGTCTCGTAAAGGCCAGGTGATTATTTTTGTTCTCTTCCTTCTGTTTCTTCCCAACAATTGAATAATTAAGCAAAATGCCTCCATCAGCATGTGGGAGGTCCTATTGGGTAAGGCCCAGAGATACAAAGATTTTGAAGTGTTTTAATCAGTAAACTACATGCTAGAGGAGACCTTATCTCCCTCATCATCCACCTCAAACTTTTCATTTTTGTAGCACAGCTATACAGACTTCCAATACCTAGTAATCTGTTTTTTAGCAAAAAAAGCTTAGGCAAAATGAATTATTTCAGTCCTGAATTCTCGTGGCATCCTCTCTTTCTGCTGCTTCCCTGCAGATGAGAAAAGCCAAGACTTTTCATCTTGTTTTCTTGCTCTTTGAAGAGCTACAGGTTTACCTTGTTATGCCACGTGGAGGCCGTCAACTGCTTCCCAGTTCTTGTAAACGTCATTAGCAACGCTCTGCTGAGAGCCCTCAATTCCACCGTGCACATTCGGATCTGGAGTCATCCATTTTTCTCTGTAAGTGTCAGAACCGGGCAGCCAGAAGGTGTCAGAAAACAGTTCTTAAATCTGCTTAAGGTTTCAGAGAGTAATCAGATTTCAATGGGAAGCCATGTGGGGCTGTCTGTACCTGCAGACCCACCTTCCTTGGTGGTGGCTCTGGAATCATCATGTTTGACTTCAGGAAAACTGAAGATAATTCTTGCCTTGTGGGTCTCAAGGGGTGCTGAACAGAGAGGGTGGCTGGGAGGGTTTCTTCAGGAAGTTCCTTATTCTCTACATCGCGTTATTCAAGCTGTGGCCCATCAATTGACAGAAGAGATAGTTCACCACAAGTCCGGGACGGAGGAGTGGGACCTGCGCCACCCATCTCTCCTCACCAGTGGCAACCACTTGGCAGGGCTATGGTTTGGGGAAAACCTTCCTCCTGCCAATATTTGGTTTCAAATCCCACTTTGTGTTCATACTGCCCTGTACTTCATGAGAAATGCAGTAAGATGAATTGTGGCATCTAGCCATTACATTGTGGATGTTTTCTACAAAGGCTTTGTTCTTCTGTTTTCAGATAGATGATCCAGAATTCTGGGATTATTTTGTTTCTTTTTACCTCATTTATGCGTTGTTGTTATTCCCTGGTTTTCCTCCTCACTTTGCAATGGGCTACATGCAGGATTATAAGGTAAATTATTTGAAATGGAGCAGATTTGGGGTGGGCAGAAGGGATTACAACTGCATTGCCACAGGGACGTTTGAATATGATGGACAGCTTGAGGTGTTCTTCTCTGTATTGCCATGAGCAGCTTTGCAGCCAGCACAAAATGCTGAGACAGAAAGAGGTGGAATTTTACCCCAGTATCACAATGGTAACAGCTTTTTGTTAGCTTTTTGTTTCCTGGAGCCATTCCCATGGGTGCAGCTGGCCAACCAGGCACCGACAATAACCTGGCCCTTTGCATTGTGCCTTCCCAGGTGGGAGCTCGTGCACAGCTGCAGATCTCAGGGCTCTTTCCCTCGGCGTACTGGTGCGGCCAGGCACTGGTGGACATCCCGCTGTGCTGGCTCCTTCTCTTCTCGATGTTTGGGCTTCAGTTCGCAATGAGCAACAACATTTCCGGGAACATTGTCAGCCTCTTCTTGCTGGTACGTCCCATTCTGGTGATTGCTGGTTCACTAGGGAGGGACTGGGGTAATATATTGAGCATGTGTAGGGGTAGCTGAGACACCGTGGGTGCGGACAGTGTTGGCACACCTCTGGGTCCCCAGATGCTTACTGACCTTCTCCTTGTTTTACCACCTATCATTTGGGTTTCCCCAGCTGGAAATAAAAGGCAATAAATCTTGCCTTAATATACTCCTTTACACTTAGCAGTAAGATTGTGGTAATTTCTGAATACCCTGATCTTAACGTATGATTGTTTAAACTGAACCACATTGCTATATATAGGTTTCTGGTTGTTTAGATCACTCTATTTTCTCCAATTAAAGCCCGTTTTTTTTCTGTAGGTTATGGGTACTTTTGGCTATGGAATTTCTATCGTTCTCTTCATCTACTTGATCTCCTTCATCTTTCGCAAAGGATGGAACTGTGATTTTTGGTCTTTTATCCTGATAGTGGTAAGCATATGGTCTAGATAATGTGCTGCAGGTTTACAGAAATGTATTTTGAGATCTTAAGGATGAAGTAGAGGTCAAAACACCAAGTATAGATGTAGAACATAAATACAGGCATGTGTTTTATAGCAGTCAATTCTATATTAAATTCATGTCACCATGTTCTGTTCCCACAATCCTGCTGTGGCACGGGGAAATGCTTGGATCCACCCTGACCTGGTGCAGGAATGGAGGAAAAAAAGTTCTTTTATCGCTCTGTTCAACACCTCACATCCAAGAGATATAAAGTGTTGAGACATGAGCCATCAGGTTAGACACAGATGGCCCGAGCCTGACCTGGAAGGAGACAGGTTGTTTGGCATGAACTGGGATGGGAAAGAACAGGACGGGATCCTGTGCTTCACTCTTCTGCCCGAAGCAGCCCTGTGTCTGGAAAGAAGTTTCCCAGCAGACCCAAACCAACAGCCTACCATCAAGCAGGAATGGCTGAGGACCTCCTGAACCCTCAGCGTTTCTTGTCTTTATATTTCTTGTTCATTTTTAGAAGTTCACAGGGAATTGAAAAGGTAGACCCACACAATTTTTAAGACCAGTGAAAAGTGTAACCCTTCCCATCAGCTATGTTACCTTCTTGTTTTATTTTTAGGTATGCTTTGTTTCTTATATCGTCAGCAGAATCATGGATTTCTTAATCAGTCCTAGAGTCTCCCTCTATGTTGTGTCTCTCTTGATTCCCATGTACCCACTGCTGGGTGTAACGATCAACTGCCTGCGGGTAAGTTGTGCTGCTGGGTGAGGAGGGGCACCCCACCATAAAACACAACTCTGTGTCCTTGTGAGCAAAGTCTGGTAGTAACCACACGCTGCATTCTGGGAAAGCTCATTAGTTTCTTCTAATAGGTGGGATTTTCCAAATGCCCAGAGTGCATCGTTAGACAACCATTTCAGATCAGATCTAATTTTTGCAGCTGTTCATTATGGCTAGGGGCTACTTCTCACGCAGTTGAGCTGTGACTGCAGATTAGGTGAGCACTCTTAATTCTTTCCACACAGAGTCAAGCAACTTGGCTTGAACAATCATAAGAGAAAATCTGAAGTAAGGCATCTGACTTTGCATGAAAACTGAGTGAGAATTAAGAATACTCACAAGATGCTTTACTCCATGTCAGCTGAGGGTGGTCGTGGAAAGTCAACTAAGAATTTAACAAAACCCTCCAGCTACGTGCAAGACCATTTATGAGCCATAAGTGACTTAAGAGTGAAGTCCAAATAGAAGACACTCCTCCTCCCTCCTGTCCCACTCACCTCCACCTCTTCTCTGCTGGGACCCCAAAGGAGAGGAGACCAGATGTTTTCCTGTGATAGGCCATTACCCCCAAAAGGAGAGTCTGATACATGTACTGAGTGCCGTGACATTTTGTGATGTAGGACTGGGATGCCCGAAGTCAAACATCTGTATTTGTTCATCTGTATGGTGAATATTTTGGGTAAATCAGAAGTTTTTGTACATTTTCAAAATACTTGTTGTTTGCTTTAACCCTTCCAAAATTAGTCAGTATTATACTAAAGAATTACAGGTCTTCATTGCGGTTTTTTTTTTTTTTGTTATTCTTACAGATTTTTATAACAGATGGTGAGATATTTGTTGTGACTCCAAGGGATGATGTACTAATAGCTGTCTTTGCAGTAAGAAAACATTTAAGATTACTTTTATTTAGGAATGTGTGTCTCCTAAACCCCATCCTCAATTATGAGGAAGCAGGCAAGAACCCTGAGCTCATTTCATGCAGGAGTTGGAGCTCAGTGGGTCTGGATGACAGATTACCTCCCTGTGCAAAAATAACCTCACTCCTTTGAAATGGGGAAGGGAAAATGAAATAAGCCCAGATCACTTAATGCTGCCCTGTTATTTTATGAATTGTGTTTTTCTTCTACCTTTGCTATTTTCTGCAGCATTGGTAAGTGACAGTAGAGTTCACAGCCTTCAGGATTGCCCTGAATTTAGATGTTAATGGACTTTATTTTCTCATACTGTGTTTTTCCCCCACATATTTTATAATACTGCCACCATCTTCTCAGTTTCAGCCATAGTAGGATGGAAGGCAAGGATGTTAATGGGGCAACCTCTTTTTTTCAGCCTTATATCCATTCTGTGGGTTTCATTTTTCTTCTTCGATATTTGGAGATAAAATATGGAAGACCAGTTCTGAGAAAGGACCCAATATTTAGGTTTGTATAAACACACATGCACCACGGGCACACATGAGATCTAAACTCCTACCGCCCTGCTTTTCCTTGAAGTCAACATTTTGATCAGATTTCATTGCCTTTGTGTCCCTATTTTTAAATACTATTTTTTAATACTGGTTATTTTTTTATAACGAAAGTAGCCCCTTAAATACTGCAGTGTTATGATAAAACAGATCTCAAGCTTGTTAGTACTTCCAGTCAGTGTTGCCTGTGCTGGCTTGCTTTGTACAACACAGAAAGATTTTAGATTAAATAAATAAATAAACAAATAAATAATAAAACCCCACAGAGACATTGAACCAGAGGGACATTCACTCTTGGTCTATCCAAAATGCATTGGTGGAGAACAAGGGTAAAGAACAAAATGCTAAGAGGTATCTGGTGGGTTTGTAGGATTTCCCCAAGAAGAGAAAGCAGCCACCAGCACCCTGAGGAGGTCGAAGAGGAAGATGAAGATGTTAAAGCTGAAAGAGTAGCAGTGAGAAATGCCATAGCGGCTCGGAGTCAGGAGGAGGTACGACTAAGTGTTGTTCTTCTCATTTTATTTTATACCAGTAAGAAGCCCACTGGTAAAAAACAAACCACCAATTATCAATAAGTGCAAGTCAGTGGTCCAGCTGTACTATTCTCACTGGGAAAATCACAGTCCCAAACGTACAGTGTGGGTCCCATCAGGGTAGAGAAGAAAGCTGTTAAGAGGAACGTGGACAATAAAGTGTCCTGTTGTACCTCATATTCTCAGTGAGCTATAAAACAAATTCAAAGATCTTTAGAAGGTTTTCTGCCTTTTTTAATGGAAAAATATTACTGAAGGACTAATGCTATCCAATATAATAGACTAATCTTTCTTCTCCCTCCTCGCTTTCAGAAATCAGTCATTATTGTCAGCAATCTGTGCAAAGAATTTAAAATAAAGCAAAGTGGTTCCGTTTTTAAGAAGAAGAAGAAAATGGCTACCAAAAATGTTTCCTTCTGTGTTAAAAGAGGTGAGAACGGAAACTGTTCTCCTAGACCTGTTTTGGACCACTGATCATACCCAGAGAGTTAATTCTCTGCAGATTCTCAGTTATCTGAGCACGGACATAGAGGTCAAATCTATTTGCTTTGTGGTTAAGGCATGTTCAGTCTGTGGTTGATGAACAACGTGATGTGGATGCATCCTATTAGTTACCTTTGACTCTCCGTTTTCTAAAATAATGTAGCCCCTTCTCTCCAGGATCTGCTTCAGCAGTGGCTTCCAAGTGACCTGGGAGCAATGCTCAGACTCGCAGCATCAGTTAGAGTTGAAACGTTACGGGCTCTCGGAGCATACATTTATACTATTTACTTTTATATGATCTTTGATATTAGCATGCTCTCTTTTATACTTTTTCTTTTATGGGACTGTGCCTGATACATTTGTTGAACAGGGAGTATTACTAAGAAATTACATGTATTGATTCCAGGAGAAGTATTAGGACTTCTGGGCCCCAATGGAGCTGGTAAAAGCACAGCTATCAAAATGATCACTGGCGAGATGACGCTGACTGCTGGGCAGGTAGGAGGCACCTGGAGAAAAGGGATAGATCCATGACAAAAGTGCAAGTGTAAGCCTTGTACCTAGGCTGAGCTATAAATTTTTTCAAAGCATCATTAGGGATCAAGTTTTTAACTGAATGCATCGTGCTATTAAATTAAATAATGTATTAATAAAAAATATTGTGAGCTACTTCTAACTTTGACAAGCAGTTGCATCTACCCTAACTGGCCATGTTTATATTTTAAAACCATGTAAATGAGGGTTGAAAAATCACTCCCTTGCTCTTGGGTTTCCTCGCCTAAATCCCTAAGAAGCCCATAGTCTTCCTCTGAACCATACCCTTGTATCTGGGCAAGGCTACGTGACAGCAAAATGATCAGCCTGGTTGTGCAGGTGCTGATGAAGAGGGGCGATGGGGTGACCTCCCACCTCCAGGACCACGCGCCCGCCATCCTGGGGTACTGCCCGCAGGAGGAGCCACTCTGGCCAGACCTCACCGTGCACGAGCACCTGCGGGTCTACGCGGCCGTGAAAGGGGTGTGCAAGGGGGATGTGGCTGCTGCCATCAACCGGTATGGATGGAGGGTGTTTCCAGGGGTTTGTCAATGTTTTATCCTCTAGTCCTAGGGTATGGGGAGGGGACCAGAAAGTCAAAATTCACTGTAAGCCAGAGGCAGCCTTGAAAGAAACTCAGGAAATGGAACTGCAAAAGGGATTTTGTGCTAAATGCCGTGATTAAGCGAGTGGGTTAAGAAAAGCTCCAATTTGCCTAAGTGCATTTAGCGGGGATAAATTTACCACTAATGTCCTTTTAAGTATGTTATCTTTAGGAAGCATTTCTAAAATCTCTGATGTTACAGTTTGGCACTACAAGAAAGGGTGCTTAAGTACTGCCTGCTCAGCTGACACTGGCAAGGTGGAATGGATTTATAATGCTGTTGGCACTAATGATGGGTTTAGAAAAGGGCTTGTGGCTTATTCAGCACACTTTGCTTCAAATATTCACTTACATTTTAATAACACAATAAATGTTTAATGCAAACAAGCAGGTCTCAAGAACAAAGGGAAGAAAGATCCTTTTTCTTATCATTTTGGGAATTCTTGATAAAAGTATTGAGTTGGGAATAACAAAAATGTTCTTTTTTCACTTGTTCCCTTTCCCCACAGAATAGTGAATGCCTTGCAGCTTCAAGACTATTTAAAAAAAAAATCCAGAAAATTATCTGCTGGGATAACCAGAAAGGTGTGTTTTGTTTCACCTGTAATAAGCACTGCAATGCTTATAGCACAAATCAAAAATCCCCTCCGTGAGTGGAGGGACCTGCCTGTGCTTAGAGCTACCCAGGAGAGCATCGTGTTGTCTCCTGTCACGGGTTGGTGGAAATTAGCCTCTTCCAAAACCACATTTCCTGTAAATCAGAACCTGGATTCCCATAAATGAAGCAATGCTGTCCACAGCTCTTTGTAGACAGAGTGCCAGCAGCTGCAAAAGGTTTGACTTAAACCCCTTTCCCTGTTGTAGCTGTGCTTCGCAGTGTGCATGCTGGGCAACCCTGCGGTCCTGCTCCTGGACGAGCCGTCAACTGGCATGGACCCCAATGGGCAGCACTGTGTCTGGTGAGTAGGACCTCAGGCGCTGTGCCACCACGGTGGTAAAGGGGTTGGAAGCCAAGAATAGATGCCTAAGGTTAGGTGAAGAGTGTTTTTCCCCATCATGTGTCAATGGTTTTATTGGAAACTCCATTTTCCTGGCTGTCTCTAGCTAAAGCATGAGCAAAGAGAGAGAAAAAACATTTTACCTTCATCCTTGTTGCAGACTTTAGGACAGTCATATATGGGATTTGGAAGAATCCGTAAATGGACCTGAGTCAAAATATTTCTCTTTGTCATTATTTCAAAGTATTACCACATGCACATCAGTCTAAAGTTGCTGTATGTAGTGTTTACACTTGGTTTAGGAGAGAGGCATTTGGAGGGACAAAGGTATAAGAAAAAGTGTCTGATATTCCTAGGGAGTGTCAGCCTTTTTTTTTGTTTTTTCTCTCCCGCTCTGGTCCTCAGGAAAATGATTCGTGCCGCCCTGAAAACCAAGAAGACCGGAGCCATTCTGACGACGCACTACATGGAGGAGGCAGAGGCAGTGTGCGACCGCGTGGCCATCATGGTGTCCGGGCAGCTACGGTGGGCAGCAGCACAGCCAGCACATGGCTGAGCTGGAAATGCTTCCTGGCCCCTCTTCGGTCCATGCAGCGACAGGGCTTCTCCTCCAGCCTCACCTACCTGAGCCCATCATCATGGGCTTTATGAAGTGCTCCCCTTGGGCTCGCCAGCAGCACAGTTTGGGAAGGAGCAGATGGTGGGGCATCAGTGGGTTCACACTGACATCTCTTTCTTTTCCTCCCTCCCCTGCAGGTGCATTGGCTCCGTTCAGTACCTGAAGAACAAGTTTGGCAAAGGCTACCTACTGGAAATTAAGGTTAAGGACCCAGAGCACACCGATCTTCTCCATGCTGAGGTTTTGAGGATTTTCCCAAGTGCAGCCCGCCAGGAGCGGTAACTATAAAATACGGGATGAACAGTGGCTCCAACACTACCTCATCCCTAAAAATGTGCCCAGTGTGATGGCCAGACACAGGATCTCAGCTGGAGAGAGGCGTAAACAGCTCAGAGTCTCTATGTGGGAATCTGATTCGATAATGTCACCACAACCAACCCTGCTGCAAAACATCCATACATCCATAGTGTGACATAAAGTTTTGATCCCAGAACCTCAATACACAGCAAGAATTACCTTTTCTTCTTTTTCTTCAAGGTTCCCCTCTTTGCTAGTCTACAAGGTCCCAATGGAAGATGCACTGCCCCTGTCTCAGTCTTTCTCCAAGCTAGAGAAAGGTAAGAACAAAACAAGATGACTTTTTTGAAAAGGTGGAACACAGACTGCTAATTTCCAACTCTTTCCATGTCTCCACAGCCAAACGAAACTTCAGCCTTGAGGATTACAGCTTCTCTTCAAATACTTTGGCTCAGGCATGTGATTTCAAGCCTAGACATGCTATAAAGGCATGAGCAGGAACGAAAGCCACAGCGAGACCTGGGCCAGCGCAGTGGCAGAAGGCTGCTCCACCAAAAAACTGCCTGGGGGTGGTAGGCGAGGGTTTTTCTGGGAAAAACCGGGAAAGTGGTGAGGAATGTTTGGGTTTTTTCACTGCTGGGATTTAGCATGGTGGGAACAATCCTAGGCAAAGTGTTGCTGCATGACTCCACTCACCCGAGACAGGCACACAGCACATCCAAGGGATGGATGTCCTTGGTAGATGCCCATGCCCAGCCTCCATGGTTGCTCCTGAAGCAGGTTATTGCTGCTTGTACAAGGCTGGTGGCACAGATGAGGAATGTTTATGTCACTGGTGGGTAAAACCTACTCTACAGATGTACCTACAGGCAGCCAGTGCCTCTCAGCAGGTTTTACCAGAGAGCACAGGAGTCTCAGCTACTGCGTATGTGCTCTCCACATAAAGTCACCTGGCGTACCTTTCATAGGGCTTGCAGAGCTGTCCCTCCTGCAAAGGAGCATCACAGTGTCTAGTGGATGTCAGAGAAATAATCGGAGATTTATCTTGCCCATTTCAGGTGTTTTTGGAACTCTGCCGAGAGCAGGAAAAGGATAATTTTGATCTGACTTTGGATGGGACTTTCGAATGGAAACGACTTCAGCAGGAGGACTGTTAAACATCTAAGATGCTCATTTACGCGTTACTCGGTATTAACCTAACTGATGTGATACTGCACGTATTTACTACCATTATCAGCGTACCATGAGAAGGAGGAACAGGCTCTGCCTTTCCAGCAAGCATCAGCTGAGGGCTCCTCTCCGATGCAGAAGACATTTCGTCTCGACTCTGCAGGTGTCCACACTGACCTCTACCCCAAGTTGCATTTCCAATGGCTGGCTGATGAAATAGTGCCTGCACTGGTGACAGCTCTTGTCAAGCAGAGCAGCTTGCAGCGGAGGGACAGAAAGGTTTGCCGAAAGAAGGGGCATAACCCATCTCTGAGGGTCAAGGCTCTGCTTTGCTTGGTGGATCTGGGTGCGTTAGGGAATCTGGACACGCTGCCAAACTGCCTGGCTGCTCTCCCACCAATGTGTGGGACTATTTGCCTACAACGTGTTTAAATACGTCTTATTGAAATTTGTACTCTATTTTTATACCCTCCCAATAAATGTCTCTATAGAAACCACGGTTACACCCTCACATGTCATCATCGCTGTAGACCATCAGGAACAGCTCAGACTCCTTCCCCTGGGGATGGAGGTGGCTGCAGAGGACCCAGGGCTGCTGGCCAGGCAGTTGTAGTCCCTCGTGTTTACTATCTCTGGCAGCCTGGCTCGGCGAGCGTGCTCACCCCTGCCCTCCCTCCACGCTGAGGCGAGTGGTTGTCACTCCTCCCTCTGGAAACCAGCCTGGGGTGTTCAGCCTGGAGAAGAAAAGGCTCTGGGGAAGCCTCATTGCAGCCTTTCAGTACTTAAAGGGGACCTATGAGAAAGAAGGGGACAACTTTTTAGCAGGGCCTGTTGAAATAAGACAAGAGGTAATGGGTTTAGATTAAAAGAGGGTAGATTTAGACTGACTATAAGGAAGAAATTTTTTATGATGAGGGTTTGCCTCAGAGAGGTTGCCCAGAGAGGTGGTAGATGCCCCATCCCTGGAAACATTCCAGGTCCAGTTGGACGGGGCTCTGAGCACCCTGGGCTGGTTAAAGCTGTCCCTTCTCACTGCAGGGGTTGGGCTAAGTGGCCTTTAAAGGTCCCTTCCAACCCAAACTATCCTATGATTCTATGATTTTCCTCCTGACAACTCAGGCACACGTCATCCCTGTGCCCAGCTCATTTGCAAAGGTTAAACCTCTCACAGAAAACATGAAGTCCAATTCTCTTTATATAATCTGCAGCGGTGGCTGTGTTTCAATCGCTGCTTGTGTACGCTCCCCATTCAGCTTCAAAACATATTTTGGCAGTTGGAGGACACATGTTTAGAGAGATAATGATAATTTCCCTCCTGGTGGCACAACAGCTCCGTTTCTACTCCCCTCTCCTGGGAAACAGCTAAGAGAAATCACCGAACATTTCGGTCACCTCTTCATACGCTCAGCTCCGGGAAATGGGAACTCAGTGAAAGGAAAGAGTTTTATTTCGTGCCCTGGGGATATCAGTGGCAGTGGAGAGCTCAAGCTGCGAGCCTCCTGATATAATGGTAGTTTATATGATCCATTCCTGTTGGGTTTCTTTTCATCAGCATTTCATGGTTTGCAGCTCTGGAGATGCTGCTGGTGAGAGGTGCCCCTCTGCTGCGGTGGCTGCTGGTTTGAGTGGACTTGCAAAACACACCGGCCTCCCTCTCCTCTGCCCTCCATATCTCTGCTCTTACGCACAGACCCTTGTTTCTTTAACTGGGAAATCTCTTTTCTACCACACAGCGCAAGGGGACCGGGCCCCTTTGGAGGTCTTTGAATGATGTAAAGATGCAAACAGTAATAACAGCCCCGGCAAACAAGTGCTGTCCCAGAGAGAGCATCTCTGGGAGCTGAGGAGGGGAAGAGGAGTGTGCTGGGATACAGGGAAGACAAGAATGCAGACAGCAGGACTGAGGTGTGAAATCTTGTGGCAATTGCATTTCCTTCTCCGGGGTGAAGAGCATCTCCTGCCTCGGTTGTTCCTTCCAACACCTCTTGCATAGTTGTTTCTTCTAAGTAACTACCAGCAGCACACTTCACCCTCTGCTGCCACAGGTTTGACAGATTATTTTCCATGATATTTGGAGCTTTCCATTGTAGGGGAAGATGAAGCAAGCAGAGCTGGCTCCGTCATCTCCTGCACAAGGAGGAGAAGGAAAAAGACCCACAGAGAGTCCCCCCAAAGGCGGGCTGGTTGGAGCTGGGGCTTTGCATCAGCCCAGAGAGTAGGGGGACAGGGCTCATGACAATGCCAGCACACAGCTGAGGTTTCCAGGTCCTGGCCCATGGCCAGTGCTTGGAGAAAGGGGTTCTGTCACCAGCACAAAGCAGAGCTGAGCTGGCAAGAGGGAACGAACAAAAGTTCTCAAAAAGTTCACGAGGACTTAACTTTTCCGTTGGAAAAAAAAAAAAAAAAAAAAAAGAACAAGAGGGAGATTTCCTGGAAATGAACCGGCTTCTTAAATATTCCCTTCAGAGGTCGCCTCCACCTCTCTCCTTTCCCCTGCCCTGAGTTGAAGGGCTGCAGGGGAAAGTCATCCCCCAGCAGCTAAAATTGCCCTACCTGGTCTTTGAGTGCAAGGGCTGACAGCAGCCTGGTGGGAAGCACCATGCTCCAGCACGCAAACCAGCTCCAAAACTGGTCTAACATTTTGGTTATTCTCCTTGTTTTCCAGCACAGACCAAGCCCTCCATGCACACGGTGTCTTTGCTGGTAAACCTGACCCAGAGCGTGTTGGCCATGCTGCAGGGTGCATCCATTGTCCCAGCACAAAGTGGGTGAGGCAGTTCCCTGCTGTGGATGCCGCACGTTCCCCGCAGTAACTCATGCAATAGTCTTATTAACAGGAAGATTCTTATTTATTCGATTTAATAATGCCCTCTTTATGCAGCAAAGCGACAAAGCGCACAAAGGGCCATTCACCACCAGCCGCCTCCAGCTCTGGTCCCCAAGCACTGTGCCCTAAACAGGCATCCTGGAACAAAGAGCAGCCCGTGCCTTCCACAATAGGTGAGAAAAATGGTGCCAGCCAGTATTTTTTCAGTGCTGGGGAGCAAGGCACCTGCGTGCTCACGGTTTGGGAGCTGGGGGACAGCATTTCACCCAGCAAGGTTTTGGGGAGAAGAGGGGTATTTGAAAAGTGTCTGGACAGGAATGACAGGGCTTTCGAGGTCTCCTCGTCCTCTCGCAGCTGTGATGGAGATAGGAACGTTGTCTAGTTCAAAAGCTGGTTAAGCAACTCCCCTTAAGTGCAAGTAAGTGACAACAGCAAAAAGTGATATTTCTGAGAATTTCAAGGCACTTCACAAAAAGCAGTGATGCAAGCTTCAAAACAGCTATGAGACAAACTTCTGCAGAGCAGGAGGAGGGTAAAGCTGAGTGATGTTAAGCAAAGGGCTGGTGTCCTGCAGGAAGCCCATAGCAGGGCTGCCCACGGTGGCCTGCAAGATGGTGTCCTGCCTGCAGACACCCCACGGGGTAATGGCAACATACCCCAGCCCTGTGCAGCTCCTCGCAGCCCCTCCTGTGTCCCCCCTTCACAGCATCAGTGCCACAGCCATGCGTGCTTTCTCCCGGGCGGGCACCTCCAGATCCCGTAGCTCAACTGAACAAAACCCATGCTTTCTTCAGAGCAACCCAGGGGGAAAAAAACCCAGGAGACAGGATCAGCATCAAACAGGAAGTTATTTGTGTCTGCTGTGGAAGGAAAGACGCCATGAACACGCAGTCTCCCATGCCGCGAGGGCAGCGAGCATCTCCAGCCGGGCAGACGCCACGCTCCGGCTGGCAGACCCGCAAGAGGCTTTATCACGGTGAGCACAGCCCATTCCCTTGCAACACAACTGGCCACACGTGGCTGTCCCAGAGCAGAGCCAGATGTTCCTCAAGAAGAAATGAGGCAAGGCAGATGTTGGCAACCTCGACGGCACGGGAGTCCAATTCTCTTTTTCCATTCACTTGAGACAGAGGAGGAAATCAGTGTTGGATTACATCTTGGCATGTGAACTGTGGAGGGGGTGAACAGGGTGTATCAGGTCCTCAGCTAATGCGAACCAGCGTACGCTCTCCAGTTTGCAGCACGTGAGTACCAGGATGTCGTAACAAGCACCTCTCAGAGTATTTAATTTTTAAGGCATTTCAGCTTGAATTACTATGCACATGAAAGCTGAGAAGATGATTTTTCTCTTGCATTGGTATTCCTTAATTCTACTCAACACCTCAAAACCCTTTTGAGACTCTCAGATCAAAATATTCTCTAATCCTTCAGCAGCAGATGGATAAAATATCAGGCAGAAGACTATGTGTGGCTATGACAGCAGCCAAACCCAACAAAATATTTACTTCAAAGCAGGCAGAAGGATAGCTTGTCCAGCTGGAAAAAAGCAGGAAACGTTTTTTAAAAGAGTGGAAAAGAGCGACAGAGAAGGAGATGATTGTGTAAGTCATGATGTTTCAATTAGATCATGCCTGAATGATAACAGAAGTTCATGAACTTATGTTCTAGGCAAAATGGAGGTATCTGGCTTGTCCCTGTGCATCTTCGTCCTGGCACAGACATCAGATGGTGTTTTATGGACAGCTGAGAAAGGACATGGGCTGTGCAACAGCTGAACTAGAAACTCACCTGTGTGCCTGTGGTCATGGTGGATGCCACCAGCGTGGGGACCGAATACGTCCCTCCTGCAGGGTCTTATGCTTTTCTGAATGAATTTTGGCTATTTGAAAATATCAGAAGTCGTCTAGTCCAGTAATTAATGTCCCTGGAGAGGTCTTGGGTCAGGTCAGAGATGGTTGATGGATGTCGGTGGGAGCCCAGATGCCAAAGGCAAATCCTTCCCATGGATTTTGGGCATGCTGGAACAGGTCCTTCTGTGTCATTGTGGCAGTAAAATATCATGGTTTTGCTGGAAGAATTGTCACTGTCATCTACCATCTTCTCTCTCCCAGGTAAATGGATGCAGTTATAGGAATCTATAATGCCTATAAATAATCAAGTCTCTTGCAGGTGGCCACACCAGCCTGACCCTGGCTTTAAGCAACTTTCTCCTTTGCAACAGTCTCCTTGCTCCGCGTCCCACAGCCTTGAGAGCCAAGAGCCAGCCCAGCCATCAGCTCCTCCAACCACAAAACCTGCCGAGATGGCCTAAGACATCTTCTTTCTCATCCAGATGTGTGAAGGAAGCTATCTTTTCTCACCATCACCTGCCCCAGACCCTGGTGAGATCCCAGCCTCCAACAACCACATATCAGGTTCAGGAGGTCTCCACAGAGGTAATAGGTAGCAGCGATTCCCTGCCATGAAGGGAGGTAGCACTGTCAGGATTGAGTTGTAAATTGTCTATTTTAGGTTTCTTCAGCTATTTAAGTACTGTGTCTACAGATGGACTAAGAGGTAAGGTCTGCACTGAGCTGCACTGGAAATATTCCCTATGTTCCCAGTGCCAGCAAACATTTATTATCTGACTTTAAAGCAAGTGTCATAGGATGAGAGGAGGATTTGAGGTAGCACTCAGCCTCACCTTAGGCAGCAGAGGACATCTACTTCCTGGCGCTGGCTGCTGGCATGGACCACAGCTTCCTCCACCCACGCACCCTGGTTTTCTTTGGCCTCACTGTGAGAAATTCATTTCATGTTCTAAATGCAAATCCTCTAAAGGGTTTTCAGGATGCTAAGTAGGAATTCAGAAAGAACAACAAAAAGAAACAAGATTCCTTTTTTTTTTTTTGCTTTAATTTGAAAAATAACTGGCCTTCAAACCGCTATGGTTTTTTTTCCCTCTCAGGATAGGACAGAAGACTCCTGCCAACATTATGTAGCAGGGCTATACCGCATTTCACATGGGGATTTGTAATTGCCTCTCACAAGGGACTGAAAAGCGAGAAATGGGCTCCGGTGAGCAAACGATTGCACAACATCTTCTGCATCTGATTTCTTGCATTTGCAGAACATCTATCTACAGTCCTGGGGCTTTCCTGGAAGACTGGCTGTAGCAGTTACAGGGACTCTCTGAGTGGGAGGGACAGAGAGCAGCAGCTCCATGTCCCCCCATATGCCCTCCATGGGGATGTCCTGCGCTGACTCTTCCAGCCTGAGATCGGAGAGCATGGCATGAAGTTAGCTGCATCCATACTGTGAAAGCTAAAAGTTGAGCTGGCTTTAAAAAGCACCTGGACAAATTAATGCAAGGAAAAGCCACGCATGGGGAGCTGCTAAAACCCCTCAGGGCTTGGGGATCTGTGAGCCAGGGAGCAGTCAGGGAAGCGGCAGCAGCTGCTCGCCCTGCCCTTGCTCTCCTACGCTCAAAGGACCCCAACAAGGGGCCAAAGGAGATGCTTGGTCCCTGTACTCCTGGGACCCCATTAAGTCACTGTTGACTCTTTCAGTTAACTTTTAACATGTAAATTCAAGAAGGGTAAATGGAAAATTGGGAGAGAAGGAACTCCTTTTCTGGGAAAAGTCACCTTTTTTTTGGTTAAAAACTGGGCATGGGCTAAGTGGTGTAGTATACGGTTTACCAACAATAGCAATGGATTTCAAAATGACCCGTTCAAGTGAAATATAGACTATAATTTTCTTAAAGTGCAATGTTTCTAGCAGAAATGCTGTAGGTCAGTGTTTCATTGAAAGCAAATCTTCCTTCTGGTCTGCAATGGCTGATCTCTTGATTCTACATACTCTGGTCTGCCTTTGTTAGAAAGGGAAAATTGCCAGTGTTTAGAAAAAAATACCGGTTTGCCATTTCCAGCTGTATCACCTCAGACACAGGTGCCTAGAGAGCGTTCCCATGAGTGAAGATGGGCTAAACATGCGCTGTGGGGAAAATGCATGTAATCCTGATTTAATCCCTTCTGGAAATCTGCAGATGGAGACCTGCAGGTGGGAGGCTCCGGGGCCCCAAACTTTTCCTTGCTCAGCCACGGAGACCTGCAGACATTGCACTGCAGCTGGGTCTGCTTTTGCAGGAAAAAACCTGTGCAAGCTGCTGACTGTTAATACGATATAAGGCATAAATGGTGTGTCCTTAAGGAAGGTACTGACAGATGGGATAGCAGAGCGGTGAAGGAGGGCACCAGACAGAGGAGCAGGAGTCAGTGGAGGCTCTGCTCATGCGGAAAGTCCATGGGGACACAAGGCAGTGGATGTCCCGACAGCTGCATGTTTTCGGGGGAGGGGGGGGAAATGTGTTCAATTTTTCCCTTCTGTCCAAAAAAAATGTGCGTTTTACGATTTTTTTTTTTTTTCCCATGTGACAGGCTTTTGCACAATGGGTTTCCGAGAAAGAAGATGCGAGATGTTTCTTCTCTTTCCTGGAACTGCCCTAATAAATGACTTCGCTCCCTTTCGGGGGTGTGCGGCGGCTCGGCGGGGCGCAGCCCGCCCGGCCCGGGGTGCGCTCCCCGGAGCATCCCCATTCGTGCTGTGCCACCTCCTGGCGACACCGCAGCGGTGCACGGCTGGGTCTGCTCCTCAACACCCCGCAAAACATCCCCGCCTTCCCCAGCAACCAGGCAGCGGCAGGTTTGCATCTGCAGGATTTTTTTTTTTTTTCTTTTTTGGCCACCCAGTTATCCTGCTCCCATCTCTTAAGGTGCTGGACCAGCCAAGGGGGACTAAGGCCAGCTGTGCCCCCGCTCCCTCTCCATCACAGTGCCCCGCAGCATCCCTCGCCCTCTGTGCCCGTGCAGGGTGAGTTTAGCTCTGGCATCGAGGTCACCCTTCGCTGGCACTTTGCAGGCTGAGGGAGGTCGGACAGGAGGGTGTCGGTGGGACTGAGCCCCCCATGCTGCTGTGCACGAAGGGAGGCGAGCACAGGGGTGTGTGGGGTCGGCGTGAGCCGAAGTCCTGGAGCAAAATCCAAAGTCCTTGTGTGAGCAAAATACCTGCTGGAACCACAGGAACCTCAGCCTGAGAAAGGGCTACGTAAAGGCAAATAACATTCAAGATTGTTCCAGTGACCTGCCAGGGGACACTCCTGACCCAGCATGTTGCTCAGGGCAGTCGGGCAGAGAGAACATCCCAGCCTGCCTGTTTCAGGATGGCTTTTTCACTCAAGTACTTCCCTAACCCCAAAGGAGTATGGCTCCCACCATGTATTGCTGTATTAGAGAGTCTATCTCGCTCTCTACAACTACTTGAAAGGAGGTTGTAGTGAGGTGGGTGTTGGTCTCTTCTCCCAAGTAACAAGTGATAGGACGAGAGGAAAGGGCCTCAAGCTGTGCCAGGGGAGGTTTAGGTTGGATATTAGGAAAAATTTCTTCATGGAAAGAGTGGTCAAGCATTGGAACAGGCTGGCCAGAGAGGTGGTGGAGTCACCATCCCTGGAGGGGTTAAAAAAACGGGCAGAGGTGGCACTTTGGGATGTGGTTTAGTGGGCATGGGGGTGTTGGGTTGATGGTTGGACTGATGATCTTAGAGATCCTTTCCAACCTTAATGATTCCTAGTTTTTACTTTCATTAAAAAATAATCCAGCCACCAAGCCAGGAAGCATGAAATTAATTGTGACTCTCCCCTTAACTGGTTTAGTGGCGGACTTGGTAATGTTAGGTTAATGGTTGGACTGGATGATCTTAAAGGTCTTTTCCAACCTAAACAATTCAATGATTCTATGACAGCTTTAATGAGAAATAAGGGCAGTGAAGAACTGAATCATGCACAGCCTGGAAGAGATTTAGGACTCCTGTGCAAGACCAACTCATATCTTAATTCCCAGCCAGGAGCTGGCCCCTCATCCCAGGGCCATGGGTTGTGAGCAGCAGCAAGGGAGGAGCACTCACCGCATGGGACCACAGACTCCAGAGGCAGAAACGCCGGAGGTGAAGAGGATTGCAAAGGTTTGGGCTGAATCTGTGAGCAACTCCTCAGGTAATGCTGTATCACTTTAAAAAAAAAAGTGCTGCTCAGTTCCTCCCTTCTTAGGGAAAAATTATAACAACAGCAGAATCTTTCATCAGCATATTTCCAATTTTCTGTGCAAGGCATCCATCAAAGGAAAGCCCCTCCCGGCAGGGAGACCCCCGGCCACTGGGAAAGGGGCTGAGCCCCCCAGACCCGGCTGCTCTGTGCTGAAGGTGGCACCGCTGCCTCTCTTACGAGCGAGAGCCTTGTTCTGCAGCTCTGCTCTCTCGAAGTCCAAGGGCTTTGGATGCACACGGAGGATTTGCAGATGGGAGAAGGAGGTCAAAAAGCTGGACCGCAGATGCTGCAGACGTGGCTGGTGTCCACAGGAATGCAGCAGCCACCACTAGCAGGGATGTTCACTTCAACATGTCCGCGGTGAACCTCCCCGAGGAGGTTTCGTTTGTTCAGTATGTGCACAGACCTCGCCAGCAGCACCGGACCCGCTCTGAGTTTAAGGGGAGATGGAGCCCAAGGACCCCCCTCTGCCAGGGGGGTCTCAGTACCAAGTATATCAACTTGATACAGAGGGAAGAGAGAGAAGTAAACGGGTATTATTCTAATATATTCCTCTTCTCTCCATGTCAGCTCTATGTGCCAGCCTCGTTGCACTACTGATGTGATGCAAAGGTATCCCAGCATTTTCCTCTGCAGTTTGGGATTATAGCTATCTGCAACCTTTAGTCTCTGCTCAGCCGAGGAGAGTGTTTCTGGTCACTTGGGCATTAATGCTGCTAAATCAGACTCTCATTTTTTTGAGTCATAAAACTCTGCCTGGTCCCATGCTGACTTCAGCAGCCATAAATCTGTGCCCCATTTTTCCTCCGAGGGGCTGAGGATGCCCTCGATTCAGGGCAAGAAGGAGCAGTTAATTGGTACGAATGAAATAACAAGTGTGGGCACAGATCCGAAACCAGGATTTATTTAGGAAGATTTTTCTGGCTATTATCTACTTAGGAACAGAGGATTTGTCAGAACAGATCAGAGCATTTTCATCACATCTGGCATCCTGGATGTAGCAGAGACAGTGAGAGGATGTATTAGTGGAAAAACTCTATCCAGCCTCTCCCAGAAGTGCAGGTACAGGGTTCAACGTTGTCGGGAAGGGGAGCAAAGGCAACGCCGTGGGTAGAAGCAGAACTGGCTGCAGATGTCTACTCCCCGTGAGACTGGAGCCAGCAAA
Source organism: Pelecanus crispus (assembly GCF_030463565.1). Lineage (NCBI taxonomy): Eukaryota > Metazoa > Chordata > Aves > Pelecaniformes > Pelecanidae > Pelecanus > Pelecanus crispus. The sequence continues at coordinate 26,534,070 of NC_134654.1, read as the reverse complement.
GGCAGCTTCAGCCTGACGCAAGCCTTGGCTCGAGCTGACCCAGCTGAAGTGGAGGTGATGCTCCGCTCTTGCAGGCAGGCTGGGCGAGAGCTAGCCTTGGGCTACAGCATGTTAAAGCAAAACCCAAATGAGTTTCCAACTCAGCCCCAACGCAGGCCACATCCAGCTGGCTCGGCCGACAGGATCCATCAGTCCCCTGCGTCACATCTGACTGCTGGGAGACGGGCAGCACAAAATCCCCAGGCTCCACTAAGAAATACACTTTCTGCTATTCGCACTGACGTTCCAGTAACAATAACATCATCTGAAACATCAAGCGCTTAGGAAATGTTTGGTTTTTGCAAAGTGGGGTAGGAGCAGCTAGGAAAACAAGCCCCCTTTTTAAAAAGAAAATATTCCCTTGTCAACAAGAAAAAAAAAAAAAAACCAATGTGTGTGTATCCAAAGGAAAGAGCCCTGGGAAATGCCCTTTCCCATGCCCGACGGCAGGGCTGCTGGGGCTCTGGCAGGACAGCGGAGACGACCGTGGCGGAGGGTGGGAGCCGTGGTGGGGTGTGGGAGCACTGGGGCTGCGGTGGCCCTAGCCGCCTGAGCCCAGTTCTTCACTGTTGTTCTTATTTATAAATAGAAAGGCAGTTAGTTATTATTAGAGCTTGTTGAGTGGGTCTGGAGGAACTGCAGAAAACCCTTCCAAATGAGCTGCTTTCCAGTTCAGGCAAAGTTCCTGGGGTCATGTCTGGAGAAGAACGTCACTAGGGCCACCTTGAGCCTTGGAGACAGGTCTGGGCTGGTCCAAGCATGAAGGGCTTCACCTTTGCACTGGGTCATGGTGCTCCCAGCGTGGCTGGGGTTGGTGCAGTGGCACCCTAAGGGCGGTCTGTCCTCACCCTACTCTTGTGCGCCTGTGTTTCCCATTCCTATGATAACAAGGCAGGGCATCAGCAGAGAAACTTGCCTTGGGCCTTTTATATCCAGCACCTTCCCCAGGATCTTGGAGGACACAGCCAGCTCCTGCATCGTCACACCACCCCGACGTGCATAAAGAAGCTGTTCCCCACACCGGCTAGGTGCCACAAGGAGACCTTTTCATCACATCTTCAAGCTGCCCCAAGACCTCCGTGGGCTCCTGGATGGGAACAGAAAGAGTAAGATGCGCACCTGGAAAACCCAGAAGGTGGGTCAGTTCTCTTGGCTCCGGCAGAAGACACAACATCAGGTGCGTTAGGGTGGCTTTTGTGTGTGTCCCCCACGTTGCCCTCACGGCCGGTCCCTGCCACCCTCCTCCAAACCTCTCCTAGAGAGCAGCAGGCAGGCTGTGCCTGGGGGCTCTCAGCCACAAGATGACTTTTTGGCCATTTCTCCTTAAGTCATGAAGGACAAGATATTTCAATAGCATTTAGCTCCTGAAAGATGTGTCTAGGCACATCACAGGCTATCTTGTCTAAGCTGCTCTGTACCCCCTAATTGTAGAGGTCCTGCTTTTAAATCTTATTTTTCTTGCCTGTCTCTCTGTTGGAAACCACATTTTTCTTTTATCTGTACATTATGCCTTCTAAAATCTGTCCCTAAATCTACAAAAATGCACTCAGTAATGCACAGAGATGCAGGACTGACAGCATTTCATTAGTGACTGTCCTTTACAGAGCCAGCAGTGTCAGAGGAAAAGAAAAACAACACACACATGATCAATATTTTTTAAAATAGGATTGGAAAGCAACACATGAGAAGCATCTGTCTGGTTTTAATTTCAAATGAAAAAATATGGCTATTAATATATGGCAATGCTGCTCTACCATAAGAACAAAGTGTAGATAAAACCTGCAAGCTTAATGAGGCTCAGGAAAAATAAAATTTGAAAGCAAATCTTTGAAAATCTCTAGGTAATCTCTGTTCTATTCATCATGCTTTGGCAATCAGAAAGTAAAACCAGGCTTAGCATAATGAAGAAAATCAAACAGGCTTTTTTTTTCCCCCTGCTGCTCTAAAATCACAGAAGAATATAGTCATGGAAAAAAAAAAAGGAAAAAAAAAAAAGGAGGAACTTCTGCCCTCCTGCCAGCGCACAGGGAATCTAATTGCAAAGGTTTCTTCCTGCATGTCTGAGTAGACTATGTGAGACTGGAATTTTTTAATCACAATATTTAAGCTCTCCTTGGTGACACAGAACTAATGCAGTGGCCCTCTCTTGATCTGCCAGAGACGTGAAGGTAACAACATTTGATAACTGAGTCACAAGCTGAGAATGTGCAAAAGCCAAAAAAAAAAATTACTTCCCTTGACATCTCTGCCTGGCCAGCTCGGCAGCGTGGCCCCGGCCCCGGCCAGGCTGGGGAGATGCTGAGGACAGTGGTGGAAAATACGGCTGAGGGGCCTTTGCCTGAGTTTTTTGGGGTGTGAAGTGCCTTGATGACTGCTGGCCCCTGAATCTCCTAGGCATTGGAGGGGAATCGTGCCATGTGCCCCTGGAGCTGTTATGTGACAGCCTGGCCAAGCACTGTCCCCCCCTCCCCAGCCAAGCATTTTTGGGGTAGACGTGTGAAGCCCAAGGCACCATACCCGGCTGCTGCCAGGACTCATGCTGAGTGCTGCTCCACAGCACTGGTTATCTCTGAGTCTCTTGGCTCAGTGGCAGGGGCCATGAACACAGCAAGGAAGCTGATATTTGGGAATTAGGTCTCCAAAAGCCGCAGATGGTATCGCTGGACTCGGCGATGGATGCTCCCCATCATGACGCCGCTGCTTCTGCAGAGCTGGAGGTGGCCCGGACGGGGCATGAGATGTCTGTGGTCCCTGCAGACTTGAAAGTGGTGGCTCCCAAACATTTCCACTAGCAGCCCCATTTCCTGGGGCACCCCAGATCTTAGCAGGAAAGTCTTGTTTGCAATTGATTTTCTGTTGGGCTGGTAGTCCCAGCCCAGCTGCTGGGTCCCCGCATGGCATTGCAACCCCCTCTTTAGAGGCCATTTCTCTGAGGGTATTTTATCTCTCTGCAGAGCCACATAGAAAGCCACCCAGAAGTCTTTAAACTACCTCGCCTGCTACTGACAGCACCAATTTCAGAGCAGGAGGCCGTAGCATCACCATAATGTGTCCAAAACATCTTCAAAACAGCGGGCTTGGCTTATGTGTCCCTTCTCAGCTCCTCCAGCTGTAGTTTCCCTGTGGAGCACAATCACAGTCCAGCTCTCTTCCCTCCCAGTGCTACAAAACTGGGCTGTTTCACACCTTCCACGTCTTCTTGCCTATCTAATTGGGGCTGTGTGGGGATCCTTCAGCTAACGGTTCATTGGAAAGCAATTTTAGATCCTTGGGTGAACGATTAAATATATAGTCAATGCATTATTCCGGTACAAACTGTGTCTGTTGCTATGGACAAGGAACACATGCGGGGCCATTTGGAGGTAATAGGAGTTGCTTTTATCTCCTATTCCCTTTGGCGGTGGCCACAATTATTGTGCTTTGAAATCACTCCTTTTGCAGACAATTAGGAGGAGGGAGGAATTCTCAGCCATTAGTCATTCTAAAACACATACGAGCATAAAGATAATTACACCTTCTTGAGCTCGCTGCAATGAGATTGGACATGTGCAACTCACATATATTCATATTTTCTCTCCAGAGCCAACGCTACTAAGTATTTCTTTTTCAGCAGTGCTGAGTGCTTGGTGCTGTAAAATGGGCATTTGAATGTTGTCTCTCTTCCCAAAGGTGCTATAAGGATGAGAACTGCAATGAGCATAAGCATTTTAAGGCTGTGCAGGCAGTGTTATAGGGCTCTTCCATTACTGCCCTTAATTCTGCTGGAAGATGGGTGTAAAAAGAAATAAATAAGTAATGATCCAAAGCAAACAGTTCCAGGCAGAAGCTTGGCTGGTTGGGGCTTTCTGCCTCCCTAGGCTCATGCCCTTGGGTAGGACAACAGTAATGAGTAGCTTGGGTTGTCAGGGGGAAACAGGGCCGTATTTAGACTGCCAGAGCTCGGTGTCCAGCTAGCTTCATGAAGCTATCATGATAACTTCTTACTGTTCTCTTCTCATTACGTAGATACCAAGACAGCACCTCCATGTCTTCGGTGGTGAAGCAATGGAACAGGTTGTCCAGAGAGGTAGTGGAGGCCCCGTCCCTAGAAAAATTCAAGGTCAGGTTGGATGGGGCTCTGAGAAACCTGGTCTGGTTAAAGTTGTCCCTGCTCACTGCAGGAGGTTGGGCTGGATGGCCTCTGAAAGTCCCTTCCAACCCAAAGCATTCTATGATTCTATGATTCTATATTAGAGTGAATGTTCCAAGTCCAGATCTGATGAAGCCACAAAGCTCAGACTTGAGTTTTCCCACAACTACAGGCTTGATCCCTGCAGCCACCTCCAGCTACGAGCAGCAGGAATGAATCACAGCCTCTCTGTCCCTTTCTCACCTCCTCAGGTGCTGCAAGTCTGAGATGCTTTCTTGAACTTGCCTGTAAGTTCTTGTGCTGAAGTTGCCATGTCTGCAGCCAGGACAAACATTGGAGAAGGGGGATTCTCCCCTCATGCTCATGCAACAGCCTCCCTGCCTCCTCTTAGTCTCAATCGCAGCATACATCAGGATGTTAAAGCTTGCCAATAGCAGCAGGTATGAAGAAGTAGCGACCCACGTAGCCTCGCAGTGCTGTGCTCTCTACAGCCCCTGCACTCACCAGGTCAGCCCCCCCCATCACTCCCACCAGCAGTGCCAAAGGGATTTCTCCCAAGACAAGCCTCCAATTTCAACAGAAATGCAGAATTGGAGCCCCGCTAATTGTCATCACACCACACGTTTTTGTCCCCTGTTAGTAAAGAATGAACAAAACCCAAAACTCCTCCCTCCAATGCTGCCCAGTGTTTGCCTCGGACCCCGCTGCTTTTTTAGAAACCAGGTCTAAAAAATTGCATTTTTTAGAAACCAGGTCTAAAAAATGGCATGTAGAAGAACTGCAATGCCTTTCTTTATTTCTTCCTTCTTAAAGACTTTCCTCAGATGAAATCTGCTGAAGTCGTAAGTCACAAGTGGGCTTTTTCAGGCATCAGAGCTATGTTTTCTCCCAAGAGAAGGCTGGTAATCTGGCTGGGACAGATTCTTACGGACTCTCTTTGCCCCTGCGCTGCCGCCGGCACGCAGGCTGCTCCATACATGCACCAAAGGGCAGGGCCAGCTGGCGTCTGCACACAGGAGGAGGGGGCCTGATCGTGTGCACATATCATCCCTAATAATGGAAAAATCTGCAATTGCAGCCAGTAATGACTATTACTGCACTACAAATGCACACAGTGGGAGAGACTCCAGCAGACCCTCCTGAAATTTTTTTGCATGACTAACTCCAGGAGAGAGGAGCCCTTCTGCAAGAGCCAGGGAGGGCTTTTCCACGTGCAGCCAGACTAAAGCAGAACCATATTTTTTCCTCTGTAATGAGACATTTTAACTTCTCTGTGCTGCACCTTGCAAGGAACAAGTCCTTGCAGTGACGGGACTGCAGCATCCTCTGGGATGAGGATGGGACAGTGCCATGGCTGGCCCAGGGCTCAGGAGGTGCTAAGGAAGGAGCTGGGTAACACATCCCTATTCCATTATTTTTGCAGCACAAGGAGATGGCAATGCAGTGAGACCCACCAACGGTGCCTCGCTTGTTCCTCACGTTGTTATTTTGGTTCCCAAACCAAAAACAGGCCACCAGCTGCCACCAGCCCGTCCCACCATGGATGCTGCCAGCAGACGGATGCTGAGCAGTGTGGCACATCCGGCCCCGCTTGTTTACCATGACTTTAATCACCCGCTTCCTAAATCCATTGGAAAAAACACAGCCACAAGTCCAACGCTCCAGCCTTTCTGCTGCCAGACTGACGTCAGAAGCCACAAGAAACAAATGGACAAACTTTGAGGCCACTTGCACCCTGCAGTAAACAGAGAGGGTGAGGATAAAGCAACATCCTGTAAACCCGCCTGGAAAACAAGTCCCAAGTGCCTTTTAACTCTCCACCTTTGCAGATCCCTGAGTTCATGTCATGGTTTGGCTCCCGTCATGTCATGTTTGGCCTCAGCACAGCATCATCATTTGGGGTCTGGGAGGGAGAAGTGCTTGGGCGAGATGGAAAAATAGTCCACAAATGCCACCCCCGCCCCAGCTGGCATTAAGTCAGTCTTGTGCATGGCATTACCTGGAAACTGCTGCTACGATCCTTCAATGTCCACTTCAACCTCTTTGATGAGGTTAGAAGGGGCTGGCCATCCTCTCCTGTCCCTGCAGACATCCACAGCCTCCAGCTTGCTGTCCATCCTGGGTGGGCTGGGACCCACCACCCAGCTCGGAGCCTGGCAGCATCCTTCTGCCACGGGTCCCTTGCAGCATGGACTGCCTCGAGCACCCCGGTGTCCCCAGCTGCAAACACCCTCCTCTTCACCTCTCCCATCTGCTGCCTTCAGCCTCCAGTTTTCACACCCGTTCAATGCTCTGCCTGCGCCAAAGGAGAGCTCATTACCAGCCCAACACATGCCTCCCCTTGGAAACACTCCTAACTCACCGCAGTAACGAAGCACCCGATCCCGGTCTTTTATGGGTATATTTGGACTATTCCCCACTTTCACACTCAGTAAAACCCAGCACAACCCACACGTGACCTCCGTGTTACGTGTGGTAATACACATGTGTTCAGTGCAGGGTCTAATAGGGGCCATATGCAGCATAATTTAGCATTTACCTTCTGGAGCTTCCTCCTGGTTGCAGCAGGATCGGTACCACGCTAAACACAGCTCGGCATGTGGCCAGAGCATCTCCTTGCCTCCCCAACCTGACAGCAAGCGGCACTCTCCCCATGCAGAAGCCCACATGGCCACGGGGCTTCTCTCTCTCTCTCAAAAGCAGGAGGAACGCATCATCTAGCCAAAGAAGATGTAATTCTCCAGCACATGATGGCATGGCGCCAGTTCCCTACTCCAGCCACTCTTCATTAACCAAAGGCAAAGTGCTGCACAGCAGAATATTTCACAGCAAGTTCTCCTTTCCTGGTAGGTGGGGATAGGATCCGATGACTCCACCATCACTGGGTGGGACGTTAAGTTGGGTGTCAACCTCCTCTGCATCGGCCACACACATGGGAGGGATGACACGGGTGGTCCTTGACAGCTCCCAGCACAGGCTGATTGCTGCAGGAGTGAGACCACTGAGGTTTGTGTGCTGACCCAGGGTTATAGAATCATAGAATCATCAAATTGTTTAGGTTGGAAAAGACCTTTAAGATCATCCAGTCCAACCACTAACCTAACATTACCAAGTCCATCACTAAACCAATTAAGGGTAGAATAGCAATTTCATGTTTCCTGGCTTGGCGGCTGGATTATTTATAATGAAAGTAAAAACTAGGAATCATTAAGGTTGGAAAGGACCTCTAAGATCTAACCCCACACCACCTCGAGACTGGTTGCCACAAGGATGCCTCCTTCCAGGGGCAAACTGAGTCTCGACCCCATTCTGTGGACATACATGGATTTAGTCTGAGGTTGGAGCTCTAGAAATTGACTCAAAGAGTCTAATAAAACCATTTTAACATGTGTGTTATTTGTTCGTTTAAGAAACCTCAGGAGAAAGCATGGATAAATTGCTCTTCTGCAGCACGGCTCCAGGTGGAGCACCTCAAAAGGCAGAACAATTCTTGTGAGCTCTGAGCAAGGATGCTGCAGGGACGCTGCTCCCTTGAGGAGCCCCGTGAGTCTGGTAAGGCTGTTAAAGCTGCTCTCCTCCTGCCATCAGCAAGACGCCGTGAACGTCCTGACCTGGCGACCCGCGGGGATGCTGGCTCCATCGCAGCACTGGGACTTTTTCCAGTGACTTCAGTGGGGACCACTGGGGACCAGGGTCCTGACCCAGGCACTCAGAGCACATCACTGAAGCTGTGAAGACACAAAGCTCACCCAGTCTCACATCCCAGGCCAGTGCCCCATCCATTTCAGGATATGTCCCAGGAGGACAAAGTCCTAGAGTACAAGTTTTCCTGGCTTGTTTGCAACTTGTTCTCCCTGAAATAACTACAGGAGCTCCTGGGCCTTGTAGTCAGCAGCTTTTCCCCAGCACAGCACCGGGGAACGTAGCTGAGCCATTGTGTTTTACTTCATGTATTTATTTATTCTTTCTCATTTTGAATGTGCAACATCACAGCCACTGAATTACAGATACTGCCACTAACAATAGCTGGAAAAAGCTTAAGCCATTTACACACACTGAAATGCTAGCTAAATAGAAAAGCTTTTGAAAGTTTTGCAAGACCAGCTTTAAAAACAGGATGTGCAAACCCTTTATTTTGGGATGTGTTTATCCCAGTGATCAGATGTTCCACCCGGGTATCCCTGTCACGGCAATAAAAGCCCTACCAGAATTTAAAATAAAACAAAGCACAAACTTAAAGTTGAGCCCAGGAAAAAAACAAAGGGAATTGCTGTGCTAAAAGGGGAAAAAATGTGCTGCAGATTTCAGTGGCACCCACTTTTCCCAGGAACACCCTTGGGCAGACGCCGGGACGCAGCAACATTCACATCGCCTCCTCCCCTTTTCCGACAGCGGGATGAATTAACTCCACTTCAGGAGCTGCTTTTCAGTGCAAGCAAAAAAAAAAAGAAAACTAACCTTCTGCCACACAGGCAGAATTTGGCGCTGTCATTTCTGCCGAGGAAGGCATCTCCCGTGAAGGAAGAAGAAACGCTGTAATTTGGGGCTGGCGACACAGAAGAGCTGATGCATTCCTCACCGGGACCCGCCTGGCAGGTGCTGAACACAGACACGCTCAACTTAATACCTTGTGCCGCTCGCAATGCGTGCGAGACGCGGCGAAGAGGCGGCTTTATCCCTTGGTATTAAAAATAGCAGCGTGATGGGTTTGGCAGGGGAGCAAAACCGAGCACGGCGAGCAAAGCATGTCAGCGGGACGAGGACAGGTTGCTGTGGTGCGGGACGTGCCACCGGCCACCCGGCCAGTAGCAGAGGGTGGCTGTCCCTGCAAGCCGGTGCCAGGAGCTCCGGCTGGGGGGAGAAAAATGTATTGGGGATAATGCAGAGGAGAAGAAATGAGTTCAGGGTGGGTTTTTAAACACGTTCCAAGACAGCCTCACCTGGAGGCAGTTGTTGGCAGTCTCCTGATGTGGTGGCAGCCCAATTTGTGTAGGGATTTTGCTTCCTTGGAAGCAAAGAGGCAATGTGGGAAGCTCGGCAAAGGGGGGAACTGGCTTGTCCTTTAGCCTTGCGGCAAACGAGGTAAATCACCGGCGCTGCCGCTGGCAACAGACTCAGGGCCTAATGATTTGCTGCTGGTTGAAAGTGATGCTAACAACGTGAGGAATTTTGCTTTATAACATACAGGTTTCAAAGCTGAAGAAATCCTTTAAAAGTTCAGGATAAGCTTTCAGAAAAATACCTCCCACTGCAGGGCAGTCCCATGCCTGTGCGTTCCCAAGCCCCGGCGCACAGACATCCTTGGCCCTCCAGCACCTGGGAAGAGCACGGTGAGTGTGCTGTTATTTTGGATGCTGCCTTCTAATTTTGGGGTACAGCACTTTTGCCCCAGGCACCCCTTTGCCCTCACAGATTTCCCTACTAGACCCCTGAGATCTGCAAAACTGCGGCTGCAAAACAGACTCATAATAACGTCCTCTCCATCTGCCTCTGCGGTTCCACTACTTTGCTGAGCAACCTGTCCGATCTTTTAATCCCTATAGGATGCAAAGGGTCATGCAGACACCAAGAAGCCCTTGGGTTGGGGACTGCTAATACATCTTGCATGGCTCTTCCTTCCATTCTGGGGGTGGGATATTGAAGCAGAGCACGATGCCGTGGCGTACCTGCGGTCAGGCAGGAGGCCCCTGTAAAGCTGGACACGATTCACCGCGTGAGCTCACCGACTGTCAGGCCAGTCTTCTCCTCCATGATCCCCTGATGCTTTCCTGAGAAAATCCTCATTATTTATAGTTCGTCACACTCCGCTCATGAATGCCTCTGCTACATTTGCTCAACAGCCCAAGCAGGCAAAACCTGCAGTGATGCGATCTCTGAAAGCACTGCTTGATTAACACATAGAAAAAAATAAAACCGAGATAAAACTGCCAGTTGCCCACAGAATCAAATTAAATTAGTTCAGCTCAGCCTCCCCCATCTTTCCTTATTGCTCAGGTAATAAAACCACTCACTATACAAATATCTAATTTCAGGTGTATAGGAAAGCAAGTCATTGAGCTAACAGGTTACTTGGGGCAGTGGGAGAGCTCTGCCCAGTGCAGGGCACCGGCTCTCTCATATCGGTAACTGCTATTTGTACGATCCAGAGTGCTAAGCCCTTTATCAAATAAATAAAAGAACAGCTCTCCACCAAGGGATAGGCAACAGGTGTAGACCATGACCTTGCTTGGAGCTGTGGTGGCTCCATGCAACAGCCAAAAATCTTCTCCTTCCCATCCAGCGGGCACGGACCCAGAGTCAAAGCTGGTTTCTCCCCCATCAGTGCACAGCCATCCGCACCCTCCTTCTTCCCCGCTTGCATGCTAAAGAGTCCACCTTGCAGGACTGTTGAGGGTCCAGGGCAGCTGCCAAGGGTTAATGTGCAAAAGATCTTGTATGAACTGGTCTGTTCAATGAGCATCTCTCCCCCAGGTAATGACCAGTGATGAGAATATGCTTTGCTACGGTAATGCTTGCAACGTAACAGCCCACTGAGGAGGCAGCTGGGAGGTGAAGTGAGACAATGCTCCCTCCTCATCTGGATCGCCGTTTCAGCCAAGCTCATCTGCATTAATCTTACACTCATTAAAATCAGTTGTTCTGTTTCTAATTTGATGAGTACTGCCAAGCTCAAGAATTAAAGATTCATGAGCCAATGTCCCTGAAAAAAAAAAACCCGTAAGTTCATCTTAAGCAGCATAGATTTTTAAAACAATCATAACAAATGTCTAGCAGCTCCTTTGTGCTGGAAGCTTTCAGCTCTCATTTCCATGAGGGATAGGAAAATGAACAAAAGCTGAGATTTTTACACAATCGTGTGACTCCAGAGGCTGGTGCTTCCTGGAGGCAGCCTCACAAATTGCATCACTTGTGATGAAAACCATGAGACTGAGCAACACAGGAGGAGCGAGCTCATTTGGTTCCTGCCTCAAAACAAGTGTCGTTGCTGAAGTGATGAAGTCTACCCTGCAGACCCCAGGGCAAGCTGTCCACTGGGTTTTACTGCAGTGAGGTCAGGGGCCTAGAAATGGCATCAGCAGTATTTTTCCAGCCTTGGTCTGGACAGGCACATAGAGCTCTTAGTGGCCCCCACCTGCTCTGGAGCCATGAGAGCAGCATCAGACCCGTAACAGAGATGCAGGACGTGAGATCTGGTGTAGAATCATAGAATCATTGAATCATTTAGGTTGGAAAAGCCCTTTAAGATCATCCAGTCCAACCATTAACCTCACACTACCAAGTCCACTACTAAACCAATTAAGGGGAGAGGAGCAATTCCATGTTTCCTGGCTTGGTGGCTGGATTATTTTTTAATGAAAGTAAAAACCAGGAAGACCCAGCCACTGGCAGCAGTGAGCAATGGGCGGAGGTTGTGGGAAAAGCCAAGGCACCACACTACAACAGGTCATGCTTTGGTTGACCTCCAGCATCCACTGCAACTCTCATGCTACCTCTGTGTCCCTCTGTCCCCTTGTCCAGCTTCCCAGCACCCAGCCAGTTATTTCTGCCCTTGAAGTTTACCTGGACAACAAGAACTTTCCTCTCCAGCGAGCAGCCAGATGCTCTTGTGGACACAGAGCAGCACCCAGGAGGAACGTGCAAGTTAACAGTAAAAGCAAATAATTACTTTTTAATTCTGTACGCGTGAGCGACAAACTAGACATGATTTCTAACATGCTCCTAATTAAGGAGGGCTGGAGACAAAGACAATAAACACCATTTATTTGAAGCAGATGGCAACTCGGAAAAGGCTCTCCAATGTTTTTTTCAATAGCCAAAACTAAACAACATTTCGGAGAATGCCAGAGACCTCCCAGTCCATGAAAACACCCAAGGTCTCAAATGGCCTCTGCTGGCCCAGGCTGGAGCGGTTACGCCATGCTGTCTGGGTCTCTCTCCACAAACGCTGCTGTTTTCCCTTGGAAAAAGGCACCATGTTTACAAAGTAAAGCTCAAGTAGGAAAACATCGAGCCAGGCCAGTGCAAAACCAACCCTGGGAAAAGGTTAGGATTAACTCCTGTAGAGCTGAGCAGAGTTTGTTTCCTGAAGAAGAAGGAGCATAAATAAAGATGGGTTGTCAGCGAGCGCTAGCAAGTGTTGCTGCAGTTATTTATAGAAGGCATTCATTTCCTTCATGATCTGGATAAATATCCATTAACTTTTGAGGTGATTAATCAAGTATTAATTAACCTGCTAGGGGGGGAAAAAAAATATAGGCATTAATGTTTTAAAAGGAAGCTTCCAGCTGAGAAAAAAAGGAAGAGAGCTAATCTGAAATCTTCCAATAAAGCCTTATTGTATTGGAAAGGAGCAACGAGCAAAGAACAGACCTGTTGGATACACTTACTGGGAACGTCAGTCTCTGCTTTGGTAACAGGGAAAAAAAAAAAAAAAAACAACTGTGATCTTGGCATGTCTACAGAGCTTCAGGGTGGAGAAGAGCTTGGAGTGAAAATTTAATGGGTGTTTTTCACCTGGCAGCGACAGCACCCATACCTCTTATAGCTGCCACCCCCGGGCAGGGCACAGCCACCGGGTGCCTGAGCCAAAGCCCCTGCCAGCGCAGAGCCGTTCTCCCCAGGAAACCATTGCACACCCTGGCAGAGTGGGCAAAGTTATTTCTCCCTCAGGCATTGATGCAACAACTGGTTTTTTTCCTTTAAGTTCCTTCTAGGTGCTCAAACTACAGACTGGACCCTTCTTTTCGTGCAAGTAATAAAAGTCCCTCAGGAAATTAGATAGCCAGAACATGCTCTGGCTATTACATACCCACGTAAATGGGAGGCAACCTTGGCCCTCTGACTCCCCACCTTCCCTCTGTCCTGCTGGGGCACCCACTGAGCTAACTCTGTTTTTGGACTTCCCACAAAGCAGCAGAAACCCATGGAGACCAGTGGGGCTCAGCTTGGTGTAAGCCTGAGTAACACAGAGGAAAGAGAAATACTTCCTGAAGACGACAACTGTTTTCTAAGCAAAAATGCCAAAATGAGATGTGACACCAAAACTGGACAGCAAAAAAAAAAAAAAAATTCCTGGTGGCACCGATACAAGACCTGCAAGACCACCAGACCATCGTGCTCCCGGTGCGTTGGCCTGGGACGGCTTGGCTGCATCCCTTCTCCTCTGCAGAGCGAGGCAGCTTCCAAGTGACATAAATCAGAAGTTTGGACTGATTATTTTGCAAACTGAGACACAGCTCTCCCGTAGCTGAAGAAGCATGATGTTTAATGAAGCACAAATCATCCTGTATTAGATGTGGTCTTCAGGATCGACTTCCTTTGCCATGCCTGTGCTCCACCCCCACATACCCAAATCTTTAACAACTTCAAGTTCTTCTTTTTAATTTAAGAAGAAAAAAAAAACGCATATGCAGTCAGCCTGTTCCTGCCCATTTTTAGCTTTTTTTTTTTCCTCTGCATATTCCCCAGTTCTCTACCCACACATACCCACACTACAGACAAAGTATCCTAAAAAAAATTGAAAGACGTCTAAAAAAACAACAGTAATCCAGGGCGTCATCAACTTCCAGGAATGCAAACTGGCTTAAGAAACCACAACTTCTTTTTGTTGTTGTTATTTTTTGTATGGGTTTTTTTTTTAGTCTTTTACAATCTTCTGTTTTAAAAAATGGCATGAATTCGCTCCTTCTTCACCCTCCTCAGTCCTCTCTCTCCCCAGCTATATTCAGAAAACATTTCTCGCCAGCCGTGTTTAGCTCACATTTCAGGGCAGAGCAAATGTGCGTGCATAGGGGGCAGGGATGATGAGTCAATTAGGCACCTAATAAGAATCTGATTTTAAAAATTCCCTTTCCAACTATGAGCGTGATGTGAGCTGCAGCAGTCACAAAACCAACGCTGCCAGCTCGGTCCAGCCTGCCCAGTGCCTCCCTTGCAAGGCAGAGAATGGTTTCCTACAGTGAAACCGCTCACATCCTGCATTAAATGTGTATGATGAGGCATCTGCCACTTAATGTGAAAGACACCATCACAGCCTAATAAATCACATTGCCAGAAGGACTTCTGCGCTATCACCAATACTCTTTTAACTATATGGCCTTCCCCCTCCGTATGCTCCCGTTCATCACCATGCCTTGCAGACCTCACATATTATGGCTGATTAACTCATCCCGAGAATAGGCAGCCGAGCTAAGCTCTTTGAACCCGCTGGTCTTGCAGTCACCTCTTCTGTTGTTTCCACCGCTCCAGCCACAACTTTCTGAGTCTGCAAAGGAAAGCCCTAGAGATGTGCTATTTGTCATACAGATGCCATTTATTATACAGACAGCACCTACCGCTGCCTTTTTCCAGGCACGCACTAAATTGGAGGGGGTGGATGCGAGAGATGGTGCCTATTCATTCTCCTTGCAGATGGTCAAGCCACAAAGCACCCAAGTGAAGCCGCATGCTTCCTTCCAACCTCCTTGCCTTGGCCGAGACCCAAACCACCCACCGGTGGAGTCATGTTGGACTTGCATGCTCTGTCATAGTGCATAACCTTCTCTCATAGTGCAACTGTCCTGGCAACACGTCTAAATGTGTTCATTTCCCATATATGCAGTGCAATTTGAGAAATGTAAGTATTTCAGGTTAGATTTCGATTTCATGGGACTGGTCAGGTTTAGACGAGAAAGCGGAACAAACCGTCTTGAGCTTTGGCACGTTAGAGCAGCAGTAATTTCAAGCAGAACACAACGCTGCAAAATTCATAGTAGTAAAAACCAATTCCATATTAAGAAGAGCTGAATTTTAAAAACGTCACTGTAAAACCAGCCATTTCATAACCAATAACCCTGCAGGATGCAACCAAGCTGGACAGATATCACAAAGGAACGCAAAGATATTTCTGGGACTGCATTAACCCTCCGTGAAGCCTGCTACGAGGCACATCAGCCAGCCACGCTCACCAGCAACTACTGATGCCAGCGACCAACTGGACTGGGATGAGGACTGGTCTGGCTGTGCTGATCATAGTCTGGAGTAACCGAAATCACAGTGGAGTGGAAGGCCATAGGATCACGGCGTGCTTGTTTCGATCAACAACTTTACGTCCCTCCCACAACGGAGCTGGTGGTTTCCTTCATAGCACAGACTATTCTGTTGCACCAGGAGGGCCCCTGTCTAATTTTGCTCTGGCTAAATATGACCAGTTTTGTGGCTGGGTAGAGAAACTTAACTCATTATTCAATGAAACTTGCTTGGATTTTTATTTTCCTTTTTCCTCGGTGAGCCCTGGGGACACCAGGAGGAGTCCAGGCAAGAGAGGGCTCTGAGCAGGCAGCAAGCCATGGCCAATGGGCTGCTCCTCCGGCCAGGGGAGCTCCAAACCCCAGAGACGATGAGGTCCATGGGGTCAGTGCCAATGCCAGCAAAACAGAGCAGGAAGAGCATCAACCGGGTAAGGATTTATCAGGCAGCCCAGACTAATGCATATATTTTCCACTGGACAAGTCTATCCTCCTCTCACCAACACAGTCCAGCCCATGGGAGTGCTGGCCCAGATTATAAAACCTGGGTTTCTAGCTGCCTGCTGGAGATAGCACGTCCCAGAGTAACCAAAGGCAGGGGAACAATACTGCCCTTGGATCTGTCCTTTTCAGCCATGAAAACGAGTTAATGTTGGTGTAATTAGAGAGTGACCGTTATTTGCCATTGAGCTTCATAAAAATGTGAGGAAAGATGTATGCATTTTAATTAAGCTCCAGGGGAAAAAATGTGTACCTGGCTAAATTGCAGAGAGATGAACTCATTACTTCATCTACATCTCAGTCTGCTGCCTATTTTCCTCTGCAACAGAATGATCAGCCTAGGCTGCAGTCAGTGACTTTAAAAAGCAAATGATCCTTCCAAAAGAGCCAGGCCAGCACTTTATAATTCCTCCATCTCTGAACTGGGAGTCTTCATACAGACGCATTTCTAGTAAGACTGATGGGCAAGCTTTCAAAATCTTAGAAATCTGAGGGAGAGCGCTGCCCAAATCAGGGCATCAGGAGGGGACCCGACGGAGCTAGCTACAGATTTTTCCATCAGCCAGACGGCTCCTGCAGCTGCCAGATTTTTCCATAGATTGCCCAGGTCTGACTTAATGCTACGAAACAGCCTGGGCCTGAGCTGCCCTTTTCATCTCAGGAATGCACAGCTGTGAAAGTGAGTCTCGGTTCCTGTTGCAGAACGTGGCTCCAGGAGTGTGGATTTGTGTCCAAGCCATGAAGGCCACCCTGTGATCAGAGTCACATTCGTATTCGCTCTGCGTACGAGTGAGGGATGGGTAGGTGGGGGGTGCAGGCACTCGGCTGCCTTTGGGTGCATGGAAAAAAGAAACGGCAAAACCCATCTGGAGTTTGAACAGCAAAGTAAAACAACCTAAACCCTTAACTAGATCCAGAAAGTTTCTAGGGCGTAGAGAAAGAAACAGCAATCATCATCAGCCTCCTCTCCCCCGAGAGTCGGCTGAGCAACCTTCCACATCGGAAATCAGTTTCTGCTCTTCTCAAATACTCGGATCCCCTGTGAAAGTCGCTATACCTCTAACAGAGTCAGATACGGTGTCTGTGGGCTTTCTAAAGACTAAATAATCTGTTTGCTATTATTGCTCCTTGCATGGTTAGATCAGAGCAGGTAGACCTCGTGCTTCAAGGCACTAGTCGATAGTCCCAGGCATCAGGGAGGACATCCCCTGTACCCCTCGATGGCACTGCACAGCCAGATGCACCAAGATCCCTCCCCAGCCAAACACACATGTCTAATCCCCGTGGAAACCACTGAAACATAGCTACGTCCTTAGAGTTAAGCACCTCTTTAAGCGTTTTGCCAAACAGAGACTCTTGCGGAGCAAGCCACAAAGGTGACAGAGATAGCGCCTTCAGCTTCGTCCACCACGCGGGGTGGGCTGATGGCACGGGTGCGATGCCTGGTCCAGGCGGGAGAGTGCCCAGCGCAGCAACGGGACTGGACCTTCACAACATCTTTATGGTTAAGCAAGTGCATCGTTGAGCTGGGATCTCATGTCCTTCTCTCAGCAGTTTTAGATGCCAGCCCTGCCCAAGGTGGGATAGTGGCCAGCAGTCGTATAGTCTGGGGCAAACCCCTTGCATTTCACAAAAAGCTGGCAAAATTGGGCAACATCAAGTCTCTACCAGTGACGTGGTCTTTGCAGGCAGGGAATTGAACCAGTCCCTAGAAGCTGCAAGACCCAAGACCGCAACTCTGGGAGATGCTGGCATGTCAAAGCTGCGGAGGTTCAGCTTCGCCTAGCACGGACACAGGCTCCCTGCATTTCCCGTCCTGCTGGGAAGAGCTTGGCTCCAAACCCAGCGGGCTGACCACAAACCCTGTCTGCATGAATATATTTGTAAAACACTCATTCACACCGTAGCCACGGCGCTGGCTCAAAGAACATATATCAGGCTTTTTGTCAAACAAAACCCACTCCAACTGTCTGGGAGGACAGCAAAATCTGCCATCGCACTACTTTGAAGGGTTTACAGTTCACTGCAGCACTTTCTATCTGCAGTTGTTTCCATAACCAAGTCCAAGAGAGCCTGTGAACAGGAAGGAATTAGGCACTCATGCAAAGACCATTAAAGTCAAGGGGAATCTTTCCATTGACTTGAGAGCGTTTGGCTCCCGGCCCTGGATATCAGGGTTTGTTGTGCGGGATTTAGAGCAGGAAATGGGAGCAGGACTTTGCAGGTTTTCTCAGCATTTGTTACAGAGTTTAGCACAGAAGCAGTCTGTGCTCATTTCCCTGCATGTAAATTACGAAGTGATGGCTCATCCGAATCGCAAGGCCCCAACTGACCATCTTTCTGTTCAGTCTAGGCACCTCCTCCATCCTTCCTGCGGTAGACAGACCTAACACCATAACAAGTTGGACTAGCCCATTCCTATGGGCAACAAGATTTCTTTATAGGTCCCGACATGTCAGTCCCTGATGCAAAACCTACATATGACGTGTCAGTCCAAGAGGCAAAACTACCACAAACCAGAAACTTCAGCAGGTCTGAAAAGCTTGTTAATCCAAAAGTTAATCCAAAATTCAAATTCACATCAGGGATGAACCTCCTACTGGGATCTAGGCAGAATTTCACTGATTTCGCCTCTGCCTGTTCAGCTACAGCCAACAGTTTTGCCCAGGAATGTACTGTCTTTTGATGGAGTGCAGGAGCATGCACCAAAATGACAAAAGATCTGAGCTGCCTCCATTTTCACACAAAGCAGCAGAGATCTGCATTTCTGGGGACTTAACCTCTGGACACCGATGCACTCCGAGGAGTGTCTTCCCAGGCACCCCAAACTGCCAGCACACGAACCACAAAGCACTCCGGGAAACCTCAGGCTCTTTTAAAATACAAAAACTAAGATCCTAATTTCTTGCTAATAGGAGCAGTGATGCTTCTCTGGGCTTGCAGCAAGACAGCCTGTCAGGTGAGTTTAGCGAAGCGCTGTGCCAGGTACCGGTGTTTGCGAGTCAGGGGTGGAAGGCATTGGCACGAGGGTGCTGCGCTTGGAAGACGCTGGTTCACTTTCTGCCTCAACCCCACGCCTCCAGCTTCCTTCACCACTACCACTTCATTACCTCCTCTGGTGGTAAAAGCAGAGAGGACATTTCTCCACTCCACATGCTATGGGAAAGGTCGTACCGAAACTCCAGCGAGAGCAAAATGAGGAGGCTTCGACGTGGCGCTGGCGCGAAGGCAGCGAGCCTGGCCAGCGCTGTGCTCCCGTCAGCCCGGGATGCTCAGGCCGGTGAGGATGCTGCGTGCTGATGGCCGTATGTCGCCGTGGGCCTCGCAGGAGGCAGCATCCAGCAGTTAGAGACGTCCTTCCCACTCCTCGTGGGCAGCGTGCGCCTGGGAGAGGAGCAAGGCTGTAAAGAACGAGTCATTCAAACCGCAGGCTTAAGGAAAACCTCTGTCTCCTGGCAGATAGTCATTACTTGGGCTGGGTTTAGAAAAACAGAAGTGACCAAGCCCTGCTTCAGCTTTCAGTGGGAAATACAGAGAGACAAGGGTATGCTTAGCTGTAAGAAACTTGATCCCAGAAAAAGGAGAAAGGAGGGTGGAGAAGGAAATACATCCTAATGCCAGGGGTGACCCAAAGCAACGCCGCACAGCCGAGCTCTACCAACAGACTCCCGGAGCCAGATAGGACAGAAACATCTAAGGAACAGATTGCTTTTGGTGGCTGCAACCTCACGTAGACAGTACCATGTTCAATGGGACGGGCTTTGAGCAGTGAGCATCACTTTTCTAAGATGACTCAACAGCAATTTGACTCAAAAGCAATGTGCCAGTCCAAAGATCACCTCTGCAGAGTGGTCATCTGCAGGTTCCTTGTGCAGGAGCATCCATCCCCACACCTGGGCATCTCTGTTAGCCTGGAGCGAGATGCGATTGCCCCACCGCAGGAAGTGAGGTGTGGCTTGTTGTTTCCAGTGGGATGTGGTTTTAGGAAATGAGCTTTGCTACCACCTGCTGCAAGTTCACTGGTTTAGTGGGACAAATTGCCAAATTCGACAGGAACTAGGGTCTCATTAGCGTGACTGAGGCTTTGGCAGAGGGAAGGCTTCTCAGCTTCCATTTATATGACGCGCTGAGAGACGCCGTGGCAGGAGTTCAAGGCAGGG
Source organism: Pelecanus crispus (assembly GCF_030463565.1). NCBI lineage: Eukaryota > Metazoa > Chordata > Aves > Pelecaniformes > Pelecanidae > Pelecanus > Pelecanus crispus. Next base: position 26,514,235 of record NC_134654.1, on the reverse strand, counting down.
CGGTGTGCACCGTTGCATTATGAAGTCTAGACAGCGCTGGAGCCCTGCAAGCCTGAAGAATGCCTTTTCCCTGCCCTCGCGTACCGTTCAAAACCCAGCAGCATTCCTCAACCAGGTGTGATGCGGGGAAATATTTGATTCTGTTGTTCAGACAGACCCTTTTGCACCATTGTCTCCCTCAAAAACCTCCACCTCCAAAGCTCTGCCTGGAAGATGGGAGGTTGCCAGCATTGCTGCACGCACACCGGCACAAACTCTTATTTGACCAAATGCTGCCAGGCTCCTCAGAGGAAGGAAGGAGGGAACAAAAAATTTTAAAACTGCCTAAAGGCCGTGTTTTTATTCCTACCTGGAATGAAAACAGCAGCTTTGGAGCAATTCTTGAAATATCTGCTTTTAGCTGGTTTTATTCCTCCCTTTTCCTCACCCTGGCTGACCAGGGAAACCCACCTGCCTGAGACTCCACTGCCTCCGTAGACCTCCAAGCAGCGCTCCTTCCTCTGTTAAAAGGCGCCCAGCTGAAAAGCGTCCAAGCAGCTGCGCTCATCGATATCTGCAGCCAGCCTCAAAAAGAGCAGGAGTCGTTCTGAACCTAACCCAAAAATTAAAACAGAAGTAGTTTTAATTTATTGGAAGATTTCTGTTGGGCCTTAACTGCTAAATGTCCTTTTCATGAGCTGAGAGGCAATTTGTGCTGAGACAGCATTTCAGCAGCTCCTGAAATATGACCTGGGGGCAAGGCTGGGGGAAACAGGGCAGCACTTTCTTACCCATAGCCAGAAACTGGGATAACATCTGGGCAATGCGTCCCCACCTTTAACTGTTCAAACTGCAGCAGAGTCTGGCGGCAAGGACTGAGTCGTTCGGCAGCAAATTTAAGGAAAAAAATAGGATCAAATTATGATCCTTTAGAATTTGCCAGGCTGCCTCTGACTGCACACCGAGCACGTATACTCTTTCCTTAAGTGGATTGATAAGCACTCTGAATCAGTATTAACACACACCAGATGCTGGGGAATCATCTCCCACTTACGGCAATTACGAGGATGTCCCAGAATCCAATAAAGCAACTGAGAAGATGAGCATCTGGTGGTGGTTGTCAGGCCCCGACACAGAGAGATAAATCTATGTAATAAAGAGGTGTGATTTTTTTTTTTTCCTGAGTCATATGCCATTTAGCACTAGATATGTGCGATTCCTCCTCTCGACGGTTCTCCTCGGGAGGAGATGAGCAGCGCATCCTTCTTCCAGCGGGATGCTGAGCTGTGCTCCCCTGACCCTGCCCTTTCTCTGCTGAAATCCAGCTACCACGTGTTGATCCCCCAGCCCCATCAGCATCACCCAGCCACAGTTCTTCAGAGGGAACTGTGCAAAGCAACCCTGCACAGCCATCAAACACTTCCAGCCAGAGAAATCACCAGGTGGGACCATCTCCCTCTCACTGACCTTGCCCACTCCACGCTTCCAGCCAAGGCCAAAACCTCACAGCTCGAGATAAGAGAATCCACCACGTGTTCGGAAATGTATGTTAAAAGACATAAAGAGTGGTGAAGCAATGAAGGTTACTTCCTACATAAATGAGCCAAAAAATAATCATCGTGCACAGGGAATGCAGTGCAACAATGATCGCATCTAGCGCAAAGACGGGCAAACGCGCGGCTGAACAGCATTTTAAAAATACTTAATGGATGATTCCTAGAAGTAATAGCCAGCAAGTTTTATTCGTGTGCAAGGCAGCAGAGCTGAGCTACATTTAATAGAGGGAAGAAGATAAAAGTAATCTCCAAAGATCTGATAAAGCAGACTCTGTGTTTAGATACACTTGGGTACCTCTTTATGCGTAAATGCCAGTGTAGCTACAAGGATGTTTTTCTTGTTTTGGATTGCAATTCAGGGACTCATTGGTTTTAAGATCAGAAGCAGCCATTAAAACACCTCGTATGAGCGGCTTTTCGCCACAAATCGGAATGTTTCATCCAGTAACTGATCAGGGCTGGAGGTTTGATAATTTAGAGCTATTTGCAATGAGTGGCACACCAGCCTTCGCCCACAGGCAAGGGCCAGCCTAACTCCAGCCGTTCCCGCTGCCAGGGCCCTTCTCCCACGAACGCTGCTCTTTAATTCAGTCCCTGCCCTCACAAACAAATTTTACCCCCATTTTCCTTCCCAGAGCTTTCTCACATGTGGAAAATGAGCTGAGGAAGAGAATAGCAAGAGGAAAAGTCGGTGAGCAAACATTGGGGACCACCAGTGCCAGCAAATGCCACCCATCTGGGACCACGTGCTCACCTCTGGAGGCCCCGGCAATCACGCCGAGCATCCTCCCAGGCTCCCAACCCGCTGACCCTGCTGAAACGCGTCCTGCCAGGAAGACTTCCAGAAGACCTCCAGACTCCGCAGTGCCTGGAAAACCTACTCCTCCTTTTCATTCCATTCTCCTTTGGGCTTTTCCTAAAGCAGAGCTTTTTCTCCATGTAATTTCCTACGAACATCTGAAAAGAAACATGACCAGCATGTGTTGTAACAGCGGCATCCATTTAAAAAGCATTGAGCGGACCCAAAGTCACATAATATACTTACAGCATCTCTTACAACTTTAACATTGAAATAATTTTAAAAGCCAATTTTAAGGTAAATTTATTGTTTCCTTTTGGTAAGATTAAAATGCTTGGCATGAGTTCCAGGTTTTCAGGACTGTGGATTCAATTTGTAGAGGGTGCCTGGGAGAGAGGGTGATGTTTTTTCCTAGAGAATAATACCGCTTGTTTGAAACATCTTAAAGGCTATGAAACCATCATTTTGGAGCCTGGTTTGTGTGAAAGCCAAAGTTTTAAAAAAAAAGTTATGGAGTCGAACTCGCCGTATTCCTTTCAAGAAGCTGCTGCTTTTCTTCTTAAACCTTTGTTTAACTTTGATCCATTCCGTGCTTGAGATCTGCCCACCTCTTCGTGTACGCACTACCTGGGCTAACAAGTTCCCCTTCTATCGCTTGGGATCTTTGACAGCGCAGTGTTACACCTCTATCAACTACATTAAATGCTTTTAAAGTAGGAATTTAATGACTTAGGATAAAATTTAGAACATACGCAATATTTGACTTTAAAAGCATTGTGTAAATATTTCAGCAATTAATGCACAAAGTCCCATCGCAGGGAACACAGTGAAGATATTTTTGACTCCCATTTTTCAGAAAGTGCATCTGTGACAGATCTTTCCTAAGTGTTTGTGCAAAGTGCTGTCAGCAGCACCAGCTGCGAGGCTGTGCAGAGAAAGGTGCCGTGCTTTTGGGGACTGAAAAGGTCCGACCGCAGAAGCCCAGGGCTCAGCGTGGCCAAGCCACCCTGCTCCTCCCAGGAACCCTCAGCTTAACTAAACCAGACCATTTCACCTGGTCCAGGGACCTCTACACGATTTAATAAAACAGTGTTAACATCGCCCAAAACCACAGAGCGAGGCTGCGGTGGGGTGTTTTGCTCCACCGAGGTCCGTGCACAGGAAGGAAAAAGAAGCGCGTGTGTTTGCCCAGCTGGATGCCTTCAGAAAACACATCCATCTGGGTGCCTCTGGGCACGTGTCTGTAAAGTGCTGAACAACAGGAAATCGTTTGACTTGTATCAGGCCAAATCCAGAGAGTATCAACCCTGCAATTAGCTATAATTAGAAATCCACTCCGGCAGTGCTCCCCTAGGCAGAATCCATACACACTCACATGCGCTCGGGTGCTAAAACGATGCTGGTAGACCAACGGGTGATGACCACCTCTCCCAAGGTTGGCCCACATGCTCACTGTGGGTTCCTGTCCCCCATGAGGTGCAGGAGCCAACCTTACACCAGGGCTTACCTGCGACCTCCCAGATGCTGAGCGAGGAAATGGTTTGTACCACGGAGTCTTTACAACTGAGCCTCCCAAACAGCCAGCTCCCTTCCCTGCTGCATCCCCTGGCCAGCCATGCCAAGCGTCAGGCCCAAATTCCCCTTGGATAAGCACATAGAATTATTTTTTTAATGTGTCGTTCTGCACTGTAGCTTTTCTATCTTTACTAAGAAAAGACAACCTGCTGATGTGAGATCCTGTGGTGAGCAAAAAAGAATTAACTCCCCAGCCTCCACTCCAGCCATCTTCAGCCCTTCCTCTCCACCATCACCCAAATACCAAAGGGCTCCTAACCAACAAAGTGGATGTGCTATGATTGCATTGCTAATGCCCCGCAGAGCCTGTGCCAGCCCTCAGATTAACATCCAGAATATAACGGGAGAAGCTCAGTCCAGACAAAGAAAGATTCAGTTGTCACCTTATTTTCAAGGAGATTTTGCACTTGTGATTCCCTGGCAGTTAAGAAGCATTTTGAAAGCTCCCTACTTAACTGTGTCTCCAGCTAAAGCTAAACTTTGCCATATGAGCAAAAAACCCCAGCACTTACGAGATCTTGGTACTTAGGGATCTCGTAAAATGACAGCAGCCTCAGCTATACTTACTGCCCTGTAATCTGCATGTCATGAATAACTACGTAATTCAGCAATAGCTGCAATCACTGCACACAGTTATTTGCTCTTTGCGTTGAAATAAAATGGTGGGGAAGATGGACAGCAATTGAGTGCTGTGTAAATATTCAGTAATTTTCAACCTTTTTCTGTCAACAGACCCTTAATATTTCTCCTGCGGAGGCCTCATGCAACAAATAGAGCAAAGACGCGCAGAGGCTTTCCTCGCCAAGCTACCTGCTGCACACCCACAAAACCACCCATCAGCCCCAGTGTGAGCTGAGGGCTGGGAAGAAAGGTAGGTAATTTGGAAAAGGAAAAAAAGACTTTAACGACAACTAAAGTTGAGTCTCTTCTCTTGCTGTTCTTTGAGCCATTTGGTTCACAGATGTTTTTAACAGCTTTCAGAGCTTGAGAGTCAGAGCCAGCAGGGCACCCACACCACAGCTAAGGGGAAAAATTGCTATTTTGGTCTTGCTTAGGGTGCATGGACTAAATGTTCCTGGTTTTTGCAGTGAAAAAGTACTGAATATTTTGATTTGGAAGCCATGAGAGGCCCCATCCAACCAATGCAACGCAGCGCCAGGGTGGAGGAGAAAGAACACCTCTTGTAGCTCCCAGCTCTGCTAGAAAAGGTTATTACTTCCAGCTATTCATCACATCTTTGCACATTAGCTGGTTTCCTCTATAACTTATTTTTGACGAAACAAGCCGGGTTAGCTCTGCAGCCAAGCTCACCTCTTTAAAATGCTTACAGCCAGCTGGTACCTTCACTGGAATGAGACAGAAGAGCTCGCAGGAGCAGGTCCGCAGGGAGGCCAGATGGACACCAACCCTGGGTGCAGGTGATGCTGAGGATGACACCAGCCCAGGAGGCACGACTCCCCTGTGCCAACAACATTGACTCACTCCTGTACGGCAGGAGGCCCCAAGCTGCAATTCCCATGAGGCAGGTACAGATCAGCCTCTGAACCTACCCAAAAAGAAACCTTTCCGTGTCCTCAGAGATCAAGTCCAGCAAACTCAAAGCTGTTGCACAGACAACAGGCCTCCTACAGCTGCAATTCCCACCCAAAAAAAAAAAAAAAATCACATCAACAGAAACCTCCTGACTGTGCTAAAACATCCCACACAGGATGGCATCCCCAGCACATGACTTAAACACAATGACTGAACGCTCCACTGCAAAACAGAAAGGATAAGGCCAAATTCAAGATTTTCCACTGCTAAATCCACATGATTCTGTTGGTTATAATGGATGTTTATTAAATTACATACAGTTCAAATCTTTCTCTAAAACTCTTAGTGCTTGCAAATGCCTCTGTGGGCATATTAGCAGCAGAGATGGACAAAAGGGTCATTCAGTGATCTCATAGCTCCTTCTTTCCAAGTATCTCATTTGTTCAATAGACTAAAGAGACCCTGGCATTAATAATTACTTATTTTAAATTAAATGCAAGACTGCAGAGAGAAGAAAAACCTTCCTGAGTGTGGCAGGCTTCTTTATATCTTGCTAGATCTCCCTCCAGAGCTGTAGCTGTTGGTGCCGAGAGACACAAAATCAGCTGAACCGAGGACCTCAGCCCTGTACACTGGAGGAGTGCAATAAGAAATGCAATAAGAAATGTTTTCACACTCAGGCCAGGAGGATCATGCATTGAGCTGATGAGGTTTCGCTGACCTCCACCCCACCGTGTGCTACAGAAACCAGGCTAAACTCCAGCTGGCTCCACCAAGCAAGCGTCAAAATTTGAAGGCAATTTTCATATGTGACCTAAAACACCTCTCATGGGAGCAGAGAGATGGTGTAAGGGAAATAGGAGCCAAAGGATCCCACTTTCTTCAGCAGATTTGGAGCACCAGAGAGAGCATGGGGAAGTAATGTTGTTGTGAGACCTCTGAGCCCAAACTGCCCCTCTCCCAGCAGTGATGCTCTGCCCATCCCTCTCTGGTCTTCAGAGATTGCTCTAGGGTGACAGGCAGACCCAGAGGAACGTCTGGAGCAGCAGGAAGCAAAGAGACAATTTAAGCAGCTTGCAGGAACAGCTGGGGCTTCTCTCACTGCCAATTAAACAGTTTCCTTGACCATTTTTTATATAAAGATTAGACATCCCTACACATCAATATGGGTCTGCAGTTCCAGCAGCCAGGACACAAACAACAAGGGCTCCACAGCCTTTTGTTTTGCACCATCACAGAAGACTAACTACCAAGGGCAGGAAGAAATACTCCCTCTCTGTGGTTATTGCACACAGCAGATAACCAGTCCATTTCATAGGCATTTGCCTCCAGATGAGCAACAAAGGCAGAAATGAAAAACCCAACAACAAGCACAACCCTCCTGCAAGAGGTCTTGTGTTATGCCCGGTAGCTCATTGGAGAAACGTGGTGCTATGGGAATACTTTGGCTCCAGCTAAAACCATGTGTGAACATGAATTGTTAAGTGGAATAATTCATTGTGCATTGACTTTCACCATGGGCCCTGAGATTCAAATCCATGTTCTTTCCAAATGACTGTAATTTTCAGCCTATCTCCTGTGATGATGCACATAGCTAGCCTGAAATTCCCCTGTGGCACTTTAATAAATAGTTTAACCTGAGATATAATTTACTAAGATTTAAGCGTGCGCTCGGGAAGGTCTATTTCTGTTGCAGGAACTTGTACTAAAATTGGCATCACCTCTCTCCAAGGTTCTCTCCACTGAGCACGCTGTGCTTGGGTGAGGTCTATCTGTGCCCTTCCCCATGGACCACAGAGGCTTGAAAATATGGGAAGAAACAAGGTCAAAGATGTTTTCCACTCCTGGATGTCCTAGGAGAGGAGAAAAGTGACCTTCTCAGGCCCTGTCCAGAGACCCTGGTGGCACCCCGGTTATCCAGGCTTTCATTGCAGCACCCAAAACTTCACACTGCTGGGACACAGTGCAGAAACAGAAGCAGAAACAGGCATCGCTGAAAGTGATTAATATTGCCCTAAATCCCAGCAAAATATGCCATGGAGGAATCAAGGATTAATGACCAGAACCTCCAGACCGGGTGCAGAGATGGCAGCTCACCCCTGCTCACCTGGCTGAGGTTACCAGCTTGTCCCGGTGTCTCCCCTCCATAAGCCATCCCCAACACCCATCCCGGTCCTTTTCTGTGCACTGCAACCCGCTTCAGTCAACAGCTTTGTTCAAGTGCTTTTCTCAGGGGCTATCAGGAAAACCTGCTAATTTGATGGCGTCCCTGAAAAATCAGTGCAGTTGTAAGCAGTCCGGGTACTTTTGTATTCACCTTATTCTCCAGATCAACCTTTTCCCTTCATGCAGCAACTCATTTTCTGCTTTACACGGTATTCCCTGCCCTGGTGCTCACCCCTTGGTGGTGGCTAAGGGTTAATAAGGAAGTCAAGGAAGGGCTGAGCTGAATAACAGCTGAATTTTCTGCTGATAAGGGACTCCTCCTTTTGAGCCTCATTAAAACGATCCTGATTGTTTTCTTGCTTCAAAAAATATCTTATTGCTGGGTCTCCAGCAAGACAGCAAGTTTTCTGCATCCCCGCCAGCGCAGGGCTGAACCAACTGTAACTGACCCCTAAAGAAGTACTAGAGGGCAGATGAAGTCAAAGACCATCGTTCTGGCTCAAGAACCCACGTTTAAAATGCTGAAGGCATTTTATACAGAGACGTTGGAACCTACAAGAAGTCCCAGTGCCGTAATTGCATCTTAATTTGATCTGAACACACGATTGCGCTGAAGACAGACACAGGGTCCTCCCAGGCGAACACACGCAGGCTCAGCGGCTCTTCGGCAGGGCGCTAATTTTCTGTTAGTGCAAGAGATTTACTGATTCTCCTTATGTTACATCCTACTGGTTTAAAAAAAAAACAAAAACAAACACCTCAACATTACTGTTGACTTCCAACAAAGTGAGAAAACAGGAAGCAAAGCTGACAAGCAGTTAAGGCCCAAATAGTTCAAGCTGTTTTGATGGCAAGAAAGCCAGAGGAGCCGGCAGGCAATCAATCTGGATGTTGATTGCCCAGATCCAGCAAACACATCTATTCTGGCGTCATTAGGAACGGAGCGGTTGTCCTCTTGAGGTCCTTCCCAGCTCCTCCATTTGTTCTGGGTTTTTTGTTTTGTTTTGTTTTGTTTTTTTTAATTTATGCTGCATTTATTGCAGAATAAGCTATTTAATAAATTCTTGTGGCATAGCTCCCTACACCAGCACTCTGTTCCAAAATCATCGCTTTTATTACCGAATAGTATGTCCACAAAGAGAGCTCCCCCAGAAGAGTTATTGCCAAACAGCCCATTCCCGGCGGCCAGCCGTCGAGCCAAGGTTAAGATGACCCTGGTGAATGGCAGAGATTAATACAGTCAGGAGGGGGAAAACCAAATACAAACACACAAAAAAAAAAAGGGGGGGGGCAGGGAAGCTCAGGAAAAGCTGATCCAGGATATGGTGCTACAAAGGCTGCCTGGGAAGAGGAAGGATCTTCCCCACCAGCTGCCATTGTACTTAGACACATACCTACGGCATCCTTACCTAGCGGGAAGCAACAGATTGCTGCTGCGGTTTGCTTTTGACCATCCCGATTTACTGGTGCTTTGTAATTATCACTTTTAATTGCAGATTGAAGCTGAAAGGGCTTTCCCTGCTCCCCTCAGCAAAACAACCAATACTGAAAACCAGTTTGTGATTAAGTTCTCTCCCTTTCCTTTTCTTTCCCTCACAGTTTTGGAACATGAGGGCATTTCCAAAAACTCAGGGTATACAGAGGTGCTGGAACGAAACATTGATGATGATGACGATTAATAATAGTAATAATAATAATTTGGCATAAGCTTTCCTTTTGGAACTTGTTACTAAGCCCCAACCCAAATGAGTGCATGGTTGACTTCAGACTGAAGTTTGGCGGACCCAGCTCTGCCCCCACCCCGCCTCTGCGTGCGACCACAGAGCTCTGAAGCATTCTGGAGGTTCAGGGCTCCATGATCTCCTGCCCTTAATCCCACCCTGCTCTGACACAACCGTTGCCTTGGCAGAGATGCCCCCACCAACGAACCAACCACAAGCAAAGTGCCCGCACAACCCTGAGGCTGTGGCTGGTTTTTTACCCTTTTTCTTCTTAAGCTTTTAGGGAAGGGTTAGGGAGCCGCCATCTCCTCCATCTCCCTCTGCAGTGACCTTTTCACCTGAAAACATACAAAGCCAAAGCCTCTCCTTCATCCCATCACTGATCCCTTGGCACTTCCAATGCCATCCAAGGTCTTTCTCAAATCCATGATCTCTCCTATAACCATATGTCCATGTCCCCAGGATAAACTAAAAGCTTCCATCCTTACCTTGTTTAACAGTTTCCCTTTATCTTCCTACTAAAAAACAGTCATAATTTTACAGCCTGTCTGCCTGCGGTTTTCATTGGGACAAGATGCGCAATCGTAATAGCAAACAGCAGCCAAGATTGTACAGTTTCCTCTAAATAATTTAAAGCACTGTTCTTGCAGACAAAGAGGAGTCAGCCAGCCTCCTCCATGGAGGGGCATAATGTACAAATTACATTTAACTCATGAGATAACTTATTATCTACCGATAAATTAATGCTTTTCTTCTTTTGAGAATATATGCTCTTGAGGATAAAGGTGTCCCAGTTGGTATCACAGCCTACTATGCCCAAAAAAGGGAGTTTGGCTATTTTCTTTTGTAGTCTGGATGAACTGGTACCGGGCTGGGAGTCAGAGGTTTGGGATCCATCTGTGATTTTCCCATCAATGGAAGAAAGCACAAAGCCCTTCATTTTCTCTGTTTTGTAAATAATCCTTGTCTAATCCACTGGCACACTTTTAAATCAATATACAGGGAGTCCCACACCAGCCCTCAGCGGTTTTACTAAGAAACTGGTGGGCAGATGAGCTATTGCAAGATTTGGAAAATGCTGCAGCAGCTTCGGAGGGAGGTTCAAACCCTCTGCCTTGGGTTTGGGTGTTTGGCCCAGCAAAGGGAACATCTGTGCCTCTTCCCAGCCCTTCTGCTTGGTTTCCACTGCACTGTCTGCTAACAATAGAAAAAAATAATAAAAGTTCCCCCCTCTGAAAGCCGTTAAAATTTTAAAAATCTCTGCAAACAATCTGCATTTTATCTTCCTAATGGCTCTAAAGCCTCCACTTGTATCCAAAAATAATTGCACTCAGCAAGGGTTGAAGAATATTCTTTTCAAATCATGGACCAGATGTTCCACTGAGACCATTACACAGTTAACCACCAATAAAAGTAATTCAACAAACTAAATACTGATTAAAGAATAAACTAAATACCGATTAAAGAATGCGCGCACACAGCCCAGCGCCATTTGCAGACAAGAAATGTGATGTGCTGTTATTTAACCTTTAGCGACACAGACGCGCTGTTCCCTTCCTCCTCGGCAAAGGCAATGCCAGCCAGCGAGTCCGGCTGTTTTGTTTTTACTATCTTGGAAATCAGATATCATAAACTCAACGCAAGCTGAGCCACTGGCTGGACGGCAAAAAACTCGGTGTTACTCAAGAGGTTAATGCTGTTTTCCAGTCCACCCCAGCACGTCCAAGACAAACAGCCCGTGTCACCCGCTCTGCAGGGGATGTACAGGCAGCGGCAAGAACAGGCAGCCCTGCCCGCGTGCTAGGCTGCATGCAGGTCACTACCGCCTGTCTCCATGAGCTCTGCTTGTTACAGACCTTTTTTTAGGCTCCAAAGGTTGGTGTCCATCAGACAGATTTCAGATGAGAGAGCAGGGAGCGCGGCCGGAGCCCTCTCAGACCCCATGCACTGGGCAAGGGTTTCATGACTTGCTCACCATCCTGGGACAGGATGGTCTGGTGCTGGGACCGACCATAGGAACCTGCCACAACCACCCAAGACTTTGCTCCGAATACAAACACTAGCTTCAGAGACGCTTAGAGGGAGAGAGGTGAGGGGGGAAAAGCAAAGCTGCGCTGGAGGAGACAGCCCAGAAACAGCCCCAGCACACAGCAGCCGCTCTCTTTGACCGTGAAGGTGGTTTCATCTTGTTGGTGCTTAGCAGTGCAAAAGCTAATTGCCAAGTAGGGTAGCAACTGCCCGGCCTCCCGAGCCCAGAGCAACCGAGAGCTTGCCGTGGCCAAGGGGATGAGCCTTGAAGAGCAGCCGGGAGAGGTAGATGGGAGGAGGAGGAAAATGAAACCACGAGCCGCTGGGGAGCTGCTGCCAGAGCCTGGCAGGTTGGACGGGGAAGCGTCAGGGGGTGTTGTGCCTGGGGCACCTCTTACCTTCTGCCTTCCCTGTCCTGCAGCAAAGGAGGCTTCGGAGCTCATTCCTACTTTGCATGTTTCTAAATGCTTCCTTCTATGCCCCGTAATTGCATTTCTGTAGCAAAGAATCCTCTGGAGTGAACGGGTTTCCTCTCACAAAAGATTCATCTCTAATGCAAGTGGAGAGGCACTAATTGCTCTATCAGGGCTTCCAGGGCTTTTTTTCTGTATTGTTAACTAACAAAAATGTGTTCTTAATTTAAGTACTTAGCCCAAATATTTCATTTTTCGTTACAAGCTGATGCAGAGCACGAGACAGCCCAGAGCAACGGCGAGCGCTTCCCCCACTGAACCAGCACAGCCGAGACTGGGGCAGGATTTCACACAGTCCTGGTGGTGATGAAAAGCCCCCAGCCCCGGGGGGCTCAGGCTGAGGGGACCCCACCGAACGCCCCGCATGAGGCATCGCCTTCCCTGGGAAATCAACCCCAGCCCCTACAAGAGACACATTTTGGGGACCACCACAACTCCCTCTGGCCTCCCCAGCCGCTCACTCCTTGGGTCCAGCAGCCAGGCTGGGAGCGGGCGCTCGGCCCCGGAAGCAAAGGGGAAAGGGGATGAAACCCCACGAGGGTCTCGGGCACCTCCCTGAGCCCTGAGCGCAGCGGCCGGCACAGCCGTGCTCTCCCTGGGGCCCTCCCTTGCCAAACACCCGCGTTGGATGCAGCCGCTGAGCAGCCGACGTCGGCTGGGAGCCCGAGCAGCAGCTCCGTCTCCCAAATCACGTTAAGGGTGGAAAGGGCGTGCGAGAGGAGGGCAGCGGGGGTGGGCAGCTCCGGAGGGGCTCCGCCAAGCTTCAGCCCGGGCTCGCAGCTGAAACCCCACGGAGGATGGGAGGGAGCAGCTGGACACACAGGGACAGCCCAGCGAGCCCGGCCATGGAGCCACAGGGGCGGCCAAAAACCGTCTGCCTCACAGGGTTAGGGAAACAGCAAAGACCTCAGACGCGAACTCGTGTTCCAGAAGAGCTGCAGATTGGCCTGGTTTTTCCCTGGGAGGGTCCAAGCTGGAGCTTTGCCTGTATTTCCAGCCCTGTGCTGACCTGTCGCCAGGCTCCCTTGCTCCTTGTGGATTTTTCTCCCTCCTCCCCAGAGATACAAACTGCAATCACCTTTTTTCAACAGCTTGATGTGCGGACCAAACCCTTTTCACCGCCGCACCACGGTCTCCCTGTCCCCCAACACATCCCGGTTCCCACAAACCAGGGCCACCCCCGGCACGCGGGAGCTCCAGTCATAAAGAGGGAGAAGCTGGACCCGGTGCTCGGAGCCCGAGCGGACCAGCTGGACCGGGAATGGGACCGGAGCCGCAGGATGTGCCTCTGGCATTGCCGCGCCGCGATGTGCTCAGACACATCTTGATAGTGAAGCAGCAAACGCAGAACTCGGCTCCTCCAATTCCTATCTTTATTTTCTTTATAATGTTGTGTAGCTGCCTTGGCATTTAATCCTCGTAATTAATGAGACGGCGAGAAAGGGACAGTTCTCATCTCTCTCTCCCTTTTACAAACATTATAATCTGCAGGGTGGGACTGGGTCAGTTCTGTAGCGTTTCAAGTAGGGCAAAAAAGACCAAAAGCAGCAAACAGAGGCGTTTACCTTCGGCAAGTAAGAGGCGTCTCTAAGGAAGATGACTTTTAAATCAATAATGTGTGAAAGAATTCAAATGACATACTTACATCTCCAAATATTTTAAGTTGCGTGTCTGGAAAAACAAGAGGAATATCTTTTGTTTATTAAAAAATGACTTTGAAAATGACCTGGCTGGTTCCTTTCTGAAATACGAAGGAAGCCTTTTCTAACACGAGATGTCATCATGCATTTATTTAAAGCTTTAATGATATGTTTCGGGACATCATTTACGCCTGAATATTTCTCCATTGCAGTTGTCTGGAAGAGGGAAGGGGTTTTTTTTTTCATCTTAAAATAGTAAATGAGGCCAATTATCCCATGGTAATTCCAAACGATAATTTGATTCCGCTTTAGCTGTCAGTGTCCTATCAAATCAGTTTTTGCAGGTTAATTTTAGGAACACGTCTACCAGTTGCAGTCTGCTCAGCTGAGCCCTGCTGAGGCTCAGGGTGGGAAGCGGTGCTTACCTTCCAGCCCAGGGACCGCAGCGGCCGCGTACAGTCCAGGTACAGCCTGGCACCAAAAGCAAAGACCCAAGAAACCAGAATACGGTGAGATGCCGAGGGATGCGTGTGGGACGGAGACGAGCTCCAGCGGGATCCCCCTGCTCCCGCGGGGCTCCAAGCCCCGGCTGAGCGAGGAAGCGCTGCTGGGCTGGTGGCCGTGCCGGCAAAGCCCGGGTAGCGCTGGCGCTACGGGAGCATCGCCGAGATGTTTTAAATAATAATGAGAAGAGTGATTTTGCATTCCGGCGCGTTAGGAGCTGGCAGTCACTAACGCTTTGGGAAGGACCATCGCGCTTCAGTTGCTTACAGATTAATAGGATTGATTTATTGCCTTTTGTTTCTTTTTAATTAGTCTCATTAAAAAATGAAACGATCTTCCTGTGGAGTATGCAAATAGCACAAAGACACAGGCCCAGCTGATGTTTTGCTCCTGATGCATTTGTTCAGAATTAGCGCTGCGAACCAGCAAAGTTTTAATAATGGTTTCTGGGAGAGATCAGCAGCGGGGAAACAGCTCAGGGAGGATTACGAGCGAAGCAAGTATTAGCCAGTTTTTTGATGCAGTGTTTGTCAGAAGTCGCTCTTTAAGTTTAAGGCGAGTCAATGAGTGCCCTTCAGAGGGCTGTCAGCCACGGAGCAGTGTTTGCTCCTGGTGATTCATTCGGGTTTGCTGAATTCCAGAGTTTGTTAACTTCAGCTGGTTAATCTCATCTTTTTTTAGAATAAAAAAAAAAAAGAAGAATCCTACCGTTAGTCCCAGGCCGTTGCCTATTATCAGCCTTACGATGACGCTGGTTTGGGGAAGCTGCCGAGCTGCCAGGCCCGCGGAGGGGCCAAAGACCAGGGCATCCCTGCGCAGAGCGTGCCGCTGCAGCGCAGCACCCCTTTGCTCTCTCCTAAGCAACGTGGCCAGAAAGCTGGCAATCATTTTTCCCCCTCTTTACATCCAACTTTACACCCTGAAAGCTGCTTCTCTCCTTCGGTATCAGAAGGATCAGCTCTAAGGCTGGTGGGAGCCCTTCCCATCCCGCAGACCCTAACCCAGCGCCTCTGAGCAGAGCCCCTGCCCACCCAGTGCCCCCCCAAGCCTTTCCAATACAGGCAGGACCCTGAAATTTTCCCTCCTGATACCTCATGTCTGGTTTAGAGCATAAAGGACTCCGAGTGCAATCATTATACCAATTCCATCCCCAAAGGGCGCAGAAGTGTGGGCACGGCCAGTGTCCCCGAGCAGAAGCCGAGCAGTGTGGGGTGCACAGCATTTGCTCCCACCAGTCCTCGCCGGCCGGTAGAAGCACCAGCTCCCATTTGTGCTTACGATTTTTCTGACACACTGTGGAAAATACTTAAAACTTGGTAGTATAGGAAAAAAAGCTTAGAGCGAGCCCCCCAAACCCGAAACCCAAACTCTTCAAATATCAAAAGACGGAGCAATTTTGAAATTGCATTTCTAAATGAGACCATGAACTGGCCCCTGTCTTCCAAAGATCAAGAGACCGAGGGGACAGATGTGCTCCAGGTCCCTCCAGCCACAACCCCGGCCAGCCCAGGGGACCATCCCCTTGCTCCTTCTCGGGAAAAGGAGCATCCCAGGCTCCGGGACAGATGCTCAGCCAACAGCTCCACTGATGCCTGCTCGCACAGCCCCGAACCCCCGACCCCAGCACACTTCCCAGAGCCTCCCTTCGCAGTGCCGCACGCAAAACTGAACTCCGCTCCAGCCAGCTGAAGACATAATTGACTTTTCCCTCTTTCTGCAGTTTATTTTTTGTTCTCCCTTCAGGAGAATGCCGGAGCCAGGCTAGTCTAGTCACGCTCCCGTTGTTTACGGCCAGTTTCTCCTCCATTTCCCTCCCTTGGCCTGGTGCTCCTCAACCTGTTCCTTGCTGGGCTCCCCGCGCCGCTCGCAGCGGAGCTCTCCTTCCCCCCGTGATGAGCTCGATGGGTCCCAGCCCCAAGTGCATCCCCGCTGCCGAACCTCCCCGAGCAAACAGGGAGGCGTTTCCCCCGCTATTTATTTTTTTTTTTTTTTTAAGTCATCAAGAAAAGCAAAGCAGGGTCTGGACCGTGTGCCGAAAAGCACCTTAGAAGGGTTGCAAGCCCAGCGCCTGCAGACACCCAAGGGTGTTTGGGCCCCTCATCCCCGCACCCCCGGCTCCACCACCGCCCCGAGTCACCTGCGGCAGCGACGCTCGGCGCCTTCCAGCTCCTGCCAAAGCTTTTGGCCGGCTGGGTTGCTCACTTTTGGGAGAGGAGGCGAGGGCGGGCGGGGGCAGCGGGCCCGGGGCGAGGCGGGGGGAAGCCGGGCGGCTCCGAACGGAGCCGCCCGGCTTCCCCCCGCCTCGCCCCGGGTGCTCCGGCTGCCGAGGGGCGGGCGGCAGAGCCGGAGGCCTCCGGAGCAGCCTCCACCGCTCCCTTCACCCCATCCCCTACCCCCCGGGGCCCTGCCCGCTCCCCGCCCCGAGGTGCCCGCACCCCCCGCCCCCCGGCTCCGCCGCTCGAGCTCCCCCGTGCGCCCTGCCCCGGCAGCCCGGCGGCTGCTCCCGGCAGCCGGAGCTGTCCCTTCGGCTCTCGGCTCCCTGTTCCCCCGCCCCGGCCATGCCGGGACCACGGCGGGACCGCCCGGCCGTCTTGTTGCTGCTGGGAGCCTTGCTGGCCGCCGATCTTTACTTCCATCTCTGGCCGCGGGCGCGGCGGGAGCTGGCGGCGGGCGCCCCGGCTTGTCCCTGCCGCCGCCCCGCTCCCGCCGCCCCGCTCCCGCCGCCCCGCTCCCCCCGCGCCGCCTCCGCGCTGCGGCGTCTCTTCGCCCACCCGCTCTACCGCGCCGCCGGCCCCCGGGGCCCCGCCGAGCCGCTGCTGGCCGCCCGCGAAGCCCTGCGCTACTACCGGCGGAAGGCGGCCCGCTGGAACAGGTGCGTCCCGACGCCGCGGCACCCGCACCGGGCACCCCCCCGCCCTGCGCCGGGACCCCTCCACGGGCACCCTCCGGGCGCCGGGACCGCTCCCCGGGCACCCTCTGGACGAGCATCCCAAGCGCAGGTACCCCCCCGGCACCCGCTCCACGGGCGCCCCGCGGGCGCCCCCAACCCCCGGCACCCCTTGCATGGGGACCCCCGGGCACCCCCTCCCCCGGCACCCCTTGCATAGGCATCTTCTGGGCACCCCTTGCATGGGTATCTCCTGGGCACCCCCCCTCCCTGGGCACCCCATCCCTGGGCACCCCCTCCCCCGGCACCCCTTGCATAGGCATCTCCTGGGCACCCCTTGCATGGGTATCTCCTGGGCACCCCCCCTCCCTGGGCACCCCATCCCTGGGTGCCCCCTCCCCAGGCACCCCTTGCATAGGCATCTCCTGGGCACCCCCTCCCCGGGCACCCCCCGGGTGCCCCTTCCCCGGGTACCCCTTGCATGGAGACCCCCGGGCACCCCCTCCCCCAGCACCCCTTGCATGAGCATCTCCTGGGCACCCCCTCCCCAGGTACCCCCTGGGCGCCACCTCCATGGGCATTCCTGGCATTGGGACCCCCTGGGCACCCCTTGCATGGGCACCCTCCAAGCACCCCCTCCACGGGCACCCCTTGCATGGGCACTGCTTGCATAGGAACCCCCCAGCCACCCCTTGCATGGGCATCTCCTGGGCACCCCCTCCCTGGGCACCACTTGCATAGGAACCCCCCAGGCACCCCTTGCATAGGCATCACCTGGGCACCCCCTCCCCGGGCACCCCTTGCATAGGCACCTCCCAGGCACCCCTTGCATGGGCACCACTTGCATAGGAACCCCCCAGTCACCCCTTGCATGGGCATCTCCTGGGCACCCCCTCCCCGGGTACCCCTTGAATAGGGACCCCCCAGGCACCCCTTGCATGGGCATCTCCTGGGCACCCCGTCACCGGGCACCCCCTCCCCGGGCACCCCCCAGGCGCCCCTTCCCCGGGCACCCCCTGCATGGGCATCTCCTGGGCACCCCCTCCCTGGGCACCGCTTGCATAGGAACCCCCCAGGCACCCCTTGCATGGGCATCTCCTGGACACCACCTCCCCGGGTACCCCCTGGGCGCGACCTCCATGGGCATTCCTTGCATGGGGACCCCCTGGGCACCCCTTGCATGAGCACCCTCCAAGCACCCCCTCCACGGGCACCCCTTGCATGGGCACCCCCTGCACAAGCATCCCAAGCACAGGTACCCCCCGGGCACCCCCTCCACGGGCACCCCTTGCATGGTCACCCTCTGAGCACCCCCTCCACGGGCACCCCTTGCATGGGCACCCCCTGCACAAGCATCCCAAGCACAGGTACCCCCCAGGCGCCTCCTCCCCAGGCACCCCTTGCATGGGCATCTCCTGGGCACCCCCTCCCCGGCCACCCCCTGCACGAGCATCCTAAGCTTAGGTACCCCCCAGGCACCCCCTCCCCAGGCACCCCCTGCACTGGAATCTCCTGGGCACCCCCCTCCATGGGCATCCCTTCCATGGGGACCCCCTGGGCACCCCTTGCATGTGCACCACCTGAGCACCCGCTTCATGGGCACCCCCTGCACAGGAATCTGCTGGGCACCCCCTCCCTGGGTGCTCCCTGCACAAGCACCCTCTCTCCGGGCACCCCTCCCGGGTACCCGCTGCACAGGTACCCCACAGGTACCCCCCTTTCTGGGCAGATATCCCAGGCACCCCTGCTTAAGTACCCCCTGCCTGGGCATGCACCCCCTGGGTAGCCACCGGCATCCCCTCCCCAGCCCACCTTGTGCCCCAATTCCTGGCCCTCAGCCCCTCCCCCCTCCCCAGCACCCCATGGACAGGCAGGGCTGCACCCGGGGGTAGAGGGGGCTCTGCTGGGAGGGGGCTTCTTGGGGTGCCTCCCGCTCTGCCGTAAGATCCCCAGGGGAGGGGAAGGGTGGCTGCTGGGGCGCAGGGTGAGACCCCGTGAGCCGGGTCCTCCCAGGGGTCAGCGCCTCCTTTGCTCCGCGTTGCCTTTTCGGCTTGGGGGCAGAAGGGGAGCCAGCCCCTGCATCCACCAGCCCTCAGGGTGGGTGACAACTGGAGCCCCTGGGCTCCAGCACCCCGAATCCCCCAGGCCAGAGCGCTGCACGCCTCGGTGTCTGCCTCCAAGCAATTACATGGGTCTCCTCCGATTCACGATAGCGGTGTCGGGGTGCTGGCTCCCCAGTCAGCCCCTCTCCCGTTCCCACTGCTGACACCTCTGCAAGAAAAGGTGCAGGGGCATTTACTTTTGGAGAGAAAGCGACTCGCAGCTCAGAGCCCTCTTCTTGCTGCCTCTCCCAGCCCCAGCAATGGCTGCAGGAAAACTGCGCCGTCTCCTGCTCCTGGGGTGGGGCTGTCACTACCCCCATGGCCCTGCCTCGGCGGGGACGGTGACCCTCAGCACCAGCTCGGAGCATCGGTCGCCTGTGCCTGACCCGACTGCGGAGGCTCCATACGCCGGGGCCCCCGAGCCCCCGATCTAACCCCTCTTTCAAGAGTTTTGCGTCCAAGCTGGAAACAGCCAGCGTTCCCCGGCGTCCCCGCTCCTCCCTGTGCCCCAGCTTCTTCCCTCGCACACAAACGCGGATCCAACAGGGATGGCCGCGGTGATGCGGTGCCGGAGCCGGTCACTGCAGAGCCTCCGCACGAAGGCTCCCAGCGTGCCGAGCTCACGGCATCGCCTTGCCGACCCCTTCACAGACAGGGACGGTGCCCACCTGCAAGGGGACGGCAGCATCTCCCGGGGACCACCTCGGAGGTCCCTGTCCCAGCACTTCCCCGCTGCCCAGGTTTGGTTTCCAGCGTCAGACCCGGCCCCTGCTCCTCCCGCCACCCACGCGCTGTTTGCTGAACCGTGCGGGCAGGATTTCCAAACTCCCACTTTCTCCACTTCGATGCGTATTCCTCCTATTTCTATGGGACTCACCCAGTCCGGGTTTCAGGCGTGATTCACAGGAGGAGGTGACGGGAAGCAGTAATGGAAGGAACCAAAGAATGACCTCCATGGCCTGAGCAGCACCCGGGGCCTGGAGCCGCCCCGTGTGCTCGGCCGGGGTCACCCCTGCGAGGGTCATCCCTTGCCCCAGTCAGCCTGGAGCAGGTCGAATCCTTCTTCACATCGCTTGGAGTCCATGGGCGGTGGGTTTGGGTATCCCTGGGGACACACGCCACGGCCAGGCTGTGCCGAAGTGCCACGGATCCCCCTCGGGTGCATCTTCTCAGAGCTGGGCAATGCCTCCTGAGGACATCAGGATTTGGGCAGCAAGATGGATGTTTCCCAAACGAAAGCCCGGTGGGGATGGGGGATTTGAACGGAAGCAGCTCACAGCGCGTACTTGACGGCTTCTTGAGCATCACCAGAAGCGCTGAGCACCCAGTGCCGAGCGCTTGCAGCAGCGCTGGCATTACGTCCGCACCAGCCTCGCCTGCGGGACGGTAAGAAGTCTGCGTTCCCCAACTTTATTTACTGCTTTGTTTAAACATGCTATTTGCAACAAAGCCGTGGCTGCACGTTGCCTTTTGTTCCGAGGTTTGGTTATGATGTGGCCGGGAGGAAAACTCTGATGCCATTTGCCCTTGATTGACTTCGCTTTGCACCTCCGGGAAGGAGAAGGGAGGCAGAGTATTGATTATTCCTCAGTCACTTTGAAATAAAATATATGATGCTCGTAAGCGGGTAAAGCCTTCAGAGAACATGCACAGGCCGAGGTGACACACAACCTCTCCTGCCGTTGGCGCTGCAAATGGAATATATAATAAGACGGCACTTGCCAGGGTTGATGTGGTTCATAAGAACTTTAATTTGCTGTGGGCATGGAGGAATTTCTGCCTCACCAGAAGCATTGCAGAGCCCGTGTCCTCTCCAAGGTGCTCAGTGAAAGAGGCGTCCTTAGGTTTGCCGAGAGCGAAGGGCGGTGTCCTCCATGGGATGTAGGAACCCATGGCTTTCTCTCCCAATCCGTAGGTTTAGCGAAGCCGCTGCTGCTGTTGAGGACTGAACAAGGTCCACACCAGCTCTCGCCAAGGTGTGACCACGTCCACTACCGGGCAGAAGAGGGGCAGAGCCGAGTGTCCACGGGCCATGCCCTCCTCGGCTTGACTGGGCGACAGGGCACATTTCTGCATCACGCGTGGGTCTGGCCGTCGACAAAGCAGCTTTCGGAGCGGCAGGATGCTCCTCTTGAGCGGAACGAGCCATCGCTTCACCCTGTACCTCCAGCACAGCATGGCTGCCTTCATTTCTGCAGCCAGCTGGATGTCAGCTGGACTGGGAGTCTCTGCCAGCTCACGGAGTGGCCCCGGGATACAGCCCATTTCGGATACCCACGGCCAGGGGAGCGCAGCAGCGCGTGTCCTACTTCCACGGTGCTCGCTGCGTGCTGGCTGCTGCCCACCGCCGTGATGTTCCCCGGCACTTCAGTTAGGATGGGGAGTTTGATTGCAGGATGCAGAACCAGCTGGAGAGACTGATGGGGATGCAGGAAGGAAACAGCAAAAAAAGCCTCCACACCTCTTCAAAACCAAAAAAAAAAAACCCTTAAAAACTCCGGAGTTTATTTTTATCCTTGAAGGAGCAGCTTCAAAACCCCAAGCTCTGTAACCAGCTCGGTTCCAGGGGAGGCACGGGGCGAGCGGACACCGGTGGCCCGTGCCCAGCGTCACCCCACGCCGTGCCCCTCGCAGCCCAGCAGCGAGCTGGCTGAGCAGAGAGCAAGGGCAACCCCGGGGCTATTTATAGCAGGTTAAAAAGGAACCCGGTTTTTATATCATTATGTCTTTTGCAGAGCTCTGTTCTTACAGGGAAATATTTCAGGAATCCTGAAGGAAACGGGGAAGCAGAGGGAGCTGTGTTTTGGGTTTAAAGGCTGGAAAGGGGCTCGCTGGCCCTGCAGCAGCTCACCCGGGGCAGCGACCGTGCAGGCGCCGGGCTGGGAAGCAGCCGCCGGCTGGGAACTGCTTCCCCTTGCATAACCGCTGCATTTTTTTCTCCATCAGTAATCTATTGCTCACTGCCACCCCGGGGAGGAACGGCCTGTGTGTATGGGAGGCAGGAGAGCAAATATTGTAAAATATTTGGGCAGCTTCCCTAGGGAAAAAATCCTGAGTCATTCTTCTAAATTACACCGGGGTCTTTATTGTCCCTGGCTGTGGTGGGGCGTTAAGGTTATGCCTTAGAGACTTGCCCATGCAAGACCTGGGGCACGGCAGCGCGGTGGAAGGTCGAGGCACGTCCGCCGGAGCTGAGAGCATCCCGGGGCCGCATCCTTGTGTGCAGCCTGCCAGCCAAACCTGCCGATGAGTCTTAGGACGCTCCCGTGTCCGCCTCGCCTCCTCCCGGTTCGGGGGGAGCTTCTGCCTCTTTTGCAGATGGCCCGAGCAAAGAGACGTCCCCAAAAAACCCTGTCCCGGCAGAGCGGCCGGCGTGGGGTCAGGCGAGACCCTGCCAGCAGCACACCCTCCTGCCCTCAGGTGCTGGGCTGCAAATCACTTGAGCCTCCTCCTAAACCGGATCAACGGAGAAACGCTCCGACACCCTTATTCCTGACCATGTGCACGTGGACTTCGCGCTGTAGCTGACCTGATCCACCTGAAAGGCAAACAAACCGGGAGAGGGAACGGGTTGCTCTGACTTGCAGATGTATGCCCTGTCTCCCCCTATGCTAGATTTCTCCCAGGACATTACTGAAACGTGTCCCTCACCCTCAGGAGGGTTCATCCCTTGCTCGTGGTCAGACTGGAATAACCACACCGCTTAGCTTGCTTGGATGGAGAAGGATGATGGAAAAAAAAAAAAAAACCAACCGAAACCCAATGCTTTCCTGCTGGTTTGAAGCAAAAAAACCAGCAACAGCCATGAGGAAGAACCCTTTGCAGCTGCCAGTGCCAGCTCCTTGGCTGATAAGTGCCTCGGTGCGCGGTCAGCACCCGCTCGTCGCAGCCATCGCCGCGACCCGCGCAGCACGGCAAACCCCGGCGGAGCCCACGGCACGCTCTCCCCTCCCACTGAGCTTGAAAAGCGTGGGCATCCAGCCTCCCTCTCCTTGCCGCTTTTAGTTTTGTTTGCATTGGGCAAAACCGAGAAAATGAGGAAAAATTAGGAAAAACTAAAGGTGGGCAGGGAAAAGTCGCTTTTCGTCTTTTGTGTTTCCCAGAGCGTGTTTCGCTAAGGGTCTGGCCTGGGTCTAGCGAGGCGCGTGGCACCTCCCTCTCTCCAGCCGCTCCATCCCAGCCTTGGTTAATGCCCCACTCATTATCAGCCCCCAGCTCCTGTTTTCTTTCATGGATGTATCTTGGCACTTTCAGTGCAAACTGAACTTCGTTTTCCCTTTATCAGGACCGGCTGCTCCGTACACTGCTCGGCTGGTGTTAATGAGAAACTAGCGCTCTGCCCTCGGCCGGGTGGAATAAGTGACCTTTCGATTGCAGTTTAGCAAAGTGTGGGTCCCAGCCGTGGAGGTCTCAAGGTTGAGGAAAATACTGATTGAGCGAGGAGATGTCTTTGGGTTATTATTGGACGTGGGAAGCCTGCTTGGCTCCACATCGGCCGAGAAAGGGCTGGGTGCAACTTTGCTTTTAAGAGGAGACGGGCAGGACGCTGCCAGTCAGCCTCGCCGCATCCCTGCTCGCCGGACCAAGGGCTGTGAATCCGGTCACAGAGGGAATTTGTGGCTCTAACTTGGTGAATGTTTTTTTGCCCTGCCTGGGACCTCTGGCTTCAGGAAAAAAACTCTGTCAGAGGTGTAATGACCGTAAAAAGAGTCCTCTGCAGAGGCTCACTCAGACAAAACCCTGTTGTTCTCCCGGGCTCTCCGGACACCTCACTGAGCAGTCAAGACCCAAGTTACCTGCTGTCACATCACGTCCCCTCCCCAGGTCTGGCCTGGAGCCTGCAGTCCCTCCAGGAAGCACTTCATCCATCGCACAGGCCAGCTCTTGTGTTGCTGGAGATGCGGTTTAGCTCCAGCCATGCCCTGACACCCCTCCTGGTCCTGATGGGCTGAGGAGGAGACAACAGAGTCCCTTGTGTTCCTGCTTGGGGCTGCTTTCCCGGGGCTTTGCAGAGGGAAGAAGGTGGCACAATTTGTGAGGCCTTTGACCATCTCAGTCATTGCTCCCTGCCTCAGTTTCCCCTCGGGTAGCACCCACAGTCCTTATCCACCCCATGCTCCCCCCTGGCTTTGCTCCCCAGCACCCTCCCTGCTCCCCAACAGCCTCTGGGCTCGGAGTGGTAAGGGTTTCCATCCCAGGGCTCATCCTCATCACCCCATATCCGCTCTCTTCCAGGAGACACAAGCTTTACAGGGAGGAGCTGAACCTAACCTCCCCAGCGGCACCGCTGCCGCTCCGGCCGGAGGCCAGCTGGCTCCAGTTCCACCTGGGCATCAGCCGGGATGGGCTCTACCCACGCTCCAGCCCCACCGTCAACAGGCTTCTCCGGGACATGCAAGACTTCACCACTATCAGTGCCGGTAAGCACCCTCCTGCTGCTGGGACGGGGATGGGGCTGTTGGGAGCTGCACGGGGCTGTTGGGAGCTGCATGGGGCTGTTGGGAGCTGCATGGGGCTGTTGGGAGCTACACGGGGCTGTTGGGAGCTACACGGGGCTGTTGGGAGCTGCATGGGGTTGTTGGGAGCTGCATGGGGCTGTTGGGAGCTACACAGGGCTGTTGGGAGCTGCATGGGGCTGTTGGGAGCTGCACGGGGCTGTTGGGAGCTGCATGGGGCTGTTGGGAGCTACACGGGGCTGTTGGGAGCTACACGGGGCTGTTGGGAGCTGCATGGGGCTGTTGGGAGCTGCATGGGGCTGTTGGGAGCTACACGGGGCTGTCACTTGCCGGAGGAAGCCCCGAGCCCTGTGCTGGCTTCCTGGCACATTTTATGCTGGACAGTTGTCGTGCCCTTACCTTGAGGCGGGAGGAAGGACTCGGCTGTAGCCCTTGATGCAGCATTTTTTGGTGCCAACCACGCTGAGGACCCGTTGCACGGCAATTTAATCCCGACAGGCTGCCTCAGCTGTCCCCGAGGGGACTGCACCCCTCGCTGTGCACCGATGGTACCGGGGCTGCCAGGCTGCGGCAGCGTGGGCAGGCAGGGACGGTGCCCACCTGCCACCCCGTGCTGGGTGGGGGGTCAGTAGCAAGAGACGGAGCCCAGGGGGGTCTCACCACCTCTCCTGCCCTTGCAGACTACAGCCAGGACGAGAAAGCGCTGCTGGGGGCTTGCGACTGCAGCCAGAGTGAGTGCGACGCTTCGGGTCCCTGCATTCCCCCCGCACACCATTGCTTCAGCTGACCCCGATCCCCAACTCCTCCATCCTAACCTCAGCAAGGGAAATGGAAACCCAGGCAGAGCCAGGCCTTTCTCCCCGCAATTAAACCCCACCGCCCCAGCAGAGGCTGGGATGTGATTCTATGATTCTATGTGGGTGCCGGGACACCAGTACGCCACTGGTTTCTACTGGGGGGAGGAAAAAGTCCCCAAGAGGACGTAACGAATGGGTGTTGGGAGAAGTGCTGGAGAGAAATCTCCTCTATAGAATCATAGAATCGTTTGGGTTGGAAAAGCCCTTTAAGATCATCCAGTCCAACCATCAACCCAACACCACCAAGTCCACCACCAAACCAACTAAGGGTAGAGTAGCAATTTCATGTTTCCTGGCTCGGTGGCTGGATTATTTATAATGAAGGTAAAAACTAGGAATCGTTAAGGTTGGAAAGGACCTCTAAGATCAT
The DNA here is from genome assembly GCF_030463565.1 of Pelecanus crispus. NCBI lineage: Eukaryota > Metazoa > Chordata > Aves > Pelecaniformes > Pelecanidae > Pelecanus > Pelecanus crispus. Next base: position 26,488,589 of record NC_134654.1, on the reverse strand, counting down.
GGCACAGGGGAGAGGGTTAGAGAGGAAAAATAACTGCAGAAGCAGAGGGGAGCAGCTGGAAGGATGCACTCATGGGGGTGGAAAGCCGAATCGCGCCGGAGCGTGTAACCGGTGCTTCACCGCACACCGGGGAGGTTTTCCAGGCAGCTAACGTCCCGTTTCCTCCCCAAGTTGTGAAGCCCAGCGGTGTGCACCTGAAGCTGGTCCTCAGGTTCCAGGATTTTGGGAAAGCCATGTTCAAGCCCATGAGGTAAGGCACGCCGGCAGAGCCCCCAGCGAGCCCCCCACCGCGTAGCCATGAACCCAGGAGCCCCGCAGCGAGGGGCGCGAGCATCCTTGGCAAGGACGGGCCCACCACGGCCACGTCTTTCCTCTCCTGTGCTCCGCTATCTTGACAGCTGAAAAGGTTTCATTATTATTGGCTGCTTGCACCATCCCAGAGGTGCACGCGAATAAACACCGGCGTTCCCACGCTGCTTATTGACGCTGGAAATTCCTCGGTTCGTAGATGCCTGGCGGCGAAGGACCTTGGGACATTTGTTCTCCCAAGAGGTTTGCCGTTCGGGACTGCCCATTCCTTCCTCTTCCCCAACTGACTTTGTGTTTTACCTTGTTTCTCCTTGGATTCCCTGGAGTATTTCCAAGAAAGAGCTATCAGTCCCGGTCACCTCAAACAGGAGTTTTAAATTGCTTCTGCACTTATTTCCAGCCCCTTGGGACTCCTCGCATTTATTCCCCCTCACTTTACTTTCTGTGCACAGGCAGGGCAGCTGGCAGCACACCAGCTGTGATGGTTTGCTCATCCAGCAAGCAGCCAGCTCCTCTCCCGTTGGTTTCCATCCACCTCTGCCCAGTGTCCGGCAGGTTTGGGAAGGGAAGGAAAGCGTCCGTGCGCTCAGCTGAGCCAGGAGGGCTCAGCAATGCCTGTGGGCTTTCCTGCCATACGTGAGTGCTTGGGAGGCTGAGCGTGCAAATTCACATGCTGCATGTATTGGGGCACCGTGTGACAGCCAGAAAATGGAATTAAATAAGCTGGTGTTCCCATCTCAGGGATATGAGAGCATCAAATCTGAGCTCTCCTCTGCCTCCCAAGGGGACATGAGAAGTCCAGCATGGCCTCTAGCATCCCCCCTCAAAACGCTGTCCTAAGTAAATGGGTCTAAACTCTGGCACAAAAGGTTTTAAAGCCCAGGGTCAGCCCTTCTGCCTCCCTCGCCCACCCGGTGCCGAGGCAGGGTGCGAGTGCTGCTCCCTGGCACGGCGGGCTGGTCCCAGCTCAGCACCGGGCGCTCTGGGTCCTGGCCTGACACCAGCGTGTCCCCGAGCACTCCGGCTGTCCCTGGGTGCCCCGTCCTTGTGCCACCCCGTCCTTGTGCCACCCCGCCGTGCCCAGGCTGCCTGCAGCTGCCCGCCCGCCCTGCCATGCCCGCTTAGATTAACCCCCTTGATCTCTCCCAGGCAGAAACGCGAGGAAGAGACTCCCGAGGACTTTTTCTACTTCGTTGACTTCCAGCGGCACAACGCAGAGATCGCCGCCTTCCACCTGGACAGGTAGGGGCCTGCCGTGATGCCTGCCTCCTCCAGCTGCCAGCGTCCGGTCCCTCTGCCCACGGAGAGCCTGGACACGAGAAAAGCCCTGCTGAGTCCTGCAGAGCTGCTTGGCCTTAGATAAGCGATTGCTTTCCAGCACCCTTTTGGGAGCTGCTGCATTACCTGGGGACAGGGCGGCTCTGGCTCTCATCTGAAGCCCAGGAGTCAGCTTTGCCTCGGTCGCTGCACAAGAACAGGCTGGCAGGTGAGGTCCAGGTCGCAAACGGGTCAGGTGTTTGTCACACAGCCACACGCACGTGGTCCCTCCCATGCATTGGAGCGCAAAGGTGAGCTCTGGGCGCAGCCTGGATCCCCTCCCGGTGCGGACGTCACATGCTCAATCAGCAATCAAGGCGTGTTTGGGATTGAGATAAACGGCAACGATGCAGTTTCAAGCCCTCAGCTGATGAGCAATTAACCTGGCACCCCTTCCCAGCAGGCTTTGTATTTAATAAAATCAAAAATACCCTTATTAGAAGAGGAGGGCAGCAGCCTTCTTCCCCTCAATGGGCTGAGTATTGAACATCAAGGGGAAGTGATCCCTCATGATGGTCATGGATGGGGGTCTCCAGTTCCCAACCCCAACTTGTACGGTAAGCAGGACTGGACTGAAATCCTGTAGCTCAAACTCTGCACGAGGGAATGAAAAGAGCTGAATTCTCTTTCCAGCTCTGCCCTTACATCACTGCAGTGACTCTGCTTGACTCAGCTACCATCAGCTTGCCTCCCTGCATCCCAGCTCCACCACCAGAAAAACAAGGCTAGACTGCTTTTCTGAAGTGCTTTGTGATTTTTAGAGCTGAAAGATGCTAGATGAAAGCAAGTGATGTTTTTTTCTTTAAACATTGCTCAATAAGTAACAGGCTAAATCCTGTTTTGTGCCCGATTCTCAGAAGTAGAGCGTATTACCCAACAGCAAAGCACAGCATTAGCTGGTTCACCCCATGTTACTGACTCAGCAATCAACAGCGGCTTTCCATGAATGCCTGCCTGCCTATTTAAAAAAAAAAAAAAAAAATAGTTTTTAAGAATATTTGAGATGAATCAGCTGGGCATGAGTGCCTCCGAGTGGGGTGATCCCTCCTCGCCTCCCGCTGTCTCAGCCACGTTGTACCAGGTTCAATGCATCTTTTCTCTGTGTCAAACCCAACATTGTAGAAGGGTCTGAAGGGCTGTTCTGCCTCCCAAAGGACCCAGCTTGCATGCAAGGGGATGGGAGAAACCAGTTAGGGAAGAAGACATGAATCCTGGAGAACACCCAGATTGTTCCAGGTAGCAGCTATTAAAATACCAAAATCTGAACTGGGACACATTTTGGTCCAGAGGGTAAAGTGATCCTGGGTATTTGCTAGAAAGAAGCTGGAAGAAAAAAAATCCATGCGGGTGCAGTCATCAAAAGGCCCCTGGTTTAGCAACGGAAGGGACGAGGGCAGCATCTGCCATCCCACGTTGCCGTTCTGTGTGGTAACATCTCTTTGCACCGCAGGCTCTGAGCCGCTGTCCCTTTTGTGCAGGATCCTGGATTTCCGGAGGGTGCCGCCCACAGTCGGGAGGTTGATCAACGTCACCAAAGAGATCCTGGAGGTCACCAAGAACGAGATTCTGCAGAGTGTCTTTTTTGTCTCACCAGGTAGGCAAGCGCTTGGCTGCTGCGAGCTGGGGTTGGACGTGTTGGTCCACGGTGGGTGGAAGGGCAAGGTCTGCATGCAAAAGGGGCCTTGTGCTGTTGAGCAGAAATTAAATTCTTGGGTGAAACAGATGCACAAGGACATGGTTACAGCAAAGGTGTCCCTCAGCCTCCAGCTGGAATCATCTGCCAGATCTACTCACCTGCCCAATTTTCCCCAACTTTTCCCCTAGCATGGGACCAGGGCTGTCCATCAACCAAAATCCAGGTATCCTCCATCAATCATGGCAGTTTCACATCCATGATGTGGTTACCAATGCCACAGTATACACAGTCACTGTCACGCGATGGGGAAGAGGCCAGTCCAGGCTACCTTGCAGCCTCCTGCAGATCGTAGCTCCTTTCCCCAGTTCCCCTCTCTCTTCTCCCAGCCAGGAACGTGTGCTTCTTTGCCAAGTGCCCATACATGTGCAAGACCGAGTACGCCGTGTGTGGGAACCCTCACCTCCTGGAAGGGTCCCTCTCTGCCTTCCTGCCGTCCCTCAACCTGGCGCCACGACTCTCCATCCCAAACCCGTGGATCCGGTCCTACTCGTTTGATGGAAAAGAGGAGTAAGTGGGTAAATGATGCTGCTTCCCATATCTGCATTGCAGGGAGCGTGTGGGAAGGAGAATGAGCACGGTACAGACACACGGACATACGTACAGAAATTGTACATCCAGGCTGGGGAAGGCCAAGGTTCAGAGATTGCCTGTAATTAGTCTAATAACTCGTAATGCCTGGGCATTAGCTGTGTTTGACTTCCAGTCTCCTGCATGCACAAGGAGGGAGATTTAAGTCCTCCTCCTCTCCATCTCCACATGGGAGACTGGCTTTGGGGTGCTGTTGGGACACAGCAACAGCAACCACTGAGCACAGCTCCCCCTTCTCCTCCATTTGCAGGTGGGAAGTGAATCCGCTCTACTGCAACACAGTGAGGGAGATCTACCCCTACAGCAATGGCAACCGGCTGCTTAACATCGTTGACATGGCCATATTTGACTTCCTAATAGGTATGATGAAGGGGGAATCATAGAATCATTTAGGTTGGAAAAGACCTTTAAGATCATCTAGTCCAACCATTAGCCTAACACTACCAAGTCCACCGCTAAACCAATTAAGGGCAGAGTAATAATTAATTTCATGTTTCCTGGCTTGGTGGCTGGATTATTTTTTAATGAAAGTAAAACTAGGAATCACTAAGGTTGGAAAGGACCTCTAAGATCATCAGTCCAACCATCAACCCAACACCACCATGCCCACTAAACCATGTCCCAGAGTGCGACGTCTACACGTTTTTTCAACGCCTCCAGGGATGGTGATTCCACCACTTCCCTGGGCAGCCTGTTCCAATGCTTGACCACTCTTTCAGTAAAGAAATTTCTCCTAATATCCAATCTAAACCTCCCCTGACACAGCTTGAGGCCATTTCCTCTTGTCCTATCGCTAGTTACTTGGGAGAAGAAGAAGTAGTAACGTTCCCTCCTTCTGTGTGGGCCTTCAGTGTCAGTCTGTCTGCCCTCCCGTGCCGCGGTATTTCTCAAGGCATCCCTTCTGCTCTAGAGACAGTTTTGGGAGACTGCTGTCTCCCCACAGCCAGCTAGCACAACCCCTCCTGATGTGCAGGCGAGGGGGAGCCCCCAGGCCCACCCCAGCCCACTCCCCGGGGGGTCCAGCAAGATGAAAGCAGCAGCTCTGAGCATCTTAGACACTTGAGCAAGGCAACACGTTCTTCATGCAGATCTGAAAAAAAACTTAGGATAGTTGAGAAAATTACTTGGTCACGTGCAAGGGAAACTCTGTTCCTCTGTCTGCCCTTTACCAGGGAACATGGACCGTCACCACTACGAAATGTTCACCAAGTTTGGGGACGACGGCTTCCTCTTACATCTGGACAACGCCAGAGGGTGAGGCTGTGGGAGGACGTCGGGGAGGTGGGGAAGGGGGTGGGCAGGCACTAAAGCTCTGCACCCTCTGCTTACCCCCCAGGTTCGGGCGGCATTCCCATGATGAAACCTCCATCCTGGCCCCGCTCTCCCAGTGTTGCATGTAAGTGCCAGCTTCATCTTCCTTCCCAGACACGTTGGTGTTCCTGCCGTAACGGGCTGGCAGCGCTTGCTGCTGGAAGTCACCCAGGCCTGGCTGCATCCAGCAGCGCAGGGAAGACCCCCACTAATCCCGGCCAAGGGGCAGGCCAGACACCGGAGCATGGGAATCCCGAGTTGTGCCTGAAACAGGGATTAAGCTTTTGTATCAGAGTATTAAGCTCTGTTGTGCTGCAGCCTGCTACAGTGTCGTACAACTATCATAGAATCATAGAATGCTTTGGGTTGGAAGGGACCTTTAGAGATCGTTATCCTTCCTCAATACTTTCCCATTGAAGCTAAAATGCCTTGCAAGTGTAAAAGCTTTCACCCGTAGACCAGGAGACACTGTCCATTGGATCAAACCCCTCCAGAAGCATCTCCTAGCATTTCCCCGCCCGTCGACATGAGGTGCTATCAGCCCCATTTGTCTGACATGAAGATCAGAAATCTCCATCCAAAAGCCTGGTAGAACTTTAATACAGCTAATCAGGTTTCTTCTTCCTGTGGCATTAAGCAGAAGCTCATAAATTTTACTATTTGAATCCTATCTTCTCCTTTTATTAATTCACATAAATCATCAGCTGAAAGTTAAATTTAAGAGACAGAAAAAGCTGCTCTTCCCTGTGGTTTCTCTTTAGGAGATGCCGAATCTATTTCCTCGCTGTACCTGCTCCATCTCAGCCTCACGGTGTTAACTGCACTCTCTCCCCATTCACTTGGACTAGGATCTAATTTTAAGAACTGTTATTTGCACCCAGTGAGTCTTTTCATTTATAATTGCAGGCTCGCAGCGAGTCCTTCTCACGAACTCCTATTTCGTGCGGTTTAAATTAACGCAGCCTCTTAATTTGACCTCTATACAGTGAGATCCACGGGTCGGATCCTTCCTATTCTTCCAGATCCACCTCCTAGGAGCTCTTCTTAATTTAGTTCTCCTTGTAAAAGACAGTGGTAAGATGACCTGCAAGTTGCACCTTGTAATAAGCCAACTAGGGCCAAGAACAGTGTAAAAGCAACTCATGCTGCCCGAGGGAGACACACAGAACTTCCATTTCCCACAACAGCCAATCCATTCGGAGTGGAGGAGCATCCAAAAACACTTGGAAAGGAAATAAAAAGGTTTCTTCAAGTACAGAGGCCACGGATTTCAGCCTGCCCTGACCAACTAGCTGGACTCAGCCCCCCGAGTCACCTCCGTGTTCCTAGGTGAAGTCAAGCCGTGTACACCCGAGCAGGAACAAAGTCCTCCAGCCCCTCCGGACGAGAGGGACCACGCAAACCACAGCGATGCTGAACAACAGGCTGCTCGCTTCCCTGTTAAACACGTTCGTCTCATTCCCAGCTGAGTTCTTCTCCAAGTTTGGCTTCCAGCAGATTTAAGTCTTCTGGTATTTTTAGCTACCTTTCGCAGCTCCCACACCAGTCCTGGTCCCACAAGGCTGCTGCTCCTCTCCGAGCGTTGCTCCCAGTGCAGTAAATGGCACAAAACCAACCGTGCAGCGAGAGATGGTCCTTTTCCTGAAGGGGTAGAACTCTCAGCGAGGCACAAATAGGCCTGAAAACAGCCCCCGGTTAGCCTGGCTCACATCTCCTCTTGGCTGATGAAGCCTCTAGAAGGCTGCGGGTCAAATCTTCAAGAATTCAGTACGACAGCGGGGCTACAGCTGCCCTGTGGGAGAGGAGCAGGGCCGGCGGCAGGGTGTCCATCTCACGCTCCTTTCTGTATTCTGCCTGCTGCTTCTGTAACCGTTACAGCGTTAACTACGCCATTCCCCGCGGGGTCAGGCTATCCCGTTCTCCACCGCCAAGCCCCGTCGCTGGTCGGACCAGAGCAAACACAGCTGGTGTTTACCCGCAGCAGCTCCTCGGAGCCACCCCTTGCCTAGAAGGAGCGCGCACGCACGCTCGTTTGCTGCAGTTCGCGTCTGCTCTCTATAAGGCTTTCTCTGGCAGCAGCAGCAGAACCTCACAGCCATGCTCCGGCAGCGATTTAAAGCCTCCTTGCCAGACTTAGCACTTGATCAATTGATTTTTTTTTTAATTTTTTTTTTTTTTTTTTTTTTTTTTTTTAGGAATATTAATGCAAGCCTGGCAGCAGGCAGCCAGGACGACAGTCGCAGTTTAAGTCACCTGCCCCCGTGCCAGCCCTGTGCAGGAGGCAGCCGGTCGCAGCACCTTTCTCCCTCCCTTACGCAACGCAACAGGCGTCACTGACCAAAGACGCACAACCTCGCTCGGCTGCTCCAGAGCGCTACGAGCACCTGGTGCAACGCAGCCGCTGCTCGGCCAGGCACGGCAGCAGCGACGAGCCTTTCCCTGGCATCGGAACAGAAATGGCTCCTATTAGAGGTGCAGAGAGCCAGATCTCCGTTCCTGATCGATGCCCTGGGTAAATAACAGGCATACAAAGGCAAATTCTGGAGCGGTTAAAATGTTTCTGACTACACCTTTTTTCCGTCTGAAAATTCTGGCTCAGCTAAATAGGAATGGCTCCACGAACACGCATTACTTTGTTTCCAAAATTTAAAGGGCAATAATTAAAACCACCGATTAATTTCAGTGTTACAGATGCTGAAGTCAAAACATTTTTGCTGAGGATTAAACAAATGATTTCAGAATACTTACTTTCATCCCCAGAAGTGTACCAAGATTATAGCTTTTCATCCCACTTTTTGTCAAAGGGAAAGAGTATTTTAAATCTCGGCATCTCTTAAGGTGAAAAGTCACAGTTAAATCAATTCCGGGAAATATTCCCTCTTTTTGCTCAGAGTTTGGACAGAAGATTTTTTTCCTCATTCATACCGCTTCATTTTACGCCCCCCCTCTGCCCCCACCCCATAAATGTCATCCTTGGGAACACGGCACCACCCTGCAGGAATGTAGGGAACCGGGTCATCTCTGACTCAGAGGAAAAACACTCATTACTGAGAACTTCTATCGTGCTTTTCTCTCTGCTGACAGAAATCTGCAGTACAAACACTCTGCAGTCTGGAAAAACAAAGGAAGCAGCAGAAGTTTCTGCAAAAAAAATTTCATTTCCTTCAGAAAAGGAAAGCTTTTGTTCCAAAGTTCTTTGTCAAGTATCTTCACCCATCTCTGCCCTCCCTCCTTCCCTTGCTACCAAGGGGCTCAGACAGCTGGTTCTTGCTAGGATGCTGCAAGAAATCTGCATTACGATGTCTGATTTCTTTTTTTTTTTTTTTTCCCCCCCAGAATAAAGAAGACAACGTTATTACGACTCCAGCTCTTGGCTGAGCCCGAGTATCGGCTCAGCGACGTGATGAGGGAATCCCTCCTGCAGGACCGCCTGGCACCTGTCCTCACCGAACCCCATCTCTTGGCTTTAGACAGACGGTTACAGCTTATCCTGAAAGCTGTGAGGAAATGCATAGACACATACGGAGAAGCCAAAGTGGTGGCCAACGACACCGCGCAGCCCGAGGCTCCTGCGTCTGACAGAGTGAAGCTGACCACTTAAGCAGTCCTTAACTCGTGGCTCGGAGGTGGGGAAAACCCCTGCAAGGCAAGCGTTTTAATAGCTGGTAATTTCCATCTACAAACGCTTGCAGAGACCGAGAGGGGAAACTCTTCAGAAGATCTTCAAGAATCACACTGGGCTTCTATGCTGGGTACTGAAGCAAAGGCTCCATGCTTGGCCAGCGTGTTGGTAAGTTGTGGTGTGACTGCAGCAGACCCTGGCACCCTGAACACCAGCTCTCTGGGGGAAAAGCGGCGATCTCCTGTTCTGTAGCTGGTCGTGCCCTTGGGAGGGCAGGGGAACACCTGGCCATTGGTTTGCTCAACCTGCACGGGATCTCGGTCTTGCTAGTGAAGGACACAAACTAGATCCAAGGATGAGGCTTGAATAAAGAGATACCAAGAGCATTTTCCTCTTATTAAGTCTCTGTTCTGTAATCAAGACTGGGTATTTGAGGAAAAAAAAGCAATCTTACTTCACAAGGGCAGTACCTGCCACTGAGACAAGATGGCACGTTGGTTCAGCATGGTCAGACTGAAGAGCATCTGCACAGTATTCACCATCAAGCCTGTCCGTGGCCTCTCAGTCTCTTCAACAGTGGTCAACCCACTCTGATCTGTGCACATTGCTCAAAAGCCCACTGCCTCACAGGGCAGTAGAGCCACTTCTAGTTTTACCTGCCTCGTGGGTGGAAGAGCCAGTCTGGGTTATAAGAGAAAGGCAGGTATGTGTTGCCTTGACCCCAAGGGAAAAAAAAAAAAAAAGCCAAACCGAACTGCTCAGAGGCATAGGACTATATTTACAATTCAAGAAGCCACCCACTTCTGGTGAAAACATTTTGCCAAAGTGGGAGGATCTCAGGTCATCTGCTCACTTCTCGTAGCTTTAAAATCACTTAAGTTGTCAGCAGTCCCTGGAAAACAGAAATGGTACACGTACACACACCCCCCTCCACCCCCCTGTGCGTTTGAGGAGACACAATAGGAACTGGAGACAAAAAAGAAAACCCACAACAACAAAAAAAATCCCCCAGGACACAAGAGTGGGGAGGGAGTTTCTGGAGATCTTTGAATTTGTAGTTTTCCCCTTGCCTCTCAAGGACAAGGCTTACGAATAGTTTGATTACTGAAGCTCTCAGCTTTTTCCTTTAACTGTTCAAGAATGATTGCGCTGAGCTTTTTTGGCAGCCTAGGGAAAGTAGTTGAGAACATTGTTGATAATTTATCATCCTTAAGGAAAAAAAAAAAAAAACCAACCCACCACAACCAATCTACTAGAAGCTCATTCTAAACTAACCAGTAAGTTAAACAAAATTCCATCTGCAGCACTGCAGACCTTTCCGAGGAGAATCCTAAAACCGTAGCACAAACGTCAGGCAGCAGTTGTTAACAGGTTCTCGGCAAGCTGCTGCACCTACCGCTGGCACATCCTCTCATGGGCTGGAATTTTGCCCAACCTAAAAGGGAACTCAGTTGACGCTGGCAGGAAGTGCCTGGATCATGCAAGGAAGGAACAAAGCTTGTTTGGCCACAGCTATTGTTTTTCACAGGGGACGGTGCTGACATTTAATTCAACTCCACAATAATTCTACAACACACCTGTCTCCGCACTGTGAAACTACAGAAGAGACTCTGGTCGTAATTTGAGTGTGTCCCTGCAGGTGCCCGTTCTATTTATTTGTACGAGGAAGTTTGGAGTGTTCCTACTTAGCAGGGATTCCCTTCAACATTCTGAAGCCACAAAGGTTAGCAAAAAAAACCCCCCACAACATCCCCCCCCCCCAAAAAAAAAACCAAACCACCCAACCCACCCCATGCCCCTTTAGTCTCTCCTGACTTGTGATTCAGCCACATCCTTCCATTTCCAGCTTTCACAAAAGCAAGGCTTTAGACAGTCTCAATTAAACAAACAGAATTCTCTACGTCAGTGGGCTTACAGACCTTTTTACTCTTGTGATAGATGACAATAAAAGGATTGAACTCACTCTCGGCATGCACAGCGCAGCAGTTATTTCAGTACAGGACGCTGGATTCCCAAAGTTGCATCTCCCTCTACCGGTGACTTTTTGTGCGCTTATCACACGTGACAAGCTCCAAATTAATTTGGTCGGTGTCATGGAATGGTTACTGTTGGCTGCTTGAACAGGAAGAACATGGCAACAGAAGATAAGTTTAAAAGTAAATTTATAACGTTGGAAGTAAGTGGAAATTTTAAAGTTTCAGTTTAGGCAATAAAAAAGTTTTCAGCCTTTTTTTTTTGGTCAAGGGGATGGGGGAAAGGGAGGGCAGGATGAAGGAAATAAATGCACGGATATTTAAATAGCTGGTACGCTAACAGGGATTGCAAGGTTGCTTTCTTCTTACTTTTATTCTCCTTTACCTGGTAGCTTTTTAAGGTATCTTTAACATTGGGTGATAGCTTTCTCAGAGCTGGCTGCAAAACATGTCCAGTCTGAGCTGCTTCAGGTCATCAGTCTTCAGATTTTTTTCCTACTTCATCATAGCATGAAAATCCCCCTCTTCTCTTTCATGCTGTCTGTCCACCAGAAGTCATTCACGATTAACCATCCTGTGTTCAAAACTTGCATTAAGGGTGCGCGCAGATAGGAGCAGACAACCTACAGAAGCTTACGAGCTCCAGTAATAGCGGCTGGGCATTAACAACCTTACAAGACCAAAGCAGCACAAGTTGCTCAGAGACACTCAAGCAAGACACAGGTACCTTCCCACTTCGAAAGCAGTCACGGGCACCCAATGCCACAACTCCAGAGAAGTTCCTGGGTCCCAGGCACAGGTTGGCTCGTGGGGACCAAGCTCGGGGGGGAAGGTTCAGCCGTGCTCTAAGCTAGGAACTTGAACTCAAGCCTCCAGAGTTAACGCACAGCTAAGCCATTAAGCTCCTTAGTTTCCACCACCTCATTAATAACATATCCTCTAAGGCCAAAGGAAAACACAATGGAGGGATGGGAAAAAGAAGAGCCCGATTGCATTTAAGAATTTAAATCATTTTATTGCTTTACCTGCCATTAGGACAATCTATAACAAAAGGAATATAATATAATATATTAGCACATACAGTAAATCAGACTTATATAGTCAGGTAACAATACAAAAATGGTCCTCTGGTTGACTATAGCTTTCTAGGGCAATAGACTTCATAATTCGCTAAAGGTGGACTAGCAAAAAATTACTTCTAAAGCCCTGAATGTTAGCTAAGGCAAAACTATGCCAATTGTGGTTTCAAACATATTTAAATTGCACACAAAGGTAAAGCTATAACTGTGATTAATATTTAACTCAGACTTAGCTGATTTATCTTAAAATCTTGTAGGTAAAACTACAAAAGGGAGTAAACAGCAAGCTAAAAAGATGCAGTAGTGAAACTTGATTAGAAAGCCTTATATAAAAAAAATGTGCATTTTTTTTGTGGAGCTCTAGCTAGTTTACACAGTTTTTGGTGCTTTAAAGTAACACAAAAAACACGTATGAAGAAAAAACCCGGATAGAGTCAAAACTTAAGAAAACAGTTTTACCAAAAAAAAGAAAAAAGGTAGCATTAGCTTACTCCTTAAGGACTCTGGCAGAAATCCTCTACTCAACATCTTCTGAAGAGAGAACTCAAACCACGAGCGTTTAAATCCCGTTACTGGGATTGCAGGTTCGGAAATACCCTGAAACCTTTTGCAGAGGCTTGATACCCTCCGTATTATTTTGCATCCATTAGCAGACTTTCTGATTATCTACATGCCTGGGAGAAAGTGGGTTGAATTTGAATCCGTATCACCTCAGAAAGGAAATAAACTGAGGGCTCCATCATTAGAAGTAGTTGCACAACAAATGCAAAACTGCTTGCTGTCACTCCCAAATACAAACCTACACTACTTTTATATAAATTACAGTTTAAAGGAAACCTTAAAAATTGCCTACCATTATTGAACCGTGGAATTCAGTAAAAACTTTTGGGAAGTATTGGTGCGCACAGAATAATGGAACACAAAGCTGGTAAATACTGAAATACATTTAAGACTCCGCAACATATTGAACTTGGAAAAAAGAGTGAGTATGAAATGCGTGTCATGTAAATTCCATAAGCAAGGAAAGAGAATGCACCTTCTGTATTTAAACTAGATTGACGATTAACCATTTTAAAAAAATTATGAATTGACCGATTTAAAAACTTAAAATAACTGAGTGTCGCAGGAAAGTTATAACATTCACTTTTTCCTGCCTCACATTCTCTACTAAGAATAACGGCATCTATATAGACCAGCAATCTTGCCACCTGCAACGGACGCTGGCCATAAATACTCAACATTTATTTTCCCTGGTAACAAAGGGTCACCCGAACTGATGATCATTTTTTTAAAAAGTCAACTGAGGAATACAAAGCAAGCAACAGTCACAGGGAAAATAAAATGTTTGCTTCCAATTTCTACATCAATCTAAATACTTGAACATCACTAACAGCTGGACAGCTGCACCATTCTTACACCAATCTATGTACTAGAGACCAAAGTCAGGCATTTTATGTAACATTTGGTTCTTGCCACTTTGAACAGGAAGAGTTTTAAATGGCATATCTATCGTTGAAGAAAGAACAAGAAAAAAAAAAATCGGTTGCGGCAAGTCAGCAAATTAAGTAACAACTGCAGTAGTTCACCAGAACTATTAACCTTGAAAGCTTTGATTTACACTTGACAAAAACATAACTAAGCAATCTTAAACCAGCAGACACAGGAACAATTATACTGTTAAATTCCAACTGTGGCTTTCTTAGCAGCTGATGCCTCACGATTGAACCCAGGATTACAGTACCCAGAAAATTTAAAAAAAAAAAAAAAAAAAAGAAACCCCCCAAGCCCCAAGAAGCTCAATTACAAGGGCAGTTCTCATTTGAAAAGGAAATACAGCAGATTATGACCACAGCCTTAAAAATCCATCCAACAATTTGAGAAACAGCTTTAAAGAAAAAAATTTTTCCCCTTCTCTACTGTCACCTCCTTACTCTATGGCCATCGGCATGGCGCCAGGAGATCTCTCCCTCGCTGAAGCAAGGCTGCATTTGCCCGAGTTGGACACTGCTGCACAGAGAGAAGCCATAAGAGCAAACGTCTCCATAGAACTTTTTCTATTAATTTAATGGGACAGAGAGCACAGAACTAATATGCTCTAAATTAAAAATAGTGCCATGATAAGCAATACTTTTTTTTTCTTTTTTTTTTTTTTTAAACAGACAGGAAGCTGCAAATGCCAGTGGCAATGTGGCTCTGCACAAGGGTAATAAAGCAGTCTGCATTCGTGAAGCATGGTTTGGATAGGGAGGAAGGTTTCAGACAGACAGCGATACAAAACTGTTGTACTGCTGGATGTTTCGCTTGAGGATATCTGAGCACGGACCCAGGACACGTTCAAATCGGGGTCGATCAAGCTTTACACACTTCAACAGGCCACGAGCAACAACTGTGGCAGCACGGGGACGGTTCATCAACAGAGCTATTTCACCTAGGGCAACAAGAAAGGGTGAACAGTATTAAAAAAAAAACCAACACGCAGAAGAGCTGAAGAAATTACCCTGCTGTATTTCAAACTGCTGCAGGATTTGAACAGAAGGTAATTCAGGTTTTAACATGGATCAGAACAAGTAGCTATGTAGTTACATTTGAAGCAACACTGAAGGCAGCTGGAAAAAATCTACTTGTTTTTTTTATTAAAAAGCCTGTCCACATTTAAGTCTCTGAAAAAGGTCTAAAGAATTTTCAACACTGAAACATGACCTTTTCTCAATACAACCAATTAACCACTTAATTCTCCTAGCCAACAATGAGTTATTTTTCTAATATGTAAGGTATGCCACTGTTCAATTCTGGTTTTTCCAGGAAACTCAGGACAAGACGACCATGGTATTGAAGTAAAAAACATTAACACACAAGGCAGAACCCTTTGACCCACAGCCAGCCAGAATCAAGAATTTCACTCATCGTCCGCAGCCCCATGGCTAAGTATCTTGAAGTCCCATTGGATTCCCATTTCATAAGTTATGCACAAAGATGCCAAAAGCTTGGTTTCAAATACCCGTTACAACTGCTAAACAACATATCTGGAAATGAAGTTTTCAGCAAGCCCCTGTTTCCAGTGGCGATAACAGCTACCCCGAACATTCCTAGCACCAAGCGTGAAAGAAACCACAGCATCAGCTTTTGGGTTGGTTTGTTTTTAAGCAGTTGGGCTGGTTATCTCCATGTTCAGTGCTCCTTGGAGAATAAATCTGCCTGCATTATCAGAAGGGATGTTCAAAAGAAATGAGAAAAACTTTTCCTCTGTGCCCAATTAAAACTCTTGAACTCGCTAGCCTCCAAAACACAGGCTTGCAAAAGAGTAAGTAGGTTCTAAGGGAGAGTTAAACCCCTGGGGGACAGGTCTGCAGCACCTGAATGCAATGGTAGAGATAACATTTAGTTTATGAGTGGGGAAACTCAAGAGTACACATCAAGGGAAATATTAGAAGAGACTGAAACGACATACGTAGAACAGAAGTCTAGTACTAGATACTGAGCTAAGCAGACCTTTGGTCAGATCCGCTCCTATTAGTGTGTTCTCGAGTACATCCCACTTCAGGCCTTGCAACAGAGTATTTGTTGATTACATCATCTACAAAGCCAAAAACCTGAAGAGACAACCAGAAGGCTTTAGCAAGAGGATTGCTTAGAAAGAGTAATAAGGAGGGAGGACCTACCTTAAATATGAGAAAAAAGCTGGGGTGTTTTTTTTGGGGGGGTTGGGTTTTTTTGTTTGGTGGTTTTGGTTTGGTTTTTTTTTTTTTTTTTTTTTTGAGAGAGGAGAATATTTAAACATTAAATAGTAGGTTCTGAACAGGTTGTTTGCTTTGTTTCAGACTCGCAAGCCACTTTTGTTCTGAACCCAAAATAAGGCTGCCAGGAATATCTTGTTATACACCGTTACTTTATACTCCAAGAACACTCTGTGAGCATACATACCCAGTCCTTATCTGTGATACAAAATAAATCAACATGCACCAGACAAGTGATTAGTTCCATGTGAAGATTATATTGAAGTCTTCACAAGTAAGTATTTATAATAATAGGATCTTAGCCTTTCTCTTTGCCAGCACATGTAAGCTTTTTCAAGCCAAAGCAACTTATATACCACATAACTTTTAGCTGAGCAAGAACACCTTCAATGGAAGGAGAAAAGACCCCGATCTGCACTTGGCAAACTACGTCCAGAGTACCACAGTTTCAAGGTCCCCAGTACAAGATGCTGGCAAAGCAGAGCAAGTCCAGCAGTGCCACCCAGATGGTTATGGGACTGCAGTGCAGGATCATAGAATCATAGAATGCTTTGGGTTGGAAGGGACCTTGAGAGATCATCTAGCCCAACCCCCCTGCAGTGAGCAGGGATTGAACCGTGACCTTGGCATTATTAGCACCACGCTCTAACCAACTGAGCTAACCAGGCTGGTTTTTTTGATGTACAAAGAGATGCTGAAAGAGCTGGGTTAGTCTGACCTGCAGAAAAGGCGGCTAAGGAAGGAATCGGGGAATCATACTGCTGCCTTCAGCTGCATAATGAGCGATTATAAAGACAAAACGAGACTACTCTCTGCGCAGTGAAAGGCAGAAAGAAAGCAACAAGTTGCAGAACAGGAAATTCTTGTCAAGCACAAAGACAAAAATTCTTCACAACAAGGCTGGTTAAACAGCGAAAGAAACTGCCCAGAGAGGTTGTGGGATCTTCATCCCTGGAGACACAAGACTCAGCTGGACACAGCCCTGAGCAACACAATGAAATTTCAAAGTTAGCTCTGCTCAGAGTGGGGAGGTCAGACCAAATCACCACCAGGCCCCTTCTAAATTAAAGTACTCAAGAGCGATCACATTTCTGTGACATGCACGCACACCTGAATGCCAAGTGACTCTGAGACATTGAGTGAAACCACAAGAGTTAGCCAAATGGTAATTAAGCAAATCCATCCCATCACTATCATCCACAGCAGTCATCAACACAGCACAGGTAAAATGCTGACAGTGGTGTGTGTAATCATAGTTGTCACTATGTAACTCACCAAAATAATCAGAAGGTGCCAGTCTGCCCACTTCAACAAATTCTTCATTTTCTGATCGACGCTGTAACACTGCAGCTGTGCCCTTTAATAAATCACAGCAATTAAACAATTGGAATTTCCAGTATCACTTGAAACATTTGAGTTCCACAAGGAATCAGCTGCTTTGCAGAAAAAACTGTTTACGATGCCTCAGTCTTTAAAAACCACTTCACAGTCCTTGCCTAGTTCACCAGACTGCTCTATAAAAACAGCTGGTCCTCCCTCCTACCTAAGCATAAAATGTCTTGGGTATTTACGTACCCACAGTACTGATTTCTTCCCGTTTTAATTCATAACACTAAGAATATTACAGCATGGCTAGCAAAAATTAAAAAAAAAAAAAACAATCCAGACAGAAGACAATGATACCACTAGCAAGACATTACTAGCTGTCTAGAACAGGTCTCTACTCTTCTGGGGGAAAAAAAAGTTTCAGCCAGGAACTTGTTACTTTTTTCCTGAAAGTACCATTTGTAAAAATAGCAAAACTAAATATAAGCTTCCACATGTCCGGCAAGATTACATTTCTTTAGCAATTCTCTACAAGAACATTCTTACATTTTGGTTTTCTCCAAGTGTCTATTTAGGGGCAGAGGGGCAGAATAAGCCATGTTGTGTAAAAAAAAAAAAAAAAAAAAAAAAAAAAAAAAAGGCAAAGTAAAGTTCTGAGCTTGCACTTTTAATTTTGACCTTACTTACCTCCAAGATAATGAAGAACTCATCTCCCGGCTCTCCCTGGACCACAATCTTTTGCCCATCCTCAAACTGTACCGGTTCCAATGCATCAGCTACAGTGAGACGCTCCCACTTGTCCAGAGATTCTGTAGAGTTAATGGCTCATTAACAGAGTATCTTTTCAAGGCACAAATTATACCTTTTGCTCTGTCCTTATACAGAGGTTAACTTATTTCTGGCTACATTTGTTCATCAGATATCAAGAACTGAATCAGAATTGTTTTGGAATGATGCAGAAAAGCAGTACAGGCTTTGCAGTCAGTAACGGATTACGACAATAGCCTGTAATCATACTAATGCTGGGTAACAGCTTTATTACAATATGGCAATTTATTCTGCTTCAGAACAAAAGTCTCCTCACTTACCCAATATAGATACTTTACTAAGGAATTCCTCATACATCTTTCTCTTTCTTAAAGTACTCCCCTACAAAAAAAAAAAAAAACAAAAAAACCAAGCAAAGTAAGTTTTCTACTGCATGTTTTACATGAGGCTTCAAATAAAACTTCAGACAAAAACATATTTAACCAGACATACCACATCCTGCCTCACAGACCCCAAACACACAAGACTGTATTCCAATTTCATTATTTCAGTAATATTCCAGAGTTCAGCAACCTTCATAAAGTACTTAGCATTTATTGCAGCCTTCATGTTTCTTAAATGCACTCTTACCGTATAACCTTAGAAAATTCACATACATGCTCAAGTTAGTTACAACTGCTGTTCACATGCGCTACTTACGCGTAGCAAGCTAAATAGCAGAATCAAAACAACTGACAAGTTAACCAGTAGGTATCGCATTTTTGGTCCAGTTTAATATTGCATTGGCATTGTTTTGTTCACTAATGCAAGATTCCCCCTTGCCCCGTGCCTGACAGACTTACGCTGGGCGATCAGCTTCCCGATTAACAAAAGAGAGAGCGGGATTTTGAACAAGTAACTCCAGCAAAGGACAGGCACAGATAGAAGGTCAAACTTACAGCCAGTGTAAGTTGAGTGCAGAGTAAAACCAAAAGCGTAGTTCTAGGTTAGCACACAGCTACTCGACTCAACAGCATAAGCCACACATCAGCTAGAAAAATACTTGCCATCAGGATCCTTCTATAACTATCTCTATCAATGCCCCACAGCTTCACATTTGTCTTCGCTTTGACAGTTGCAGCACGGGGAGTTCCATATATAAGGGCAAGTTCTCCAAAGCTTCCACCCTCACCAACGCTGGTTGCCCACTCGTTGTTCACATAAACCTGAAAGGCAGTACATGGTGATAAGCCGAGCCCACGGCGTCTTGTGAGCTGGTCAGAGACTACGTGAAGCTCCTGCCACCCCGTATTTCCTTCATGGAAAAGGGAAATTCCCACAGCTGTACAGAGTTGACCATTTGGGGGTTTCATCAACACTTCACAGCCAACCCCAGTCCCAGCCACAATTTTTACTTTCATCGACAAAGGGACTCTCTTCTGCATCACATGCACAGAGACTGCCAGGTAGACTCCCAAGACCCTTTGATAGGAAATAAAATCTCAACACAGTCTCTGTCAGAGAAAGCTATGGATTGGTTGGACTAGAAAATAAAAAGCCTGGTCATTCCTAAAGCCTCTCCCACACCTCAGCTAGACTCCACCCTGCACTTGTAAAGCATTAGTACTGTGCTGGTGTCTGAATCATTCATTTTGAAATGCAACACAACTCACGATCTGCACAGCCGACTGAGCCATGAATGAGCAAAGAGGCTCCAAAGCAAAATACACTTCTACAGGTGAGAACTTATTATGAGAAAAGCTGCTAAAGGAAGGACCTGTGGAAGAGGCCTACAAGTATCAGATTATTCCTCTGCTAGGGATGCACGTGTCATTAATAAACTACCAATAATGCTTACATCCATTTCTCCTTGATCAACAACATAGAAGTTATCACCTTCATCACCTAAAGAAGAAAAAAAAAGATTTTAATATATACTAAAAAGAGAGTAAAGCTATGCAAGCATTCATGTTTCACAACTGGTATCACTGACACCTTTGATGGTTAGAATCTAATAAGGTTGGCAGAGACAAATTTTGCACAGCTTACACGGTGAAATTTCACATTTTGCTGATTTCACACTCCTCTCAGTCCCGTGAAAGAGGACATCTACTGGTACGCCAGAGATCAGCAGCATTTCCAGGATTACTGGAAAGGCGTACCGGATCCATAAACTGACATAACATGTTCTACAGAGCCATCACATGACAATCTTTCCATTGGATAACATGCAACAACACCGCATCTTCCTACAGTTGCTCCACTCCTCACTTTAGCATGAGCTGTGCTTCAGGTAACATAGCAAGAAAGGGTCACTGCATCAAGACAATGCTTTTATTTTCAAAAAAAAACCCCAAACTAACGAGAGCACTAGGGCAGAGTCTGCTCACCATCTCCAACTTATTCATCAAAGTAAACATTGCCACTTGCCTTGCTGTATGACAGTCTCTCCTGCAATGTAAGTGACAGGGAACATTGCATCAAAGATGTCACTGAAGAAAAGGATATCAAAATTAGACAAATGCCTGGACAACTGCCATGCACACACGCATTCATACATCTGTACCGCCAACCCATCGATACTTTTCCTATAGCCTCTGTATGGTTACACCGACTGTTGTAAAGAGGCTGTGCAGCTTGGTACATTATGACACCTTCAGCTCTTCTGAAGTCTGCACTTTAAGAAACTTTCTTTAAGGATGACAAAGATTTCTTCCTACCTTCTTTCATTATCATCAAGATGGGCAAACAGCACATTCTTCTCAATAGCTTTTGCCAAAGCAGCCATAGTCTTATAATCTTTTGGAATAACCTAGGATATAATCAGAAAAAGTAACCGATTAATTTTCTGAAGAAAAATTTCTGCATTCCCCTGGGTAAAGAAATTATTCCATTGCTACAAAACGCTGGCTGAGTTTTTCCAGTTTCTTTCAAGCACTACAGATCTCAAACCAAATATAGCCAATGTTTACAGCCAGTTTATGCAGAAGGTAAATAAAATCTTGTATTATTTTATGCAACTGTGAAAGCATCATTCCATGCTAAGTTTGTAAAGTTTTTTTGCAAGAGTACAAGTATCTGTTCCACCTGTGTTTTCCTATCAATAGCAGCAAGTCTGCTCTGCCATTAGGCTAAACGTAATGTTGTTGCAGCTGTCGAATAACTGGAAGCACTTTATTTATACATGTAATATAGAAATATATGTACATATAAATATGTATTACTTCAAAGGGAACAGGTCTATGTTATGCATAAACGGTTTAATTGCACAACAGTTTATTCTAACCTCCAATTAAACACTTACACAAGTCTGCTTTTTACAGTTATCACAAGACTTAACAGGCTACAAGAGCTGTGCTATTTAATACGCTGGATAGAAGGTGGTCTTAGATAAACTCTTGGGTTGTAGATGCAATTTTTAGCAACGTTTAGAAGTTAGAGCACCTTTCTAACATAAGATGCAGCATCCTCTTCTGTATAGACTTCTGCACTGATGGCCCCACGCCTTCTTCGACCCTTTACCACAGGGTTCATAGGAGGAGGAGGAGAGATTTCATCCTCCCGTGAGTCTGAACGTGAACCAGACTTCTGTTGATTCAACAACTGTTTTGTTTCCTCCTAAACAGGAAGGAAGACATGTTTGTGTCACATAATCCAGTAAAGCAAAAAAGCCATTACATATTATACTCCAATTTAGTCTGCCAATGCAAGGGAGCTTCCTGTGTACTATTACTCCCACATTAAAGTAAACAGGAGACCAGAGCAACCAAGATCAAAGGCCTTTCAAAATAGATGGCAGATATGCCTTTCATTCATAACATTCATATCACAATGGTGTTTATTTTAATAAGTTACAGTAAGAGTTTAATAAATTAAGAAGTATAAACAAGTTGACCGTACTTTCCGCTAGTACATTCAACAGGCAATGAAGAAATTCTGAAAATGCTAAGAGGTTTTCCCAACTGTAAACCCAGCAGTTCTTTCCCTCAGCTGTGAGGCGTTAAGCCTTTTTTGATTTGAAAGACAGAAGAGCAATTCCTCAGAAATCCATGTTACATGAGAAGCTTTTGAAACAAGGTCAAGTCATGGACCAACTCGATACTCAATAACCAACAGTTATTTTAGGAAAAAGAAATGCGAACACTGCTTACAAAAGAGCTGGAGGAAGGATGCTAGAGGCCAAGCAGTAGGTTTTTTCCGCAAACCACCCACCTGTCAACTTTGCACAACGTTACACATTTTCCCTATTTCCCTCAGTTACCTGTTGTTCTGTGTTGTAGTGATACTGCAGAAGATTAGAGTACTTACAATAAAATGAAGTCTAACTAATTTGACACATAGAAATTTGATTCTTTTAAGTACCAGAAGATTCACCTTAATCAATTAAAATCAGATTAAAAACAAAACAAAAAGGCCAACCTTGGAGCCAAAGTGTTTGCATCGTAACAGCTCAAATGACTTTCTCCCAGTGTTAAGGAAACAGGGGTTTGTTTTATGCCTTAAAAGAGCAAGGAGTCATCTGTTCTCCGAGAGCTCCCCGCACTTTTAAAAGCTGGGTTTGTCCCAGTGTCCTTGATCAAGCCGTCCCCTGCCCAGCTGGGCAGCTTGCTGCTTGGCTGCCACGCTCCACTCCGGAGGTGCACAGAGGCTATGTATAACAACAACACTTTAAGGAAAGAGACATCAGATAACCATTACAGTGAGTTTACATTTTACACTTCCCAGATAGCCAAAGAGCAAGCACTGATCCCTCGAATTACATTTCACTTCCTGCCTTTTGCCCATTGATAAAATAGTGCTACATTTCAAAACGATGGGGGCAAAACATTATTTCAAACCTTGTTTCTATCTTCTGATTTTAGAGAAACAAGTCTCAACTGAGACGTTGTTAAAAATAGCTTGAGCAGTAGTAAGTGTTCGGTTTAAACTGCCTCTCTACAAAGCGGGCAACGCCACCAACCACAGAAACGTACTGTTCGTTCATACATGGAATACTTAACGCATTAAAAAAACCTTGACGCTTTTTAAATAAGTGAACACCAGCTGCTGTATTTCTTCCACTAGCACATAATATATAAAATATCGAGACCCTGTAACTTTCAGAGATAGAAGCACTTCAGCAGCGTTTAGCAAGGGAGCTGTGTATTAAAACACTGTTCAACAAGAGACTCGCCAAGGTAACGGCCCACTCCAGGAACAAGGAAAGTGCACTAGTAGAAAAAGTACAACTGGTAACTTCTGCCTGATCTGAGATTTAACATTACTGTATTAAAAAGAAGTATGATAAGGTCGGGCATGGACACAAAAACCAGTTACAGGTAGGTAAGAGAAGACTTTAACTTAAAATATACTGGCTGTTCTAAACAGTCTATATACATGCTCATCGAGAGGAAGATTGCTCCCGAATGAGACAAATCTCTACATGTTCACATCACACATCGCAAGACAACACTGTGCCATGGAGTACGTGACATGCTAAAACCTCACTGTTTTCATAGCAGTAGCTTTTCATGTATTCGTATTTTTAAAATACGTTTTATATATGTGGTTTAGTATCAGAAGGTATATTACACCAACAGATCAGAGAAAAATTACACTAGGACCTGAAGAAAGAGTGGCAGCTGTTACTCCCAGTTACCTTCGAGTCTAGCCAGTGTTTATGAGTGAGAAAATGTATTTGTTCAGGTTTAGAAGCTCCTCAAATTAAACACATAACGGACAAAGGCATTCATTTTGCTCTGTACTGATCAGCATAACAATACCTGGATTTTAAAAAGGTTTATTACTAAAGTTAGCCTATTTATTACATCCAAGTGTTGATCCTGGTTGTCCAGCTGACGGAGCAGAGTTTTCAGTGTCAGTGACCACTGAAGGTAAGTATTATTTTTCATGACAAGTAAGAAATTATTTAAATGGAATTAATTACAAATAGGAAACATTAAAGAGATGAGACTTCACATACTTATATTTTAAGACTATCAACTACTAAAGACGACCTTCACAATTTCAGAATTATGTTTTACACTGTAGAGTCCAGCATCTGGTAATTGTCATCACACCAGAACCAGTCTCAACTTCTATCGGTTAATTTGTATTTAATTTATATCAGCTCTCCACATACTTTAAAAAAAAATACTCAAAGCTGAAAAAAAAATCAGTGTTGAAAGCTCTGCCATAAATTTACAACTCTGCAGAGTATATCCTTCTTAACCACCATGTTTTGCAAAACAAACACTTAAGAAATAGGAAAATATTCAGGTGTTTTGGAGGCAGGGCAGGTGGTGGGGAACAGGTACAGTGAGTAGATGTCAATCACGCTTCATAATTCCAGCTTTCTATAAAGCCTAATATGCACATAACTGCATTACACACAGTATTTCAAACATGCACTTATTCCAGTGGACAGCCATGTCCAATATCCAAGATTCATCTGGCAGGCTGCAATAATGATGTCTACATTAGATTTCTGTAGCTCAAACTACATTACACAGCCAAGCACAGCACTGGATAGCTATTAGCTTTTAGTATGCATTGTCATTACCAGACACGTTTGCACCACAAAGAGAACAGAGGCCTTAGTACACCACAAACAGATAAAATAAAAACATGGATACAATCAATGTGTAGTAATTAGATTCATGTAACAGCTTTCATAACTCCAAAAAGGACATCTGAATTCCTATAGTAGCTACAACGACCTCAGAGGCGGTAATTTTAATGTTTCTGAACATAAATTCAAAAGCATGTTTAAAGGTCTTCAATGTATTTTAATAACATGACAGTGAATCAGCTCTGTGCGTACGTGCTGTGGAAGAGATGACTCGTCAGGATAACTAGAGAGAAAATAGCAACCTCGCTTCAGTTTTAAATGGTGTTCCTTCAAAATTCAGTCTTAAAAAAAAATGCATGCATATACTGTGTCTCAACCTCAATTTCATCCAGTCTAACAGATGAACAGATTTAGAAAGTATATTGAAAAGTTATTTTGCTTTATTAAAGATGTAACAGACATTACTTCTGGAAGGTGAAGCAGATTCCGTTTCAAACATTTTTGCTCTACCAGAGCTAAGTACCAGGTTAGAGGTGGTTAATAATAGTACTTAGCATTTGTGCTTTCCAGACACGGATGTCAAAGGAGTTTGCTAACATAGCACAGGATGTTCACTGTTCTGTTACTTGATAGCTATTAAGGCACCGCGTTACCTGGTTAAACTAAGACCAGTCCAGTAGACTGAATGGTGAAATTACTTAGAGAAAGCTGCAGCAATTTTTAAATTCAAGAAGGCAAGAAGAAAAATGCCCGTTTCACTTTTAGCTACAGCTGCACTAGTGGGCACGTATAACCCATGCCAACACAACTCATGAAAGACCCTGACCAAAACTGTAAGAGTAATTTAAAGGGGAAAAAAACATTACCTAAGCAGTTTTATTTTCAGCTTCCTTATAGGTTGACAGAGTACACAGACAGCCTATTTGCATCAGAATAAAATCACCAAGAGTTATTCAACTCCAGAATACATGTAATTAAGTTCAGAGCAAGACTTGTTGTCTTGCTAAAAACAAATTAAGTTTCCTTTAATCTTAAACACTGCATGTTGACCATAAGTCCACGACACAAAAGCATCCAAATATTCCTATTTTATATCCCTACATATGGATTGGTTTACAATTTATTCTAAGTGCAGTAATGCAGTTTACTTTGTAAAGTTTTGTATGTCAACACATGTGGTGACATTTTAAAAATTATCGATCTATCAGTACTTAGAAACTTGAGAATCCAAGGTGGGGAAGGAGGCATGGTAACAGGGAGGGACAATGGATTTTTAAGAACCTGATTACTATGTGGCTTGCTGCTGGTATTCCCTCTGAAACAGAACATACTCAAGATGCAACCACACAAAAAAAAAAAAGTAGTCAGACATATTATAGAGTTGTTCTTCATTTAATAAGCAAAATGTTCCTCAAATACATTGTGAGTATAGGAGGTTAGCTTGCAGCATTTGGTCATTTTCTAGTATCTACCTTGAATACTTCCATTAAAAGATAATTTCCACTATACACACTTATGATCTCTAGTGTTAATTTCTTTCTTCTTTACATCAGCAATTAGTAACTAGCTAGAATAAAAAAAAAAACCAAAACCCTCCCATATACAACAAGTACTGAAAGCAGCACCTGCAAATGACTGCTGTGCAAGGTCACAGCTACGTCATTTACTAATGGTGTATTCTGAATGGAGTCGTCGTTTCTAACCTTTCCTCTGCATTAGCCTTTAAAACCTCCCATTTTCACAGCAGCTTCTTTTTCTATCTGCTTAGATAGCGATACATAAAACAAACAGTTCAAAAGAATATGAAATCACTGTTTCAAGTATGACCACTGAGATGACCAAATGCTTTCCATTCCCAAGATCTCAGAACGCTTCCAACAACAACAACAAAAACACCAAAGAGACCTTGAGGACAAACGCTAGAGGAACAACAAAGCAAAACACCAACACCAAACTCCCAGAAGGCAGCAGAAACAGGTTTGCTCTCCTACAGATTTGGAATGCAAATACTTCTGTTTGACTTCAGCTAGGCCTGGATAACTACCACCGGCCTACTACTTCTGTGCTGTACCCAAATTATTGTAAACCATTTGTCTCAATGTAAGAAACCAAATGCCTATCGCCAATACCTAACCGAGGTCAAACACCATGGTTTTCATCTAACTACAGACACGATCGTGTATGCTATCTATCAGCTCCTATGAGTAAGCAGTAGATGGGGATTACATCTGCATCCCAGCTGGGTAAGTCTCCTTGTCAGCTTAACGTTCTGCCCTACACGCTTCCTTGTGACAGAGGTGCTTTTACACCGTGATCAAGTGGCACAAACCACTGGAAAATACGATTTGTTTTCCAAAAGCACCACTTCCAATTTCAAACAGCTAATATGAACACTGGTCAAATCCGAAGCTCAAGCTTCTAAATCACAAAGTGATGATGTAAATCTAGGTTGTTCCACCCTCCTCCCCTCGCACTATGTATTTTTACCTTCTCCAATCTTTCAAAGTACTCTCTGAGGAATCCCATGGGTCTTTCAGGTCTCACTGTGCATAACTGTACAATGCAATCCTTCAGAAGTTGCTGGATGTTGTGTTTTTGGACGTAAAGTTCACATTCCCGAAGACTACGCTCCTCCTCGCTGCTGCTGCTGCTAGAAGCTGCCATTGCTGAAGATAAGAGAAAGAGGAGGTTAAATAGTGTGGAAACAAAGATGCTGCTGCCCAGTATAGTCAGGCATATTATCCTGCATTATCACCTTACTGATATCACAGCATAAAACTACCTTTATCTGTAAGACTAGTAACTAAGCTGAACCGTGAAAGAAAAAGCTATGAACTTATTTAGCACCTGGAAAGAAATAAAAAATCTGGGTGCTCTACAGCCACAGGCACAAAAGTAAAATCATTTGACTGAGCTGGAAAAGCTTCAACAACTCAAGACCTGTGAGCATTCCAAGTCAGTGAAGTTTTCACCTAAACTTTCTGCTGATTAAACCTAGTATTTCATAGGATTGGAGGCTCACTTCATCATCAGAGCCGTATGGTCTGTACGGGGTCACGTGGACGATGACCAGGAGATAGGTGGGTGGAAGCTGGGAATCTGAGAGGCAAGTATGAAAAGTATTAGGAAGTGAAACTTGTTAAGGTTGAAGCCAAAGCCAGTTCACCAAATGCCAAGGCAGAGTCCACTAATGGAAATTATAGAATTACAGGCGTTTCTCCTAAAAAACTACTCTCCAGCTTAAACTGGTCCATACTTCGTAACTATCTCCGTGGATACACTGCAATCCCAAAAATATTTCTTGAACTGTAAATAATCAAGAGTACATCTTTCAAAACATCTGTTATGATGCCAGGTTTTCAAGAGACTTTAAAATTACAGTGTCAGCTGTAACACTTTCAAAAATGTCCTTAAGCAGGTTTTTTTCCCTCCTTTTCAGGTTATAGAACCATTTTAAAGTATATTTTTACATATATATGTAAACATTTCACATCACTTTTGTCATAAAGCAATTAACACTGAGACAGCTAAAGAAACGGGCAAGAATTTCTCAGGGCATTTTTGATGAAATGTAAAGAAAGTTACCTGGTACAGGGACAGTGGCAACAGCTTATGAATGTGCAGTAAGATATGTTGATCCCAGGATCAGCTTTTGAAAGGGAAAAAAATGGATTCAGACAAAACGATTTTGAGAAACGACAAGTCACCGAAAAGCCAAGCGGTGCAGTCATATTATGGGTTTTATCCTACTGAGGCAGCAGATTGAGAAACAGAGGCCACATAGGCAACACAGCACTGTGCCCCTTTGAGTTATGCTGCTGGAGATGACAGGAAGACGAGAGTCAATACCAAATTTCTAAGACTTCAAACAGGTTTCATTCTTGTCACAGTTAATCCCTGCATAAGTATCCGCAGACAAGTGTATTATGTGTTGCATAAACACCAAGTATGGACTTCACATGGACCAAAAAAGTGCCTTAAAGTTCTCTAGTTACTTCTTTTGTTTTGATAACTCGCAGAGCGAAGGTCAGTACTAATTAACAGCCCCAGAGAAATTCGGTGGCTCCGTGACAGCCTACAAATTATAATCTGTGGAAAAAGCATCACACTCCTGACAGACGGTAGACACGGGCCACAGCTGCTGGTGAAGAACAGCAAGACCGGTGCAGAAAATACCAAAGAAATAATGAAAACTCCGGCATTTTACAAAGTATTTTTTTCGGCATATTGCAAACCCGGAGTTTTCCAGAGCCCCCCGGAGGCACGGCTGCGCTCAGCCTGCCGCCAGCCGCCCGGCCCCGGCCCGGGGCTGCCCCGCCAAGGCCAGCCCGCCCCTCACCGCAGGGCCGGGGCTGCTCGCCGCTCCCCCGAGGCGCCTCCGCCGCGGCCCAGCGGGGCGGCCGGGCAGCCCCACGGCAGCGCCAAGGCGAAGGTAACGGCCCGGCGTTCCCGGGGAGCGGCGGGGCGGACGCACGGATCCCGGGCCGGGGTTTGCGCTTTAGCGCCCGAACGCCTCCGTGCCCAGCGCCTGGAGGCGACGCCCGGCGCGGCCCGACGAGCCCGCGGGGGGCCCCCCGCAGCGCGGCCTCTCTCCCCCCTCGGCCACGGGGCCTCCAGCCAAGGCAGGGAAGGGGACCCTGCCCGCTCCCCCCGCCCCAGCCCCGGGGGCTGCCGGCTCCGGGCCGCTCCCCTCAGCAGGGCCGGCCCCCGCCGCCAAGGCCGCAGGCCTCCCGCTCCGCGCCCTTCCCGCCCGGCCTTGCCTGGCCTCGCCTCCCCGCCCCGTCAGGGGCTGCTCCGCCGGGCCGGGCACCGCCGCTCACCTGCCGCGGGCGGCTCCGCCGGGCCCTCACCGCCCCCCGCCCCTCCCGGCCCGGCCGCGGCCTCGGCGACAGCAGCGGCGGCGGCTCCCACCGGAAACCAACTGCCCCGGCCAATCACCGCCCGCCGTGACGTCAATGCGCCTCGCTCTCACCCAGAGCCGTCGCCGCGGTAACCTTAAAGGGGCAACGCAGGGCGCCGCCGCTCCACCGCGGGCGAGCGCAGGCCGGGGAAAGCGGGGGGCGCCTTTAAGGCGCGCGAGGCTGGCGGGGAGGGAACGGCCGGGGCGCTGAGGGGAGCGGGCACCGCCGGGACGGGACGGGACGGGCCCCCCGGGGCCGCTGGGTCACCGCGGGCCGGGCCCCGCCGGGCTGGGCCGTGTCCCCCCGGGGTCACCGCGGGCCGGGCCCCGCCGTTCGGGCTGGGGAAGCGGCCGGGGCGGGGGCCCTCCCCGGGCGGAGAGAACCCGCCGGCTGCGGTAGCGGAGGCCGCCGGGGGGCGACGGGAGGAAAGCCGCGGTGCCGCTCCCCTGGGTAGGCCTCGCCCGGAGCGTTTGAGAGCGCTAGCCTTGGCAAAATCCTGCTCCACGGCGTGGACGGTGGAAGGTGCTCCGGCCAGTATTTAAATGATGGCAGTAATTAGATGAGGATACGGCTGCGGGCCGCCGGTGAACGTTGGCCTTGACACTGCCGGGGGAAGAGATCAGAGACTGCTGAGGGGGGAGAATAAACTGTGTTCAAGTTTGGCAAAGATTTCACTGTAATTGATTTAAAATCCGCATGCGGAATGGCTTTGTATGTCTTCACAGCTGAGATGCGCCCTCTGAGTCCCTTCGCTTTGCGTACCTGAAGCCCGTAAGGAGTCACCAAAGCACCCTTCGAGTCCCTTCGCTTTGTGCCTGTGAGGAGTCACCAAAGCGCCCTTTCAGTCCCTTCGCTTTGCGTACCTGAAGCCCGTAAGGAGTCACCAAAGCGCCCTTCGAGTCCCTTCGCTTTGTGCCTGTGAGGAGTCACCAAAGCGCCCTCTGAGTCCCTTCGCTTTGCGTACCTGAAGCCCGTAAGGAGTCACCAAAGCGCCCTTCGAGTCCCTTCACTTTGTGCCTGTAAGGAGTCACCAAAGCGCCCTTCGAGTCCCTTCACTTTGTGCCTGTAAGGAGTCACCAAAGCACCCTTCGAGTCCCTTCGCTTTGTGCCTGTAAGGAGTCACCAAAGCGCCCTTTCAGTCCCTTCGCTTTGCGTACCTGAAGCCCGTAAGGAGTCACCAAAGCGCCCTTCGAGTCCCTTCGCTTTGTGCCTGTGAGGAGTCACCAAAGCGCCCTCTGAGTCCCTTCGCTTTGCGTACCTGAAGCCTGTAAGGAGTCACCAAAGCGCCCTTCGAGTCCCTTCGCTTTGTGCCTGTAAGGAGTCACCAAAGCGCCCTTTCAGTCCCTTCGCTTTGTGCCTGTAAGGAGTCACCAAAGCGCCCTTTCAGTCCCTTCGCTTTGCGTACCTGAAGCCTGTAAGGAGTCACCAAAGCGCCCTTCGAGTCCCTTCGCTTTGTGCCTGTAAGGAGTCACCAAAGCACCCTTTCAGTCCCTTCGCTTTGCGTACCTGAAGCCCGTAAGGAGTCACCAAAGCGCCCTTCGAGTCCCTTCGCTTTGTGCCTGTGAGGAGTCACCAAAGCGCCCTCTGAGTCCCTTCGCTTTGCGTACCTGAAGCCCGTAAGGAGTCACCAAAGCGCCCTTCGAGTCCCTTCACTTTGTGCCTGTAAGGAGTCACCAAAGCGCCCTTCGAGTCCCTTCACTTTGTGCCTGTAAGGAGTCACCAAAGCACCCTTCGAGTCCCTTCGCTTTGTGCCTGTAAGGAGTCACCAAAGCGCCCTTTCAGTCCCTTCGCTTTGCGTACCTGAAGCCCGTAAGGAGTCACCAAAGCGCCCTTCGAGTCCCTTCGCTTTGTGCCTGTGAGGAGTCACCAAAGCGCCCTCTGAGTCCCTTCGCTTTGCGTACCTGAAGCCTGTAAGGAGTCACCAAAGCGCCCTTCGAGTCCCTTCGCTTTGTGCCTGTAAGGAGTCACCAAAGCGCCCTTTCAGTCCCTTCGCTTTGTGCCTGTAAGGAGTCACCAAAGCGCCCTTTCAGTCCCTTCGCTTTGCGTACCTGAAGCCTGTAAGGAGTCACCAAAGCGCCCTTCGAGTCCCTTCGCTTTGTGCCTGTAAGGAGTCACCAAAGCGCCCTTTCAGTCCCTTCGCTTTGCGTACCTGAAGCCCGTAAGGAGTCACCAAAGCGCCCTTCGAGTCCCTTCGCTTTGTGCCTGTGAGGAGTCACCAAAGCGCCCTCTGAGTCCCTTCGCTTTGCGTACCTGAAGCCCGTAAGGAGTCACCAAAGCGCCCTTCGAGTCCCTTCACTTTGTGCCTGTAAGGAGTCACCAAAGCGCCCTTCGAGTCCCTTCACTTTGTGCCTGTAAGGAGTCACCAAAGCACCCTTCGAGTCCCTTCGCTTTGTGCCTGTAAGGAGTCACCAAAGCGCCCTTTCAGTCCCTTCGCTTTGCGTACCTGAAGCCCGTAAGGAGTCACCAAAGCGCCCTTCGAGTCCCTTCGCTTTGTGCCTGTGAGGAGTCACCAAAGCGCCCTCTGAGTCCCTTCGCTTTGCGTACCTGAAGCCCGTAAGGAGTCACCAAAGCGCCCTTCGAGTCCCTTCGCTTTGTGCCTGTAAGGAGTCACCAAAGCGCCCTTTCAGTCCCTTCGCTTTGCGTACCTGAAGCCCGTAAGGAGTCACCAAAGCGCCCTTCGAGTCCCTTCGCTTTGTGCCTGTAAGGAGTCACCAAAGCGCCCTTTCAGTCCCTTCGCTTTGCGTACCTGAAGCCTGTAAGGAGTCACCAAAGCGCCCTTCGAGTCTCTTCGCTTTGTGCCTGTAAGGAGTCGCCAAAGATCTCCGCTGCGCTGGCGGGGAGGTGCAGACCCTGTGCAAGGACTTGGGGGAAAGTGAACCCTGAATCCTGCGTCCGCTGATCCCCCTATAGCTGAGAACATAACTCAGTTTTACAACTCAATGTTGCAACTGCCGCAAGAGCTTTTAAAGCGAAATTCACCAGCGCTTAACTCACTTGGGAGAATCGTAAAACATACAACCAAAATGATCCCAGTAACTAGAGTTTAATGTCTGTTTTGAGATTAGAAGCTATGGGTGCTTTTGCAGTGACATGACAAGCTGTCAGGAACTATCTGCCCTGGTGTTTCTTGTTTACTAGTTCTCATATTAAAGAAATAAAGGATAACAGCTTAGGTGTAGATCTCAGATCTGCTTTTACGACAGACCAAAGCTAGCCCCTGAGTTCACATTCCTTAAACATCTGACAGCTTCTGTCTGTTACAGGGTAATTAGAAGCCAGGGTCCAGCATTTTCTGACATTAAGCCAAAAGCTGGAACTCTTACAAAAAGTATGAATTGTAAGGAATCAATATTTGTGAAATTAATATTTGTGAAATTGTCAGAGTACAGTATTAGTAAATATCAAATCTACCTGCTCACTTGGTAACAGAATATTTCTTTCTGTAAGTGAAGACCACTAGAAGTTACTGAACACTGGAAAAAACTTGGGTATGTTTCCCCCTACACGCTTTTTTATTATTATTATTATTTTTATTTTCCCTTTTTGCAAGCTGTCTGCTATTGTCACATCTCACTCCTCCTTGTTTGGACAAGTCCCGGTGCTGTTTTGGGATAGATCCCATCTGGAGCAAAGATCAGACCCGTACGTAAAACCTGTTCTGCAACATTCTCTTTATTAAGAAAACAAGTATACTGTTGTACAGAGTGCTCTTGATGCAGTCTTTTCCTGAGCTCTGGAGCCAGAGATTTGGGATGGCAGGGCAGGAGTGTAACGAAGGGAGCAGAACAGGCTTTCAAAAGGAGCCTGGTGATGCCAACCTGAGGTCCCTCTTTTTGCCGTGTACAGCTCCTTCACCGCCAGCCAGCACTGGTTTATCTCTGACAGTTAAATCACACTTTTCATAAGTGTAAGTTCGTACATATTCATGTGTTAATTCTTACACCATTAAAGAGGTAAGTTAAAACCAAACAAAGCCCTATTCCATTTGGTCTGGTCTGAATTACAGTCAAACCCTGGTCTTAACTGCCTAATTAAACATTCCTGAGTCAATAACTTGCATTACCGTCAGCACTATTCCCACAACTTTCGTTTCAAACAATTTCATGCATTAGAGTTTCTCATGAAGCAATCTGTTGCCTGAGGCTGTGGCTGCTGAAGACCGGAGGAGAGCTGCCCAGGCTGCCGGCGGACGATACCAACGCAAGCCTCAGAGACATAGAGTGATGCAGCCAGCGAGTCACCGGGAAGAGGGGTAAGGTGGGGACTACGCTTTCACAGACCTGTCCTAGCTGCTTTTAGTTACGTTGAATAAGAACCCCGTAGAATCATTTTTCTAGTTCAGTTTCATCTCCTCTCCTGTAGCAGAGGCTGTCCTCAAGTACCATTTTATTCATTTTTTAGACAAATCTAGAAGTCAGTCCTGGTTCAAACCCCAATGGCAAGGACCAAGGGTTAGCACGGTAGTGATTTCAGTGATGGTAGCCATCGCGTGTCCTTAGTGGTGGGACATTCAGTTTCCTCGACTGGTAAATACTGGCAGACTCCGAGCACGGATGAGAAGAGATGACTCCCCAGGCAGGGGCCGCGAATCATCATGTGTCGCAGCATGGACTTGCAGAAAGCTGCAGATAGGACTTCCTGAACTTTAGCAGCCTGATTGCTCTCATTTTCAAACCAAGAAACATTGCCTGAAGTATGATACTTCTAGGCAGATTCTGGAAGAAAATATCCAAAGATATTTAGGTCTCTGCAAGTTAAGAGGAGCTGGCTACCTAACTACCTTGGAGAACCTAGACCAGTATGTCAACTCATTTTTATAAAGTACTCTACTGTTAGGTTTCTGTATTTAGCCTTTCAGCCTCATAAGGAGGAGTCAAAAGTACTATTTTCATGATTAAAACCAGCAGCCCCCTTCAAGATCATCACAATTCCTTCATCAACTGAGTGATAATGCCACCTCAGCATTCTTCAGCGTTTGGCTCATCTCCAGTCTGCATTAAGTCAAGTAGGATACATATTCCTGGTCTCATAAAAGACCAATAAATTTGTCTGTAAAAAGCATCTGAAATATCCCAAGTGGGAAGATAATTTGTTTGCTTTTTAACAAAGTGTGCTGGTTTTGGCTTCATATTTGGCTCTTTTCTTCATAGTAGCTAGTATGGGGCTGTGTTTTGGATTTGTGCTGAAAACAGTGTTGATAACACAGGGATGTTTTGGTTACGGCTGAGCAGGGCTTACACAGAGCCAAGGCCTTTTCTGCTCCTCACCCCACCCCAGCAGCGAGCAGGCTGGGGGGCACAAGAAGTTGGGAGGGGACCCAGCTGGGACAGCTGACCCCAACCGACCCAAGGGATGTCCCATACCATACGACATCATGCTCAGCGTATAAAGCCGGGAGAAGAAGAAGGAAGGGTGGGACGTTTGGAGCGATGGCGTTTTGTCTTCCCAAGTCACCGTTACACGTGATGGAGCCCTGCTTTCCTGGAGATGGCTGAGCAGCTGCCTGCCGATGGGAAGCGGGGAATGAATTCCTGTTTTGCTTTGCTTGCGTGCGTGGCTTTTGCTTTACCTATGAAACTGTCTTTATGTCAACCCACGAGTTTTCTCACTTTTACTCTTCTGATTCTCACCCCCATCCCACCGGGGGGGAGCAAGCAAGCGGCTGCGTGGGGCTTAGCTGCTGGCTGGGGTTAAACCACGACACAAAGCTTCCCAGAAATTCTTACAAAGACTAAATTTATTACCCTAATTTTTATGGTGCTATTTATCAACGTGGTGATCAACAGTAATAGAAGCTAAGAATGGTCACTGGGAAGGAAAGAAGTCAAGGCTTTCTATTCTGCTTACCACCATGCAATCATATAAACCCCAGAGAGACACTGGCTGACTCCGTATTATCCTGCAAGCATAAAGCATTGCAGCACTCGCCGAGGAAGTAAATGAGAGCACGCTGGCATGGCGGGTTAGCTGGAGGGAAGGAGATCCGGGACAAGGCAGCCGGGTAGGAAGGCTGTGCGTGGAACAGCAAGGATGACATGGGGAGAGGGCACAAGGAGCAATGTTAAAGGGGTGTGAAGAGCAGCTCAGAGCTGGAGTGGTTGAGGAGTCACTGGATCCAACTGAAAGGAAAATGGAAAAAAAGAAAAAAATCATAGATCACTAGGCCAGAAAAAATACCTCCATGAGCAATTGCACTCTGCCAGGAATAACAGTGGGGCAGTGATTTGGGGAGCTCAGGGAAGAGAAAGTTTTATGAGCCAAGATGAGAAATAAGAGCATACAAGAAGTCTACCCCTGCTGTGTGCGTAGAACAAAAAAAAAGCTTCTTGATGGGTACTTTAGTGGCAGCAAAACTAACAGCGCCTGTGGGTGTCTGCTGGGCTACACGGGAGTTACAACAGCAGGGTTTTCTACTGAAGATACCATCCCAATGGTATCATGTTCTGCCCATGAGGTACCACCTCGGACAAGCCACTGGGGTTGAAAGCAAATGAGTCAAACAAGTGTTGGACTGAAACAGTCAATGTTTGTGTCCCCTCCTCCAGTTTTATGTGTTAAATCATGCAAATCTATCACCCTTAATGTACAAACAGGGTCCAAAGAGGCACAGCCCAACAATGCAGCACTGTCTTGATCAGAGTGACTGCTGCGTGCGCGCCGTCTCGGGGTGGGGGGAATGGGGGATGAAGAAGCTTTAGTGGTACAGAACCCCATCGTGACCTCTGCCTGTGGGCTAAAAACCACTCTGGACCCTGAAAGCTGGTGCGTAGAAGCTGGCTTTGGTCTTGCTGCGCGTCAACCGGGCAGACAGTTGTGTGAAATGGTCTCCAGCGCGGAACGAGTTTGCTTTGAGCAGCAGATCTCAAATCATTTCCATATGTTACTTTGAAGAAGAAAATGACTGGTAAGACTCAAAACAGAGTAACCAAGAGCCAAGAAAAAAAAATGCCCTGAAGTGCCCAGATCTTAAAGATAGGCCAGTCAGGGAATCCATTTACATCTGCAAGACGTGCCTGCTGCAACACAGCCCTTCACACGCTCAGCGTGGTTCCCAGCTGGAAGGCTTCCAACACCCAAGGGGCAATGTTGGGAACATTTTACCTCCTGAGTAAACGCTGAAGAGCTCAGCAGCGTGAGGGAGGCAGTGCAGCCAGCCGGGGTGCCGTCATTATCTGAGGTATGTCACATAGCTCTCCTGTGTTTGCTTAAGGACGGGCTCAATGACACTTTGAAAAAGCCATGATACCCTGATTAAATTCTAACAGAAATAATTGCCTGCCACCCAAGCGTGCTTAACTTGAACTCAATGCTCTCTCTTTCTTCTGACCTCAGGAGTTGTGTCTAGACCGGCAATTAACCTCCACCTCAGCAGTGGGGCAAGCAGTTTCTAAGCACCCTCCTGAAAATATTTATTGGACACTCCTTGCTTAGGTGTGTATGCACAAGTCTGAAGGACTTAAGGGACTCTCTCTCTCCTCAACTCTGAGTGAGGACGGGGATTAGCACAGTGGGAAATAGATGCAGGTCAGAGTGCTAAGCTGCCTCACAAGAGCTGGGAGATAGAAAACAGCATCCGAAGCACTGAAAAAAAAGATCCTGTGAGGCTCAGTCCTCCAGAGAGAGAGGGAAGGAGATGGGAGAGCAGCAGGTCTTTGCCTCCTGCAATTCAGATACGAACTGTCTCTGCCTTGAGTCGTTAACGTTATACAACCTCTGGGCTGCTTCAGCAGTTGGTGAACTGCCCAAGCATCTGCAAATGTGATCCTTGACTTTAAGATCTCTCTGACGCAAAGCGAATTAAAGAGCAAAGAGACAGTGTGCAGCTACTGTTGACTTCTTTTCCCGGAACACATGTGAAATAGTACCAGTGTTTGTTTTGTAATAGAATGTAAATACCCCCATTGAAAAGAATCCTCAGTTCCCGTGCTTTTAACATAGAAGCAGTCTGGGGAGAGCTCCCTCTCCGAGCATCATCTGTGACACAGTTCTGTTGCAAGCTAAATGCACACATAAAAGCATTCAAAACAGCCATTTCCTTATATGCTTGTCTCTGAAAGCAGGTGGCAAAGTAAACACATCATGCTGTCGGTCAGATCCACTATTCTTGGTCTGGACTGACATCTAAACAATGTCTGGACCGACATCTAACAAACTGGCTACAGAATCAAACGATTTCTGATGCAAGTTTCTGCCTCCCTCCCCCCAAGATAATAGAACGCTTTCCCAGATGGAAGGAACCCACTTTAAAAACAATAGGTCTTTGAAATGTCAGCTAAGGCTTGCTTGGCATGTGCTGTGTGCCGCAGGAATACGATATAGCCTTTTTCATTCTCCAACTGTAACCCTTAAAACTGAAGCAGCAAGATTATTAAGAGATGCAGGTCTGGTTTCCCGCTCTGCTACTGATTTCCAGCCTCTCCTGTGGAAGCCTCTTAGCCTCACTCCATCTCCGCTTCGCTCAGGAGGATGAGGATAAAAGCGCTTTCTGGGCTGAGGATGAAGCCAAGCTCATGAGACGTTTGCGTGCTCCAGTAATGGGGATCAGCAGTTGAATTACTTGAACAAGGTTCAAGCCCGTCACAAGAGAACTGATTCGGTATGGTCTGCAAAAGAAGTCTGGAAGCTGCGTCCACGTGAACTTGGAGGCTATGGCTAGCAATGGCTACGGCTACCTCGGCTCCGTGTACGCCACAGTCCCATGGACGATGTAGACGCCTCCCTGCATTCTCTGTTTGAACAAGAACCAAGTTGTTTCTGCTATGAATGTATTTATTGTACCAACATTTTGTGCCGTTTCTCCTCACAGCCCCTCCTTGTCTGCTCTGGCAGGAAAGAGGAGAAAGTAGCCCAGGTCACGAGACAGACTTACGTGCTAGGAGCGTGGGCAGTGAGCCTGGGTCTCCCAGTGTTACCCCTCCGCAGCCTCACTAAGCAGAGCTGCTCCTCTGGTCCGGTCACACCAGGCTTTGCAGGAACCCGACGTTCCTCTGCCTGTCAGGACCTCCGTGTGCTCCCAGTCTTCTCTCGCAATGTTACTTGTTCTGTTCTCTCATGTCAGAACATTCTTTCATCTTTAGATAATTACAGAGGAATTGCAATCAGTGCTGTATCCAAGAGTTAAAGGGAAGGCAAAGGTTTCTCTCTCGCCCCTTCCAGTTTTAACCCCTTTACTCTCCATGGTGCAGGTCTTACGGTTCTCAGCTGAAGAGACTCCAAGACTTTAAAGAGTCCGGTGTGCACCCCGAAGAGACATGAAGATCAGCCACCCTCAGCCTGTACCGCTCCTGTGAGCAGTGTGCCAAACCAACCTGTGAAAGCCTCCAGTGAGATAGTCCATTACCAGGCTAAGTATGATGTCCTAATCCTAGTTAGGGAAATGGGATATTTGCCAGAGCAAGGACAAGATAAGGAGCATTAATCCAATTTACAAGGAAACGCAGCATTAGGTTGCAACCTCTTCCCTGACCTTGGCAAGCACTTCTGAAATGGCTGCTCCCAAACGACAGCTCGTTAAATGGCAGGATCTGGCTCAGGGTCAGCATCTAAAACTGAAAAGGAAAAAACTACTAGAAGCAAAGCTCTCAAAACTTTGGTGACATTCAGACCAGCTGTGGAGTCAGGCATGACTGCTCTTATCCTTCCATCACCCTGACTGATGTAAGTGCCAGCAGATGGCTCTCGAGGTCTCCACGCATCTTTCCTGATTTCTGTACCTAAACAGAGTGCAATGAAACTTCTTGTATGCACATGGCACGCACACTTCCACTGTGTACCCCTTCCCCTCCCCACACTAGGTTACCATCTGTCCAGTCAATTTAGCAGAGAAGCCAGTCTGCTGGTGACTGTCACAAGTATGTTCTGTCCGTTGTTTTTTCTTTCCCACATTTTTATATTTGATACAGGAATCACGATACCCCCCAAAAAAGCCTTTGAGCTGATGACTTCTCTGGTGTCTAGATCTTGTGAACAGGGTTCTTCCAAACTCAGATTGGCTTCTGACATGCACAGTCCAGCTCTCCGCTTTCTTCTCACTTGTCCACTGTATAAGAGAGAAAAAAAAAAACCCCAACAACTTATCTATCCTGACATAAACAAGAAGTAACTCATCAAAGCAAGAGGAGAAGGCAAGGTATAAATTCCACATTCCTTTCTGTAGCATTCTATTAGCAGGACTACTCGACTCTCTCTGAAGTTGGTGGTTTTTCCTACAACTACTGAAAGCTAGCAGAGGAGCAGGTAACCCATTGGGTAATCCAGAGTAAGCAAAGACTGCTCTCTCTCCATTTAACAAGTACCCTGGAGAAACATCGCTGCCTACTGGTGCCGGACCCGCACGAACAATGTGTAGTGTGGTAGTTTTGGGTTAATGGTTGGACTGGATGGTCTTAAAGGTCTTTTCCAACCTAAATGATTCGATGATTCTATGATGTGTGCAGCTGGATGCGCGGCACCAGATGGCAGCATTTATTGCCTGGAGATCCTAGAGCAGCTGGGACTGGCAGCTTAGTGCTTGCCAGTTCATGCTGTTAAAGGCCCTAAAGGTTGGGCTGCAGCCCCTTCTTCCTCCTCTGCCTCGACGATCATGATACCACTTGGTCAGGGTAATAGCTAAGAGCAAAGCGACTGTGTATGTGCCACCTCTCCCCACTCCTTTCACATGCAAAAGATGCTTTCCTCGCTATGAGAAATGCTTGCTCTTCTTATTCGAAAATCACCTTTTGCCTGTTCCTTCCTGCCTGTTTTTCCCCTGGAAGGCCCTAGACCCTCAACAGGCTCCTAGTTATCATGAATACCAGTGAAGGATATTTAGCAGATTTAGCCCCTGCCAAGACCTTTTTTTTTTTCTGTTGCAGATTTCATTCAAATACCAGACATATCAGTAGGAGCAGGCTTTTACCTGAGACGGAAGAGCTTGCCTGGAATTTAAACACTGAGCTAGGAAAAAGCCTAAAAGCTATCAAAAGGTACCTAATCCTTCTCATGTCGAATGGCAACACGCAGGATGCCATGGCTGGGAGAGGTCCTTCTGGGCACAGTGGCTGGTTTCCCAGCTTCTTCACCTCCATTTCCTCTTCAAGGCTTGAATACATAGACCCAGGGTGGAGAACACAAACCAGCATCTGTCATAGAAAGTTTTTTGCATTGAAAAATATTCACAATCAGATGGCCACACTCTGGACTGGTTTTAGAGTTAATGACTGAGTTGAGGTTGTTACTGTCAATGGTTACTGCACACAAAGTCGAGTTACTGCAATCACAGGATTGTCAGGAACAGGAAGCCAACTCCTGATATATTCTTCCCAGCAAATGCACGCATCAGAGCAAGAACTATCCTTCTGGTGTCTGGCATGACTCTCTGCTGTCTCTGCCAGGCCATTTTCCCCAGGTGTGACATGTACCCAGATGCCAAGAAGGAATTCAGCCCCAATTCCAAATTCCAATTCCAAAGCTGTGTTCCCCATCTTCCTGAAAACCACAGTTTAGGTATTTCTTTTAGACATCAGATATGCCTCATTTCTTTGCCAGAAAGACCCACGATTTCCGCACACAGCACATCAGCTTCTATTTCATGGCCAAAGCCCAAGCGCCCCAATCTGCCAGAGCACAGATCCTGAGATCTCTAAGGGCTCTTGTGAGGCTGGGCTTCCCCAACACACAGAAGCCATTCCAGCCAGAGGAGCAGCTTGCCCTGATGGCCCTGGTCTTACAGCCACGGCCGTCGCTGTGGCATGGCCATACTCAACAGCAACACCCGCTCCAGCAACCACCAAAGGTTTTCACACCGTAGCAGAGGACAAGAAGGGTTTGTTTCTCCCACCTCTGCTAATTAAATAGCCATTGTAGGCAGCTAGCTGAAAGGAAGATTGACCGACATGGTTGCATCAGTCAAGCTACAAAAATAATTGTGTTGCCCAAGTCTCAGATGCTTCTGCGGCTCTGCTTTATCAGTGCTTCATTTTAAAACCAGCTCATGGTGATTACCCAAGCAGCAAATATCCAGCTGTAGCAGTTGCTCAGGAACTGTTTTTTGAAATACAAGGCACTGACTCCCTGTTTTTGTTTGTTGGGGTTCTTTGTTTTGTTTTTAAACTTCTTCCTGCTCTGCAACCCCATTTTCCATCCGACATCCCTGTTTCAAAATCAAGCTATGCTGATCCGCAGGGGCAGTCTCAGGACATTCAAAAACAGCTTTTCTGTTTCATTTTTGGGTTTTGTTAGAGCTTCCCACTAGGCCCCTATGAATAGAACATGTTTTCCCCCAAAACATGATGAATTTAAAATTACTCCCCTGCTGCCTTTCCAGTGTCGCTCATGTGCTCTGTGTCCTAGGGATGATCTGCCATCAGCCTCACTCCAAGCTAATGCTGTTTTGAAGCTGCGTGTTTTCGTACTTCCTCCCCAAAATCAATCATCTTCACAGTTGCAGGTTTGAAACCCTGTAACAGGGGAATATTACGGATGCTCAAAGGCCCACATGCTGCAAAGGGAGATTAATCTAGGCAGATATATGTGTCCACATGGAATCTGCCTCATTTAGATGGTATTGCATGTGGCTCTTTTTCCAAAAGCCCTGTGGTGCACATCAAGTGATCTAGGGCCAATGACTTCAGCACTCACATGAGGATTACTCATCTAATTAGGGGGTTTGCAGGCTCTGCCCCTGCGTTTCTGTGCACTGTTAATGTCATTGTACCGACTTCTGGAACATTTGTCATTTAGCGACTGGCTCTAGGGTTTGGTTTTCTTTGTATTTCCCCCCCCTCCTCGGTAGATTTGACCCCACAAGGTACGCAGCGGCATTAATCACACGAACGGAGCTGCTCTGCGCACAAATGCACTAAGTTTAGAGCCTAAATTTTGCCAAGAAGGACAAACGAGACCCTGCGAAGCGCGATTTAGCCAAGGAGGCAGAGAGGACTGGCCTGGTTTGCCGGTCAGCGGGACAGCGGTGCCACCCCCAGTTCTCCCTGCATCCCCGGGCCCTTCCACGCCCCAGGCCCTCGCCCAGCGCTTCCCTCACGCCAGGCCCGGCCCCCCCGGCAGCCGCCCCTTGCTGCCCCCCGCCGCCCCGGCAGGACGGGCCCCCCGCCCCCAAAGGCCGCTCAAGGCGCTGCTGCCAGCCCTGAGCCCCCCAGATGTGCTGCCAGCCCTCAGCCCCCAGATGTGCTGCCAGCCCTCAGCCCCCAGATGTGCTCCCCCCCCGACAGCTGCCCGGGCTCGTCTGATGCAACCACAACATCACCACGTGGCCACGCACAGCTGTTCCCGGCCGCCAGCCAATAGCAGCCCGCTCCCCTAACCCCGGAGGCGGGGCCGTCCCGCCCGCCCCCGGCGGATAGGTCGAGCCGAGAGTCCATCGGCGGCTTGGGCGGGCCCTCCGGCGGGGCGCGGGCCAATGGGAGGCGGCACCGCCCCTGGCCGCCGCCAGCGCCGCGGAGCGGGCCGGGCCGGCGCGGGGGAGGTGCCGCCGCCGCGGGGGCCGGAGCGGGCCGAGCCGCCGCGCCCGCTCCATGGAGGCCGCGGCCGAGGCTCCGGGGGGGGCCGCGGCGCTCAGCTGCTTCTCCTACAACCAGGACTGCACGTAAGCGGGGCGGGAGCCGCGGGGCGGGGGGCGACGGCAGCGCGGCGGCGGCGGCGGCCGGGCGGGGCTGGCCCGGCCTGGCCGCACGGCCCGGAGCGGGGCTGGTCCCACAGCCCC
Source organism: Pelecanus crispus (assembly GCF_030463565.1). Lineage (NCBI taxonomy): Eukaryota > Metazoa > Chordata > Aves > Pelecaniformes > Pelecanidae > Pelecanus > Pelecanus crispus. The sequence continues at coordinate 26,445,737 of NC_134654.1, read as the reverse complement.
CCACGGGGCACGGCAGCTCGGAGCGGGGCTGGCCCCACAGCCCCCGCCGTGGGGCTGGCCCTGCAGGGGCGACCCCCGTGGGACCCCCCCGCCCCGGCTCCCTGGGGCTCTGGGCGAGGCGCCTCTCCCCACGGCCCGAACGGGGCTGGCCCTGCGGGATCCCCCGGCCCGCGAGGCCCTGCCCCTCTTTGGGGGCACCTGGCTCTCCGCAGAAATCCTCAAATGCCCCCAGTTAGGTCTCTGGGAATCCAAGGGAGGCAGCCAATTCAGAGCAATCCCCCCCTTTTTTTTTTTTTACCTCCCCAGCAGTTTGGGAAGCACTTTGGGATGGCCAGAGAAGTGATTTTTCTCTCGGGGCTTTGTCTGCTGACAGCCCCTCCATGCCAATGTCTGGCTGGCCTGTTCTGGGACCACTTTGTAGGTGGCAAAGTTGCCCAGGGCTCCGTGCCGAGAGCCCCGCGCAGGCTCCTGGTGAGCAGCCTGTGCTAAAGTACCCCCCCCCCACCGCCTCAAGACAACAGAGGGTTTCCTTGGAGCCTCTCACCCTTACACCGTTGCTAACCTGTGGTTTCCCTGCTTCAAAGCCGATGATTTAAGAGCCATTTCCAAGTGGGACAACAAACATCCTGAAGCAGCGAGCTGCACGCAGCATCTGGCAATTGTAGCCCAGAGCCAAGATCAGCCCAGATCGTGGGGTACAAGATAAGAATCATGGATACCAGTCTTGCACCTGGAAATAATAGCATTACCTTTGCCACGCTGCTTTGCGTTTACCCTGTCTAAACAAAGAGTGCTTTGATGGGTGGCCATGCACTGCTGGCGTGAACCTCCTGACCACCAGCATGAACGCTGTGCGTTGGTATTCTGGGCTGGCTGCTGATTTAAGACCTAGATGTTGCTGCTTACTATATCTGGAACTGAGCAGAGCCAGCGCTTGGCATGACTGCGCCTTGTGCTACGTGCCTGCGCCCGCTGCCATTAGCGGTGAGAGCAAAGCTTCCACAGCCCTCGCGAGTCAGTGTAGATGGATCAGCTCCTTGCTTAGGAAACAGCTCCCTTTTGTGTCCCAAAGGTCCCATCTGCAGCCTCCCAGGTAGAGATATGCCTGTTTGTGCCTCCAGCAGCCGCAGGACCATGTGAATGGATGATAGTTTGCTGTCTCAGGGATACTGTGAGCTGCCTTCTGTAGGCTGCAATAGCATCAGCTGGAAAGCAGGATTCTTGGGCTTGTTACCTTATACACTTTAGGTTGAGAGTGGAAACTGAAGTTGTGCCTTCACGGATCACTGTACCAGGAACTACCCACTTCCCCAACAGGCAGGGATTCTTGTCATCACCTGGAGGCCACAAGGTCTAAACTAGCAAGCTTTTGTCTTGTCTTTGCAGCTCCCTGGCAATTGGAACCACAACTGGATACAGGCTTTTCTCCTTAAGTTCTGTGGAGCAACTGGACCAGGTCCACGAAAGCAGTAAGTCCCCTGTTTTGCTGCGATGGAATATTGGCTGACAGACTTTACCTGTATTACTGCACTTCAGCCTGCCTTGAGGGGGTGATGCTGCTCACTGCCACTGCGCATACAGCATTCATTTCTGCTGTACCCGTATCAGAGGAGGAACAGTTCTGGTTATTGCCCTGTGCACCCCAGCCTTTACAGTGAGCTACAGCCTTGGAGAAGCTTCTGAACAGTCAGCAGTACTTTAACAAAGTTGAAGGAGCCCCACAAGTTTAGAGTCCAGCTTCTCTGTCACTGCTGTCAGTCTGACAGCGGCAGTTTGTCCTGCAAACCAGCATTCAGAGGTAGTTTACCACTAGCACATTTCAGGTACATGGACAGGAGCCTGCAGAATCCCATCACGGATGCTGGGTAACTCACAGGCTTTTAGGCCAGTGTGGTATTTACAAGCAAGATGTTTTTAACAGGTTTCCCATGTAAGAAGGTCATTCACAGCAGGCTTTCAGCTATTAGCTGTGCTCAGAGCAGCATGCAGTGCACTTAACAGCCCAAAACAAGTCAGGCTTCATAGAGCGTGTACTCTGGTCTGGTTCAGGCCGTGGCCAGAAGTATTTCAGCTGAGATGCACCAAAGATGTGCCTCACAGCTGGGAGATACTAGTCTCTCTCCACTGGCTATAGAGGGAGCCTCAGCAACCAGACATAGCTGCATCATCTGCAGAGTCCAGGCTCCTTTCCTCTTTACCCCACAGGGTAAGTCAGCTGCTATACAGCAGCAAGCCACAGACTTAATTTAAAATTATTTAGGAGTTTGGATTGCTCCCCAAGTCAGACCAAGGGCCAGAGAGAAACAGATCATAGAATGATAGAATGCTTTGGGTTGGAAGGGACCTTCAGAGGTCATCTAGCCCAACCCCCTGCAGTGAGCAGGGACAGCTTTTACCACTCCAGGTTGCTCAGAGCCCCATCCAACCTGGCCTTGAATGTTTCCAGGGATGGGGCCTCCACAACTCTCTGGGCAGCCTGTGCCAGTGCCTCACCAACCTCATTGTAAAAAATTTCTTCCTTATGTCCAGTCTAAATCTACCCTCCTTTAGTCTAAAACCATTACTCCTTGTCCTGTCACAACAGGCCTTGCTAGAAAGATTGTCCCCATCCTTCCTGTAGGCTCCCTTTAAGTACCGAAAGGCTGCAGTATGGTCTCCCCGCAGCCTTCTCTTCTCCAGGCTGAACAACCCCAACTCTCTCAGCCTGTCCTCACAGGAGAGGTGCTCCAGCCCTCAGATCATTTTTGTGGCCTTCTCTGAACCTGCTGGTGACACACTCAAAAGTGATGGGCTGAGACGAGCCATCCCCACACCTCCAATGCAGGACAGCCCAAGCACTGAGCACATTCAGGACACCAAGAGTCATGGTCCCTGATGATCAAGGTACAGGTCCAGGACCATTGTAACAGTACCCTCTCAACACAATAGGAGTCACACCCAACATGGTCTCTGCAAGACATACCACACCACTGTTCACCACAGCCATGCTAGAGCTCTCTAGAGACCATGACCCCGGTGACAGGGAAGGCTTAAACATGTCAGCCTTCCCTAAGGAGGCTGGGAAGAAATCAGTCACTATGCAGAACAAACAATGGGTTGCACACAGCCTGTTTCTTACCTCAGTAAGCCCTAGCTAGCTCCTTCCCTCCAGGAAAGTCCCTGACCAAGCTGGCTGAGCTCCTCCTTTTTATATCCCCTTCCTAAGGATTAGCTTCAGCTGGAGGGCCCTGCCCAGGAGAGGCACAACAGCACTGTCAAAGTGGGCTGGCTTAAATTCTGCCTTCAGGGGAAGGCAGAATAAGGTTCATTAATCCCTTCCTGCTCTGACGTAAATGCTTTGTGCCAGGTATGAGAAGTTTTTAAGAAAAGCAGATGTTGAATACCTTCCCTCCTGAGTTGAGTCTCACTGGCCGCTGCAAACAAACCAACCATAAGCCAAACTAAAGACTCTGTCTTGCTTTCCTTCTGTGCCCAGATGAAATCCCAGATGTTTACATCGTGGAGCGTCTGTTCTCCAGCAGCCTTGTGGTTGTGGTCAGTCATGCCAAGCCACAGCAAATGAATGTCTACCACTTCAAGAAAGGGACAGAGATCTGCAACTATAGCTATTCCAGTAACATACTGTCCATCCGGCTGAATCGTCAGGTAAGAGGCTGGGGAAAGGGGTTAGCCAGAGTTGTCCCACTCTGGCTCTTCGCTGGTGTTGACTTTCCAGCTGGGACACCGCTGGCAGCCTGGGTAGGTTTGCACAGAGACTGAAGTGGCACTGGAGAGGTAGGTACCTGTCCTCTTCTGTCAGCTCCACTTCGGGCTCGGTGACATCTGACGGAGGAGCAGGATGGCTGTGGATATCATCTGCCGCAACTGTTTGCTTCAGTAAAATGAAGCTAACTCCTTGTTTTCGTGGCAGAAGACTAACAAAGACTTTGTTGTTTGCCTTCTTGCCTATTCAGCATGCAGCTCTGCCAAAAAAACACCTTTTCATCTTCCTCCCTCCCTTAGAGTCCACATCCTGACTTCAGGCCCACCTCTGCCATCTTGGTTGCAATTGAGACCTTCAAAGTTGGTAACAAAACCCAGG